>NC_092349.1:66559148-67164764 GCF_963676685.1 Mytilus edulis
TCAAATGCTGATTTACTTATTTTTGATTTGGATTTGAAAATTTGATTCGAACATATTAAGAACTAAATAAGAAGCATGGTATCTTTGGTGAGGTTTTACACAATCGAATGTCTGCCCTTGTAATCAAAATGATTTAACCAAAATAATACAAATACGTAATTTGTAAAACATATAACTTTTTGTGACATATTCAAACGGTGGCATGATAAAACGAAATAGAAACATATCCGAAACATTGATAAATTCAACATCAAATATAAATTGTCATGTATCTATCAATTTTCAGTCAAATACGATTAGTTGCAAAAAATAATGTATCATCTTAGTAATACATTTATATTGATTGCATAATTTGATTTTATTTCAGATAAAGTCAACAACGTATTTGGAAACAGGTACAATCTGTAATCATAGTTTAATCTTTCTGGTATACATGCAATATTTTGAAATTATGAGGAAAAAAAACATAAAAAAAAAATATAGATAAAACAAAATCATGTTTATCTTAGACTGTAAGTAAAAATATGGTTCAGTCAACGAAACCAGCGACAATACAACCACAACATGGTTATAATCAAGATTGTAACATAAGGATTCCTTACAAGTTTGTTATCAAAACAATAACGGTTCAAAATAGCAGTTTTATTTCTATAATATAAGATGACATGATCATGCAACTAAGAAGATTTTATCATCAAAGATTTTTTCTTTTTCAAATAAGAGGAGACACATCCAAACTCTTATGTCGAAATAAACCGTCAACACCATGATATAAAGAGAAGAAAAAACAACCAAAGGACACACAACTGTACAAAAAAAAAAAAAAAAACATAGAAAACTAACGTCTGAGCAAAACAGATCCAATCTATAACCGGGGGATGATCCTCGGTACTCCTGATAATAATAACCTTAACAGAATGACGACCGCAAAATGTATCATATTTATACAAATCACATAAGAAATTAAAATTAAAATATTCTTTAACAATCCAATTCTTTGATTAAGAAAACAGATATTGAAATGTTTTTATCTTCTAATTAGAGCTTATATGGATATGAGTCTCCACCTTGGAAATGGTGCTCCTGAATTAGGTATATACTTGTAGAAGGAAGTTTCTATAAAAGACGAAATTATAATTTGCAATCACAACATTTAAATTTGTGCTACCACTTCAATAAAATATATCGAGTTATTTTTGTATTTTCATTTAAGAAACATTTACTTTACAAAACGCTTTCTTCATGTAGTCTAAAATTTTGCATCAATTAATGCATGAGACAATTTATAACAAATCAACTTTAATTCACACAAAACACTGACCTCGGGTATCGCGATAGGTCAGTTTATACTATATGCAGTTCCCAAACATTATATCAAAATGAGACATGAGAAATTAAGAGATAGACGCAAATATGATTATGTCATGTTTGTTTTTATTTATGTAACATAATGAGAGGACCAGAAGTATAAAAGTTATAGAAAGGAACAAACAATAACCACATCTAAGGATAAAGGGATATACAACGACATATAATATACAAAAACTACAAATTAGAGATTTTAAAACTTAAGTGCATCAATTAGTGGATTCTAGGATGATGATTATGATCTATGAGACGAGGATATATTTGTAGTTTTGAACAATAGATATAAGAAAATGTGGTATTAATGCCAATGAGACAACTCTCCATCAAAGTCACAATTTATGAAGGTAAACCATTATAGGGAGAAGTACGGTCTTCAACACAGAGCCATGACTAAAACCGAACAGCAAGCTATAATGGTAAAACGGTAATGCCATTTTGATAAAAAAATAAATAATTTTAATTGCGTAGATTAGTTATTTTATTTTCGAAATGTTCATGATTGTAGAAAATGAAAACAGACCTGAAATAAGCAGGTAAATTTATTTGTCACTTATACTTACTGCGAATTATTAATTTAAACTGCTTGTTAATTAATTAAGGTTATGAAAAATATATTCTACAACACCATGCTAAAGTTGCCATTTTGCGCAAACGCATGAAATCTTTAGAAGAATGGTATTCCTATAGTGTATTTGTAAATTATCTAGCACTTATAGAAATACTGACTTAAGATTGAAAAATGCATTATGTTTTCGGCACTAGCCTAGTTCTTATTAATTGAAATCCTTACAAGTAATTCAACATTATACATAGAATTGCAGACATTCTAGACTACCTCCTTTCACTATCTATGCTGTCAATATACAAACATATACTTGTCTTTCTGCTATATCAGTTATATATAAATTCTTCATTTGAAAATAAAGGCAGAAAACCTCTCTCTTCTCGTCACCAAATATAAGCAGATATATTAGGTAAATCGATAATTTCATCAAGAAATTCGTACATCGTAGTACTTTCGTTCAGACTGTTATTTCCGATTGTATGTATGGCTTTCTTAATTAGTAGCATTAGTATAAAATTGTAGTTAATAACAAAAAATAATGAAAAAAGAGAAAGTCCATAAACATGCATAAAATCAAAGCCAGCATTCAACTGAAAAAGTATACAATCCCAACTGTACATTGCTGTTCATTTATTAAAATTGAACACAAACAAGCAAATAATTATGAGAATTCATTTAGTCATTTAGCCTTTTCACGAAATATCATACTGCAAATATAATCACCAGTTTAACGTTCAGATTTGCTAATTTGAAAAGAAGGGCTGTAAAAATTGAAACAAACGAGGTTAGTTAAACAACTGTTGAATATTTTGTTATGAGAACAAGTGAATTTGAACCAAAATATTACTGATGTTTCAGGGTTAGAGATAACGATGCAAGAGGACAAAAATATGAAGAAATGACTCTACAACAAACAGGTATACATACTAGTTTATTAATCATATCAATCATTTGAATAAATTTACGGTCACAATCCGAGATTGATGGACCGATTAGTTTCCCAACACACTGGTGTATGGATTTGTATGAATTGTGGTACAGATATAGCAAGTTTCATGTCGACTCAGAAATAATGTATGTGTTTGGTTCATGCGATTGATAAATATATTCTTGAATGCTTCTTGTCTGTTTGTTTTGTTCACACATTGTTGTCAATTTAATAAAAGTGTATGTGACTGTCATATAACTGAGAGGTTAAGGAAATATCTGTACCAAAACAGGAACATTATTTTCCAAATGCATTCGTTTGATTTCTTTGAGCTTTTGATTTTGCCATTTGATAAAGGACTTCCCGTTTGAATTTCCTTGGAGTTTGGTATTTTTATTATTTACTTTTTTTCGTAAAATAGGCAGGGTCTTATAGTAGAATGTTTATCCGGATCTGAATTACCGTATATTCTAAGTAGATGAAATGGTGGTGCTAAAAGTTAGAAATATAGTTGTACCAAGTCAGGAAATGACAGTTGTTACCCATTCGATTGCTTGGTTTGAGCTTTTTATTTTGCCATTTACATTTTACATGATATATTTCTCAATTGATACAATAGGGTTGTATTTCCTATCACGCTTTCCTTGTTCGAGTGTTGCTGCTCACAAGGAAGTTATTAAACCAAGAGTTCCAAGTGAGGAAGTAAGATTCATTTCTTCATGAATTTTACGGACGTCATCACGAGTTGTTTGACCGTTATAGGATACCCGTTTCACTGATGGTAACGGATATGTTCTCAAAGTAGTAACTTAAATTCCGTTCCCTTTACCCGAATGTGACATCTCGAATTAGACTTCGTTATAGGTTAGTAATAAGCTAAGCAACTAGCCGAGTGTGGAGCAAGCTCGGGTTACACTTCCAGAGCACAAGAGATCACCCCCAGTATGTGTTGGGTTCGTGTTGCTAAGTCTTTATTTTGCTATGTTGTGTTATCTGGACTATTGTTTGTCGATTGGTCTGTTTCCGTTTTTAGCCATGGTGTTGTCTGTTTATTTTCTATTAATGAGTTTTAATGTGCCTCTGGTCTTACTCTCCTCTATTAGGGAATTTCCGCTCAGACTTCGGTATTTTTGTTATTTTGCAATATGCATGTAGTGTAATTGCAAGGTTTTCGTTCTCATACATCGATATTTGTTACATTTTGTAATTTTAAACAACATAGAAATTCATACTAACGAATGCTGGAATTTTACTTTATACTAAGAAGATTCTAGATCTAATTTGTATTGTAACATATTCTGACTTTTTTAATCATGGAGATAAAAATGTAAGTAAAAAATTGTATATTTAACTGACTAAGATTTTTTGCTTTTATTTCAGAAAATGTCGTTGGCGACCAAACAGACAGGTAATTGAATTATCAAATTATATAAATATCACTAATTTCTTTTGATCTTTCTCTACAAAATTTGACTTTATATAGAAGAAGGATTTGTTGTCGATGTTGAGTAGATAAATAACAGAACAATACAAACTCTTCATTGCCTTTAGATAATTGAAGGTACGAATCGAATCTTAGAATAAACTGGTATATACGAATTGATAGAAAAAGAAAAAAGAAAAAAGAAAAAGGATATGGACAGTAGCATTTGAACAAATTTTTATGAAAAAAAGTATTCCTCATCCTTACAATACTCCCTCTGCAAAAAAAAATTAATAAAAAATAAAACAAACTGGAAAAACCAAAAAAAGGTAATACGCAGATGGGATAGACTTCACAATGCAAAGGTCGATATTTTGGTTTGGTTTTAATATTTGAAGCCTGAAGGACAAATCAAACATCATGCAATTTGTTATGTCTGATTGATATCGATTAAACGAGGTAAACAAAGAACTAAAGATTTACATTTGTAAGTTATATTAAACTTATCTTATTAAAAGGGGGAAACACAAATGTACATTCAAACTCATTAGTCAACAAGATAAATGAAAATGTCATATCAAAAACAATTAGATAAAAAGAACAACATCATGAATATACAAAAAAAAAAACCAAATAGAAAGTAAAGAGCACACGAACCCCATCAAAAACTATGGCTGATCTCAGATGCATTGGAAGGTTAATCAAATCCTGCTCATCCGGTGCTCTTTGTAGTATGGGTCATGTTAGCACAAACCTGGTGATAAGTCTAACTCGGTAAAAAGTATAATCACAAAAATACTGAACTTTGAGGAAAATCTAATCGGAAAGTCCATAATCACATGGCAAAATCAAATGACAAAACACATAAAAAACGAATGGACAAGAACTGTCATATTCTTGACTTGGTACAGGCATTTTCAAATGTAGAAAATGGTGGATAAAAGTTGGTTTTATAGTGCTAAACATCTCCCTTTGATGACAGTCTCATCAAGTCCGTTATATTTACAATGATGCGTGAACTAAACAGACATAATAACAATTTTAAAAGGAATAATAAGTTTCATTCGAGAAAAAATGGACATGTTTGTGGCAACGACAAAATGAACATATTCGTCGTCCTAAATGAAACAGATTATCTGTAACGGTTAACTAACTAAGACGTCAGCAAAATTTTATAAGGGGTGATTAGACCTTAAATACTTGGAACTTTTGATTTAATTTGTACCTAGAAAGCACCACTCTGTAACCAGAAAGTCATGAAAGAAAATTGATGTTGTCATTTCATATCAGCCGGGAGAAAATTCACAATTGGAAATCTTAAATCATCTCATTTGTCGTAAAGTCTTGTTCAAAACCAAAGATTACTGTTAATTTCTATATGTCAGTTAAGATATGAGATAGACTTAACAGTTTCTGTTCTTTCATCTTTTCATGTTTGATATGATATATGCGTTCAACCCAGTGACCAACCAATAATGTGTTAATTCCCTCTGGTGTATTTCAAATCTCCTTAAACGCATATATTACTTCACTTCTTCACATAGAAATGATCGAACCAGCAAGTCTCCCTTATAGAAATATTATGGTTGTTTATCTTCAATATTTTTAGCACCAGACAGATATATGATGTTCCTAGAAGGGCGTACGAAAATACAGATTTGAAAGAAAATGGTATGTTGAAAAATTTGTTATTTGAAGAAGGTAACGAACTCGTCCTTTAAGAACAAAATGAATTGTTGGTAATTGCATTGCAAGACATGTATTAATGTTTCACGCATTACCTTTCAACTTCATTGGAATATATTTCAATGTTTTAAGCGATTCTGAATACGACAAAGACCACATACTCGGAAAATTAAGTGAATTGAATGTCTTATTTGCAAAACAGTATTCAAATACCAATATATACATGTATTACTCTCAAAATGTTGTTGTGGGTTTACTTTTGAATGGCAACACATTGGTGATAATCTATCTAAAGAATGGCTGTAATATTTCTTTATGTTCATGAAGACATAACATAATAAATGCGATGCTCACTGAATAACTCGCGTAGCAGGTTATATTAAAATTGCACAACATTTTCTATATTATTTCGAATAGCCAGAAAAAAACCTTAATTTTTTATTTTGATTAAACAAACAGCAATATGACATAATTGATTGGAAATAGTTTTAAAGTCTTTTTAAAACTTACAACAATTTCAATAAATATACAATTTATTTAAAAAAGTATCAACATATCATGGTTTGTGTCATCGGTTTTCTTTTCAAAAGTGTTTGTTCTTTGGAATTACTAGTACACTGTATCTGGTAGACTTAATACGCACTAATGCTTATTCTTCTTCGTTGTCTAATGAATAGTTACTGTTGTTTGAATTGCCATTATACATGTACACAACACTTTCTTATTTTCATAAAACATTTTTCCGTAATATATTCTTTCTAATATTTATTTTCAGACCTCTCAAATAGCAAGCAAAAATCGGAATATGTAAACGTCAAACCAGCAGAGTAAAATTTGCAACTATCTATATCAATTAACAATGTCTGATACTTTAACTACAAACTAATAAAAATAATCTTGAATAATTTAATTGAAATGAACACTAATAGAATTTATGTAAATTTAAAAAAAAAATAAACAGTTTAAAAAATAATTTGAATTTAAAATTTGAAGTCTACTGAAAGTAGTAACATTGTCTCTTGCAGATTATCATATTATAAAAGCTTCATAATACTATGCAAGTATACACAATATGATATTCACCATTATCGCTTTTTGTGCATTTTTTCTTTGATCTTTTTTTGTGATAATTTTTCTTATCATGCTACTCGCTTGAGATGGACAATTATCGCTAGAAACTAAGGAGGCACGTGGCTTTGCTAATGAAATTGGCAAGGTCGTCATAGGTAAAATAGCGATAAACAGATTAGAATTGGTCATCTCAACTCGATTGCTTTTCTCGCTTTCGCCGTCCCGGCTTAAGCAAGAAAATTAATCTTGTTGAGATGATCAACGATAATCTATAACTATTGGTGCAATAGGTTTATAATGATGGTAAAATATCTGCGCAATTAGTAACAACCAATATTGAACTGCAATGTACTTTTGCCAACGTTATGAAGTGAATGAACACTGTAATAGTGCATTTTTTCCCTAGTTTATTATTATTATTTATTTGTTTATGCATAACAATAAAACATATCTGTTTTATGTCGCCAGTAAATTTGCATTTGCAATAGTTTTGTCTTTGTTCATATTAAGTTTGTGTTTCTTTGTTGCCATAATTGTTTTTGTTTGTCATATATACATAGTGTAGTTTGATGTTCCTCTATTTCTTAAATTTTGACATATTATAATTGTTTGTTCTGTTCACAAAACGCTGTCAATATAATAAAAAAAAAATGCGACTGCCGTACAAGTGAGAGGTTTAGCTAGCTATAAAACCAGGTTAAATTCATTATTTTCTCCATTACAAAATGCATGTTTAACGACAGTTGCTATCTATTCATGTGATGATTATTAACTTTAGACTTTGCCATTCGCCCAGGAACGTTCTGTTTAGAATTGTCCTGGGAAGTCGGTATTTTTGTGTTTTGTGTTTTATGTGTGTATTATGCCATGTATTTTATTATGATTTATAAAGTAATGATTTTGTAAAGATGAAAACCTTGTTTTAATATAGTGTCTAATTATTATCCATTGTAATATGTCGTGTTTTTACAATAAAACAAAATGTATGCTTTGAGTTTGTAGCATTATTTAAATGACTTTTTTTGATAAAAATGGTAAAAAAACTGTTCTATTAGTTTCCATAATCTACCCAATTAAACGAGGTAGAATGACATTATCAACAATTCAAACTAATTGCACCGATCGATAGTAAAGATGTGAATTATCTTTCATTAACAAATTTATGGATTGTTTGTGTTATTAAAATTTGCTGTTACAAAATGATAGATATTATTATAAATTAAGGAATGTATCTCCCTCATGCAAAGCTCTGATTCCTTTCATGGATTTGGCAATACTTTTTGGACCTTTTGGATTATAGCTCTTCATCTTTTATATAAGCTTTGGATTTCAAATATTTTGGCTACGAGCATCACTGAAGAGACATGTATTGTCGAAATTCGCATCTGGTGCAAGAAAATTGGTACCGTTAATTTTATTACTACCACTGGGTCGATGCCTCTGCTGGTGGACTATTAGTCCCCGAGGGTATCACCAGCCCAGTAGCCAGTACTTCGGTACTGGCATGAAAATATGGATTGTTTGTGTTATTAAAATTTGCTGTTACAAAATGATAGAAATTACTATAAATTAAGGAATGTATCTCCCTCATGCAAAGCTCTGATTCCTTTCACGGATTTGGCTATACTTTTTGGACCTTTTGGATTATAGCTCTTCATCTTTTAAATAAGCTTTGGATTTCAAATATTTTGGCTACGAGCATCACTGAACAGATATGTATTGTCGAAATGCGCATCTGGTGCAAGAAAATTGGTACCGTTAATTTTATTTGTCTTTCGATTCAATTATATAAAACAAAACAGGCGAACACTGCAATATCATACAAAAATTGTCTGCAAGAACGATGTAAACTACGTAGCAGAAATAAATTATTAGAATATAATTGAGTGCAGGGGAATAATTGTTATGCAGCCGAAGCTGTTTTCTGCATTTCCAATCAACAGGAGCGTTCGAGACCAAATTTTATTGTTCTCTTGCTATTCTGCAGACCATCACCAAAACAACGAAATGTTGGATAAATTCACTAATGGTAGACAGACAGCTGTTGATTTATCACCGGCTCTAAAGATTTTATTCTACACTTTTAAACGCAATCTACCTTTTTGTCGTCAGAAAGACCAATATGGATCTATGAACAACACTTATTTCAAGACTTTGTAAAAATAAAATCGAAGATATTGAACATGTTGAATTCACTGAAATTAGTTTCGGATAGTACATTTCTTGTTATATCGCCAAAGGGATGCATTAAAGAATATCCTTTTTTAAGACTAGATTTCTACTGACGATGTATATATAGTTGAAGATGTCAGATATGTCGTAAATGTTATACATGTTGCAGGGAAGTAACTTATTGACCAGAGACTGATAAATCTACTGGAGCATTTGATGTAAATATGAAGAATTGTGGAATGATTGCAAATTAGAAAATAACTTTTTGAATGTTTAGGGTCATATCTAGTTCTTATTCTCATACGCAATAAAAGAAAACTGAAAATGGAAACAGGGGTTGTGTCAAAGAAACAAATAATCTGTCCAAAATCAGAAAACAGGCCAAGGTCTCCAATGGGTCTTCTACACAATGAAACTGGACGTCCCAGTTACTGCGAAATACATAAATGATTCAAAATTTTAAAAAAATCCTACAGCACTAAAACCTACTTATCAAGTGTTTTTTTTTTGGTACATAATACTGGTATGCGTGTATTGTATTTCGTTCCATTTAGAAGGAGATTTGAGTGAAATACTCATAAAAATATTTACATCACAAACTTTACGAAACAACTCATAAACGAGAAAAGCTATGCCAATCGAGACCAATAAATGCTAAGATAAAAAAAAAGATAGCTTTACTATGTATACTCATAAATTGAAAGAGCATAGACAAGTCATTCACACAGTTATCATGACACTCAGAGAAGCAAAGCGCCAAAAAGGTAGCAGCAATTTGAACTAAAAAGTATGGATGATACATTGTTGTTTACGTAACGTCTAGTAATGGTATCTCATGCCACTGAAAGACGATGTAAAATTAATAGAAATCTGCCGAGTGGTCAACCTATATTTAACTCCTCATAAAAAGAAGGGTTTGTTGGGAAGAGTTAACATTCTGCCATCAAACATGTCACATTTTGTCTCCAGAAGAAAATTCCTGAGCTCCGAATTGACGGTCAACATGACCTGATGTGGCTCGTCATTTAAAAATTCTCCACAGTAACAAGCGGACAGAACTACAGCATGAGCTTAATAGGTAGATGCTGATAAAACCTAATTAACCGTAATTCAGACTTCGAATCACATTTTGGGATTGAAGAAGGAAACTTGAAAATTTAGATAGACAAAGGGCCAAAAGTGAACCAAATATCAAATATAACGTTAAATAAGGAGATAAGAATGATTGCAATTGAAAGAACTATCAAACAGTTTTAAAATGAAGCAGGTGTGTAGCAGGTTCTGCTTACACTTCGAGAGCACCTGAAGATCACCCTAAATTTTGGTGGGATTCGTGTTGCTTTGTCTTTAGTTTTCTATGTTGTGTCTTGTTTAGTATTAGATATAAGAAGACATATAGTTATCAGATTTAAACATTTGTTGAATTTCTGTTTTAGATATTTTCTGTTTTACTTTACCACGAGAAATCCTAAGCAATGCAAAGTTTCAATGACGTCATTTTTTAATGTCAGATACAAAAATGTAAGTATGAACAAATTCGGGAAACATTATGTCAAAACCTTTAACCGGGTTAATAGTTTTTGAAACATTTTACTCTATTGCTTATTTCGTATACTCTATTCTATATCTATTGAAGAAGCTTAACGTTACAAAAGAAAAATTGTAGATAGTATATTTAAGTAAAATAAAAACGTCATCGAAAAATTCGGGTTCGTCAGGTCTCCTCTTAGGGACCAAAGGCTAACACGTATTTTGAGCATATATGTCCGGATACTAGATTTTATTTGAGACCGATTGATCTGTAGATAAAGATTGAGGCAAAGTGCTACAAAAGTTTAGGGATACGACACACCATTGTATTTACAGCATGAACTATAGTTGAGTAATACACAATCTTTTATTTTGAAATGATAAAATACATGTACGTAATGACTTTTTGAATAAATGATATTCATTAGCATTGACCATCTCTTAAACAAAGTAAATGATCCTTCAGCCTATCTTTAAATCTATATCTGCATTCCCCTACAAAATAAATACAAAAGTAAGATTTGGCAACTAAATATAGCATTGACCGCTAAAACACCAATCATGAATAATTATAAAAAGAAGATGTGGAATGATTGCAAATGAGACAACTCTCCACAAGAAACCAAATTACACAATATAAATCAACTATAGGTCACCGTACGGCCTTCAAAAATGAGCGTAGGCCATTCTGTATAGTCGGCCATAAAAGGCCCCGAAATAACAAACGTAAACCAATTCAAACGAGAACACTACTGGCCTAATTTATGTCGTTTTATTAATAATCTGGGTGAAATATTTTTAATATTACACAATTTATAAATATTTAAAGTAATGAAAACTATTATTAGTCTTAATTTGTGAAAAACAAAAACACATATATAGCCATCTGGTTGTCATAATCTTAGTATCATAGTGTTTGCATAGTTATTATGATTGATTCAAATAAGATCATTAGATCGTTGGTTGTTTTTGTACATTATCTGAAATGTAACATTGGTCTAACTCTTTAAAAGAAATAAAACAAATACGGACTGGTTGTAAGCATGACCTTGATCAGCTTATTGCTTCGGTAAGCATAAGTACTAGCAAGAACTTGGACTGATTAAAAAAGTCACTATAACTTAGTTTGATAGGATTGAGTGTCTCTTCTTGAAGAAATTGAAAAAGACAAAAACTGACGAAAAGTTTCTGAATTTGACCGTTTTTACCTTCATTCAGGCACATATTGAAATACAGATGACGATATATAGTTTCTGTAAGACAATTGCAACTTTTTGGCTTGATATAGAAGCATATGTTTACTCTTTCCCTTGTTTTTGCTTGCAAATACTCATATTTTCAAGTTTATTACGTCTTTCTCACTTAGTACCAAAGTGCAAATATTGTATCACAACAAATCATAGTACATTCTACATTACGAGATCTCTATACGGAGAGCAAAATCTAGATCTAAAAAGTGCATGTTCTAAAATCGATGGTTTATAATTGTATAACACAGCGTTTTGTTCATACAGGTGGTCTTTTCATCAGGTGTGACTGATACTGACTGTATATCATGACTGGCAATCGGAAGTTGTCTCACTTTTTTAATTTGGTCTCGTCATATATATAAATCTGGCAACTAGTGTATATATCGTTGAAAGCAGAAAAGCAGCTTTCATGTATTAATCCAATCATCTAACATCCAACTTCTAAAATACAGAAAAAGAACCACCAGAATCTCTCTCATTTTAAACCTTATGGAACATAAACATAACTTGTTCCAATAGAAAAATGTTCCCAAATTGCTTACCCTTTTCACCATACGGTCGATCAATAAACCCTAATCCAATACAATAAAATTGTTTGCTACATGGACACCAAATAAGGAACCCGGTTTTAATAGTGGCATTTTGATTTCTCACGAGACATTCTACAAAATATAACGTCCTTAATTATATAGAAATAAGTAGATTTAATTTTAAAGTGGTCTATCATATTTATCAAAGGTACCAGACTTATAATTTAATACGCCAGACCAGCGTGTCGTTTACATAAGACACATCAGTGACGCTCAGATCAAAATAGGTATACAACTAAAGAAGTTCAAAGTTGAAAGGGGATTGAGATCTCAAAATTCCAAAATTGTATGTCTAATACGGCTAAGGTAATCTATGTCTGGAATAAGAAAATTCTTAGTGTTTCGAAAAATTTATTCTCATTTTTTTTATATGAACTGAATATACGTATATATTTAAAAATGATAATGTTAAGGGGGGATTTTTTCAAATGCTAAGTTCAGGCAGTAAATTTGGTTCAATAGCTCCTGGCGTTTTTGTTCCATCTCCGTCTGTCTAAATATTTTATCATTTGTGTGATTTAACTGGTTTCCAACGCCAACGAATCTGAATTATGTTAGTTTGAATTTATTTGTTACAAGTTTTTAAGAGTCAGCGCGTACTTTCAGATTGGAAGGGTTGAGTACTCACACGTATTTGGTAAACCCTGTTCCTACCTTGTATGGGCTGGTCCTTAAGTTGGTGCTATCCAGTATGTTTGGTTTTCATTTATGATTTGTAATACATAAGGTCGTTGGTTTTCTGGTTTGAATTATTTCAAGAGAGAGAGAGGAGAAAGAGAGAGAGAGAGAGAGAGAGAGAGAGAGAGAGAGAGAGAGAGAGAGAGAGAGAGAGAGAGAGAGAGAGAGAGAGAGAGAGAGAGAGAAAGAGAGAGAGAGAGAGAGAGAGAGAGAGAGAGAGAGAGAGAGAGAGTAGTTTTGCATGTACCTGATTTCTCTATTACAAATCCCGCTATAGCTCGTGGATCTCTTTTTCCTTACTTTTAGTCTTCGACGATCAGCACCGCATTGGTTGGGTCCACATTCTTTTGAAGTATTGCATTTCATAGGCTGAAATGTTTATCTGTGTTTTTTTCATCCAACATAATGTAAAGGCATACAACAATATTCGGACGCTAAATATATATGGTATTCCAATAATCATTCAATTGAACTGTCATCTGATCAGAATAAAAAAAATCGTTTAGGTTACTGTACCACTATGAAATTTATGAAAAAAATATACTTTCATAGCCTGTCTTTGAGGTCGTAGAGATTATATTGAACTAAGAAAAGTATATTGACCGAGGACAAAATACGAGTTCAAATTTGCTTCTCTATGTTGATAAAATCGAATTGACCTCAACCAAAGGCAATTATTATATTATTAATCAACAGCTATTGCATGAACAATGTACAATTTATGGTTTATAGAATGTATTTTTTAGTAACATGCTGTATGGCCATTGCAGTATGCTGTTTTTACCTTTTAAACTGAACACAACAGTATTGGCGTGCCAACTGAACAAATACAAGTGTACATGTGACCAAAATCTAACGACACACAAAGTGGTTTTCTATGTTGTATGTTGTGTGCTGTTGTTTATCTTTTTCATTTTTAACAAGAGCGTATTAAGTTTATCGTCAATTTTGAGCGTGACTTTAGTATCCTTGGCATTTCATCTCCATTCATTAATTCCTATATTTTGGATTTTCCTATTGTATTTTGGGAGATTTTAGACAAGACATAAAATGTGGAATACTATTATTTGAATTGCATTTCTACTAGTCCTGATCTCATAGGTCATCATTTTGGTTACTAGTTTTTGTATTGTAATTGAACAAGATATCTGTGTTTTTCGATGGCAGTTAAAAATTCGCTTTTTCATTAGTCAATATCTTGTAAATTTCATTATTCACATCGAATAGCAGTACTAGTACGTTTACCTTCTTAGTTGTCGTTGCTTCGGCTGAAAAAAAATGTCATAGAATGTGAACTTTCGAATTATTTAGAGCCGAAAGCATAATATGCACATATAACACATTTGTATGGTTCTTGACACAAGAACATGTATATTTTATGAAAAAAAGGATGTTATATTGGCAAATGCTTTGAATTAAGGAGATCAGGTCTGATAACAAATAAATGTCAACAATTTGATAGCGAATGCATCTAATAAATTTTATCATTTGTTTTAATGGCTCTTATTCTGACCAGTACTGATATCTAGATGTATATGTACACTATTCTTTTCTACTCTATTCTATTCTATTCTGTTTCATTCTATTTCATTTTATTCTATTATATTCCATTCTATTCCATTCTATTCCATTTTCTTCCATTCTGTTCCATTATATTCCATTCTATTCCATTCCATTCTATTCCATTCTATTCCATTCTATTCTATTCTATTCCATTCTATTCCATTCTATTCCATTCTATTTCATTCTATTCCATTCCATTCTATTCTATTCTGTTCTATAAATCTGTTATATTCTATTCTATTTTATTCTAGTATATAGTTCTATTTTATTCTAGTATATACTAGGTTTATTTTATTCTAATGCAATCGTGATGAAACACGCTTTCTCATTGGCTCTTGTCAAGCGTACAACCGTCGGAGCCGATTCACAAAATACCTTGCGTATGAATCGTGTGACATAAATACTTCGCAAAACAATAACAATGACTACGTCAGATGACGATTTTGACATGACAGAACTGGATCTTTTGTGACCGTTGATACCAAATTTTAACTTGAAAACAGATGTATTGGATGGGTTAGAATTAGCTGATCTAACTGTACCCGAAGAAAAAAACAGGGGATGTGTCAGAAGCTGATGAACATGAACCCATGGCAGTGCCGGCAGTGGTGACAGCAGACGACGTAGACACAAGTGGTGTTTTGGGTGATGACCCAACTGATTGAGTTGCTTGTAGGTTTTAAATAAACAGTTTCTAAGCAGATTTTAATCTGCACAACTTATACCTTGACCCTTTTATACTTTTATACCATCATTTCTTCCAAGAGCGTGTCAAACATTTTAACAACCTACATGTACATCCCGTAACAATAAACGAGAACTATTCAGGCTTTCTTTGATTTTGCACTTTCCCTTTAAAATGCATAATCAAAATTTATCACTGTTTCAACCTTTCGAATTCTTTTCTCTGTGTTTGGCTTTGGGGAAAAGGGGGGTTCTCTGTCAAATCGAATAAGGTTTGCCTACAGGGGAAAAAAAGGTGGAGGTGCTAAAGGGTTTATTGAGGATATAACCCAAAATTTCTAATTAAGAGATAACTGTATTGTATTTGAAGCTTTGCAGACGTCCATCCATCAGAGGTTCAGGATTTTTTTAAAAGACACTGCTACATATGTGGCACCAGACGTGGTACAATACAAATATGATTATAGATTTGATTCGGTTAAGTTACAATCAAAAAAAGAGGAAAATGAGAGTAAACTGTGTGTGTTCCCTCAGTCGCGTTGCCAATGAAGATCGGTCGAGAACAAATTTTACTAGATTATTTTAGCTTTACAAAAATTACTTTCCTTTCTACATTTGGAAAGTGCTACATATAGAGTAAATATATCTTAGTTGATACGATATTTCTCAGAGTTTGCCTTTACTTGCATGATTTCATTGATAAAGAATTGTTGCAATTAATGAAGCTAATGTACCAAAGGTTCCAAATGATAAGGTTGATATCATCCCTTTAAAGAATTCAGCACACATTGATGGGTCAGTTGAATGTGTCGAAAATAACAACGAATCTTTTCCAATCGACGTAGCCCAAATACCGTACTATTCTCATAAAAAAGAATCAAGTCGACTGAGAGAAAACACACTGTATACTCCTATTAAAATGCAGAGGTGCTGTTCAAAACACAGGATCAAAACATTTGTTTGTCTGTTGATTGATTGATGTTCAAAATATATTCACATCAGACAAATGTTTAATAACTGGTCATTTGTAATACGTTGCTATTTAATGGACCGACTTATTCAGTCCTTTGCAATGTACTTACGTTTTTATTATAAAATAATGAATCACTTGTATTACACGTGTGAAACTACTTAAAGGTTTACTTTGTAATGTCCTTCAATCTAGACAATTTATAAGCATAAAAATATCAGCTTATTTCGCAAGCAATTATTCTATCAAAATTTTTATGAATTTTGTTAGTAATGAAAGACGAACAAATGAGTGAAAACTAACACCTTATCTTGCAATTTCCGACAAATCAATATACATATGATTTATTTGAAGAATATTCGTTCTAGAGCATTCAAATTTGATTTCCCCCAGAAAACTTAAATACACAAGTATTAGGAACCGACGCACGTGTAACTTTTGCTCAAACCATGTAAATTGATACACACGAATTATAAGTACTTTCACAGTAATATGTTCGCAGTCATACCTACGTTTTGAAATCCTTATTCAATGATGATAACATTTAAATATTCCAAAAATACGATATAATGTTGAAAAAAAAAATTATATCCAACATTTACGAAAAGCGTATTATAGTTAAAACTCACTTTTTTCTATAACTTCGAAAAGGGTAATTGTCACAAAGAAACAAAACACCAGAAGTCTAAGACGGGCTTCCATTTTGACTAGCATGACTACAAAACCAGTTATGCAATTCTGTAGTCCTTTTCAATATATTCATTTATACATGAAGATTTTGCTTAATCAGAATGGAAATTATTATTTAATAATTCTAATATAATCAAAATGAAAAGAACAGCTGTCAACAGGAAATGATATTGGTGTTAGTAGAATAATAATTTTATGAGTTTCTTTCCATTGTAGATTTTATTTTCATTGAAATAACTGAAGGGTTAAATTTAATATACATGCCTTTCTGTGTACGATTAGGTAAAATATAACATTATGATTGATGTATTATGATAAGAGATTTAAACTGCTTTTCTGAAATAAACCACGTACGCCATCAATTAACATTGCATTTTTTTTTATTGTGTAAAATTATCATTTTAACATAGGATATGTAAGCATCCCCTATACCAGAACCTTAATGATTAGCAATTGGTGACTATTGTTTTAATCAAAATTTGGTAGCAATAGTAATTTTTTTTTAGTGAAAACTATATTTTAACAATACTTCAGTTCGACAATGAAGGATTAAAATGATGTTTTTACAAAATTTCAGTCCGACAACGTAAGATTAGCCTTTTAGCTGTAGCAAATATTTGCCCTTCTTTGACATATACGTTACACAAAGAATATGTAACGTGTAGTGTTGTAGAATCGTCTCTTGTAAAGGTGTGATGTGTTAGGTTTAATATCTTTTACGACTCCATGGTGTTGATTGTATCTTACGAAAATCTATTTTCCCAAATCTCTAGAACAGTTATGTAGAGTTTTCCTGTAATTATGGATATTTAAAACACTTTAAACCAGTTAACTAATGTAACAATTAAGGTATACCAAAAACAAGAAGAAGAGTAAAATGTTTGGTTGGTTGGTCAATAGGTTTGTCGAGTTTTAAAATATAATTTCAGTGTACATGTTCCTCAAAATAATTAGGAATATCAAGTTATTTGTATAAAATTTTCCATTGGATATCATCTGACTAAATGTCAGTCAAATGTTTTATGAATTCTAGTTGTGTAAAGATAAGGCCATATTCCTATGCAAAGACTATCGGAACTCACTGGGATTTTAATTCATTACATACATAAACAGTAATTTATCGATGTTAAAATCTCATAAACTGATTAAGAAGAATGATCAGGAATCAAATAAAAACTGAAGGAACACGTATTTATTTTTTAATTTTACGCTTTTTTAAATAAAAAAATTTGAAAAATACAAAATATACTTATCGTTACACATTGCTGTTACAGTTAAAACAAGAGTAACAATCTAAATGTTTTGTTAAAACAATGCTGCAACTATAACCTGAACAAAAACGAGTTATTTTGTAGCTTAAAGATAATGCATAGTTATCCTTCGATAGAAACTATGAGTTGGTGAAGAATGTCCTCGTTATTCTTTTACGTGGATAATACTTAATCATTCCACGTTGTATCAAAATAACAGTTCTGAGTTATTTTCGGTGATAAACTCAAGAATATGTAGTTTAAACATTATAAAACAACTGCTGTGACGTCAACCTGTCAATCAAGCGTTTCTTCAGCCTGTGAATGAAGCTATTAAATCATATTCAATCATTCCCTTTGTTAACGAATTTCTGTTTCAGTGAATATACTTTAAAACTTATCTTTGACTTATCAATCTTCAACATACTGTGATTGGGGGTCGAATACTCTCCTTGAAGTAAAACAAAATATGGTTCACTGTCCATGAACACATCGATTTAAACCTCTCGGCCACCAATCGGATAAGTAAAATGTCGATTTTATATATATCAACATGATACGGAAACAAGTATAAATTGATGATAAAGGACACAGTTCTATATAGTAGTTCGAAAGTCATACTTCAATGGGGGAAAACAATCTTGGTTACAAACAATAAACCGAGGGAATGAAATGAACTATAAGAAGACAAATGTCTGCATCATATTCCTTATACTGTTGTTAACATATGTTTTGTATTAATTTTCATCTTCACATTAATGAAGACTTCAACGTTACTATTTAGATCAAATTGAGTTGTAGCGTAGATAATAGATAGTGTATTCAAACTTACAAAATAAATAATTGATAAGCGTAAGCACGTTAAAAAGATACATTTCGCCTTCTGGGCTCAATATATCTCTTTAACAACCTTACTATTTTTCACCTCAAACACAGGACACATGCACACCAAGATATCGGTACATAGACTTACAATATCTGAAACTCTAGAATACAACGAGTGCGTGAACGAACTCATTACAGCTAGTAGTAGAGCATTTGGTGCCTGATCATCAGAATATTTTCTGGTAGATGGTTTTGATTATGTAACATACACAAAATTATTTGCAAGTACAGTTATTCCAATCATGGACTATTCATCAGGTGTCTGGGGTTACAAGCCTTACGAAAATATTGAAAGACTCCAAAACAGAGCAATCAGGACATTTATGGGATTTGGGAAATGTAGTCCGATTCCGGCAATTTGTGGTGATATTGGTTGGACTCCTGCCTGTATCCGTTGCCAGTGTAACATAATAAGCAAGGTTGGGCCGGTATTTACCGCCCCGGACAATACTTCCAAAGTGGTAAATACTGGCAAATACTGGTCAATTGAAATTTTCATGGTTTGTTTTTCTATTAATTGAAGTAAAAACTTGATAAAAAGTCAAATATATTCAAACTTTCATCTTTATGCATGTGTCAGCTTATATAAATTAATGAACTAGATAAGTTTTATTCATTTATAACACTTATTCCTACTGATTTAGTTATTATGAATTATGAGATTACACACTGTAGATATATATAAAAAAATACATATTATTTCAACATTTATAAATCAATATATTTTTTATTCAATATGTATGATTTTAACAGGTAATTAAAATAAAAGGTAAACAAAACTACAGGTAAATGAAGTTACATGTGGTTTTTATTACCCATCACCTGGCATTGCTAGGTGTGAAAATTTAATGACTAAAACAACAGCCCCAATAAATGTTGACAAAATATTATTGAAAGTAATAAAAGTGATATTTGAAGACTCCGCTTAAACAATAAAATATTTCCTGTCTATTTATCTGTTAGACCACAACCTTCTGAATGGCAGACGTCCTTATTTCCTATTTATCAAGCTGTTATGCATACAAAATGAAGAAGTAATATTTCATTTCAAGGCATTATTCCAAATTCAGAATTACAGTGGTGTATACGATCAAAATATCGCATTGAGAAAAATATAAGAAGACTATGTATCACGGTTTGCAATTGTCCAAGTTAAAATGAAGCTCTAGAACAGTACATTCTTCACAACAGAAACTTTGCGTGTTGAAGGTTCATAGTATTGTGTATAATTTTCGTAGTTTATTAAAAGCTGTATAAGTCTTGAATCGTAATACGCATACTGCTCAACTTCGAATGAGTATCCTAAATTTTCCATGAGGCAATCCTTCAACATGTGGGGAAACAATAGTATCGACGGAAAGGTCGACTGATAAACGGACTGTCAAAGGTTATACTGAATAAAGTGGGGGCATACAAAGGTATTATTAAATATATGAATTTCATTATAAAAAAAAATCTTTTGTACCAAAATTTCTTTTACATTTTACAACATTTCTATGTTATATGCATTTTTGAGAAGACTTTATTTTCAGTTTTTATTTTAAATAAGATTTTATATTATTTAATTTAAGCAATTCCTTCAGCGCCTGTATATATTAATATTCTTTGCAAGACAAAGTCTCTTCACGTTTCATGGGTGTCTGAATTCAATGGTGGACTAAAACAAACATTTTTTGTTGAGTACTGGATATCACAAAAGAAAAACAACAGAAAGAGATCGGAACCTGTAACGGATTTAGAGAAGCCAACCTCTCTTAAGTATGTCGTCAATGGAATATTGCCTGGAACAAATTACAGCCTTAACATCTTAGCATCGAATACAAAGGGTATATCTGTTTCAGAAACGGCTGCGTGCATAACTGATGTGTCATGACGTTTATTATAAGAGTATATAATGTTTGCTTACCCTTACCAGGAAAGTAAAGCTACAGTTACGCTTGTTAGTATCAACAAGTTAAAATAGTTTGTCAAAGATGCAAAATCTTTCCTGTTATTAATTTGATCGTTTTTTGTCAAAAAATAGGCTAGCATTTAATTGCTGGTTAATTTGAAAAAATAACCAGCATTTAAAACAATATTGGAACGAATCTTTGATGAATATTCATGTGAAATTATATTCCCCTTAGTTCTGGTTACTATCAAAACTCGTTATACATTATAACTAGTGTAATGAACTCGCTCGTGAAAAGACCAATGAATGTTAGTATTTCAATTTGCGACTTTTTATTGCAAAATTACTGTTACTAATTTGAGTAATTTGTGATGATTCAAAGACCGAAAACATAAACATTACACGATGTAATAAATCTAGAAAGAGATTCCACTGTTTAATATACCATAATGAAATAAAAAATTGTCTGCGTAATTTACGATGTAGTGAAATCTCCGTCCGCTTCGTCAGAAGGGGCAAACAAATGAACAAGACAAACACATACAGAAAGAATAAATGACGAAAATCATCCAGCAATGTTACCACAGTGCGTATTGTGTAATTGACTATTGATTGAATTCTTATCGTTGTTTATTATTTGTCATGGTTTTGTCCGTTTTTGTTCAATCTATGATTTTTTATTATAACTTTGTTATTTTATGGCAAAAAAAGTTGAAAGATATTTAAGTACATATACTCACAATTCGATTTTGCTTAATGATTCTAATGAGATAGTGAACTGGATTCATTTGAAATTTAAGAATAGAATTATCCTGTATAAATATATTATTTCTTAATAAATAGCTAACATAAAAAACTCTTCGTCGAAAACATTGCAAATTATGAAAGAAAAAGAACCCTAACGTCCAATAAAACATTACATAGCTGAAAACTTTAAGGTTTTGGTAACATGAATCGTGTTGAAAAAGTCATAGATTGTTAATGACGTATCAAAATGATGCAGTATTTCTAGTGATACCGAAGTAAATTTAATAATTAATTCACATTAATTCAAAATATTTCTGCACCGGATGTGCATACCAGTTATACATTTCCTTTATATTATGATCTAGACCAAAGATCGAAAAATTAGAAACTGTTAACAACGTTTAAAACAGGAAGGCACCAAAACATTACACAAAAGCACAAGTAATCCGAATAATTAACAATGGAAATACAGTCGTTAGTTTACATTCAGTGCTAGCAAAATATTTTTTAACTTCAACATAACATCATATTTCAAAATTTGTTTTTAAATTTTTTTACCAGTCACCTCAATTTTTATTTTTTTAACAAATCTGATCATCTTTTCTTTTTCTCTCCAATGTTTTTTTTAATGTTGTCTATCACATTTCGTCCTATTATATATAATATTTGCTATGCTTACAAATACATATCAAGTAATATTCAAAATACAACTTAAGATATATGACTATATGCGTATATATTCATGAAATCCGAGCAGACACATATACATGGTATAGTCTAGGTAGAAAGTTGAAAGTATAAAAGACATGTGAGAGACATATAACGAATATTTGAACTCATAAGTCGAAAATAAACTGACAACGTCAAGGCAAAACAGAAAAGGACCAACAGACAACAATAAGAATATAAACACAACAAAGCACAATAGAGACTGAGCAACACGATATTTACAAAACTTAGAGAGGTTTTACGTGCTCCTGTCGGGTAGGCAGATCCTATTTCAAATGTAGCACCCATCGTGTTAGATCTTTGAAGTGCTTCAAGAGAAGGGAAGATGAAAGATATCCCAGGATTCAGACAATATATCAATGATGAAATGATGTCAGCTGAAAGCTTCAATTGAATAAAAATATAAACATATATGTACTGATCTGTTTACTTGAATGGTAAGTTTTGTTTTAAGCTTTCTTATTTACAGTTCAGACCAACAGCATAAAACAGGATGGAAATAATGGTTTAGTGCATGCTGGTATTGCCATGCTCAGGTTTGGAGCAATTCTAATTGTAGTTATCTCCTTAGCGTTCTTAATCCGTAAGTCAGGTCATATTGAAATGAAATCAATACTACATATGGTTATTCAATTAATGGTTTCACGTCAATGCTTATCTTCTGTCATGAGGGAAGATTTTGTTTCGTCACTTGATAATTTGGTATTGATTTTAAATAATAACTATGATTTGTCCTAAAATTTATCAATATTGAAATATTTAAGCCATAGTTTTCATAAATATATAAGATATATCAATTACCAATACTCTTATATACACGTATATGCATGTACATTTAAACGAAAATTGCGATGTTCGATTAACCTAGCTTTACCAGGTTTACTTATTACAAAAGAAACGGTATCTAGTGAAATAGAGGCAACATAAGTTAACCGATATTCAGATTTCATCTTCTGACGAAATAAAAAGGCAACTTAAACTCATTCAAAATACCAGACTAAAAATTGTGTGCAGCAGACTCGCGTTTCTGCATCAAAAGACTTTTCAGGGACGTTCGACTCTAAACGTTATAATGACATTAAAAGTGAGAAGTTGTAAAGCATTGAGGAAGAAAGTTCACCTATACCAACGAAACCGACGAAAATTGGTATCCAACGAATATTAATGAATCCACAGTAGCTCAGTTTCTATTTTACCAGGTGATCTTGAAATGAAGAAATTAAAGTACAAAACAACATGTAAAAATGTTGATCGAAATGTAATTGATTTCTGATCGTTGTGTTTCTACCAAATGTTGTAACAAATTTATTCAAATATTTTTGTCGTGTTATATATGACTTTTTTTGTAAATATGTTAACATAATGAGTTTTCTTAAAAATGTTGTAAATTGTCTTTCTAATGTATGAAACATTCACTAGCTTAAACACACAGGAGGCCGGGACTTAGTTGCCTTTTTCACGATGAAATATATTCTCCTATATGCCATTCCATCTTTAGCAGTCAGAGTTTCCGATCATATCTGCTACTGACCAATTATATTCTAAATATTCTACTTGTAATATCAAATGTCAAATATTAAAGTTTTAACATGATAAATTGTTTTAAAAATCGTATTTATTTCCTCTTGGGAAAGACATGCAAATAATGTAGATATAGTCGATGTTGCATATTGATGACAATAAAGCTAAGGTATGAGATCACAAGTTGGAGTGGTCGGGTTGACAGGATTATGATGCAGAGATTGGTATGCATAATGTTGTACCTTGTTGGTTTTATGGTGAGCAACATGTTTTTGTAATTTTTTTAAAAAGAATTTGGGATATTGTATGTGCAAGCTTTACTTAAATAGGATTATTGAACGGCTGTTGAACCTTTCTTTCAATTTGTCTCTTAATTTGTACCTTTCTTTATTGATATTTGGGTCTCTAAAAACACCGCAAAGGACCTCCTTTGTGCACAAGGGAGAACTAAGGACACCAAAGAAGTTCGATAAGAGCACAAAGGACATGAAATTCCCTTTAAAGTATAAACATATTATAATTTCTGAAGAAAAAATGTAAAAAAAAAAAAAAAAACCCACTAAAAATTGCGATTTTTATAATGTACAATTTGGTGTTATCACCAGTATCGGTTTGGAACCGACTTTATATCCGGGCTATGTAATAGCTCATGTATGTAAATTATTCAAATAGTTTTAATATGGTATGAATGATAAAAACGTCAATTATTATTTTTAATAGTTTTTACGATAAGAGACTTTACCAAAACTACAAACATTACGTAAGTATAAGTCAGCACAAAGGACCACAACGGAGTTTTATATGAAAGGGAACTGAAATTGTTAATAGAATGGGAGAAAGTGATTTCTTACGAAAAAAAAAGGATATTTTTTAGAAATAAATTTTGAGTTCAATTGGTATTAAGTTGACGATTTACGAACCGTGTTTTGTAACATAAGTATACGGATATGCATGATATTACGGTCCTTTTCTATAAGATTTTATAAAGCTAAGGTAGCAATACACAGTTAGGAGTTTAGTTTCGCATTTTGGCCCCTGTGGATTTTTCAAATATGAAAGCTATTTTGTAATAAAATTCATTTTTAAACAGCTGAGTACTAATTTAGCCTTCAAAGATGGTTTATGAGATCATCACGATTATATTTCATATGTTTTATTGGCACTTTTCTGTTTGACTTTCCGTAGTTTCATAGCTAGACCAGCGATCGGTCCAGAAATTAATGTAATGTTTACAAACACTTCTTTTCTACACGAAGTTTTGGACGCAATTTTACAAAATAATGAGACGAAAGACATATGATTTTTATTGGATTAACTGAAGGATATATGTAAGCAGCTTCAGAAAAGGTATTACTTTAAGCGATTGAAATTCTACTTTTAGCCAAATTTTGTGAAAATATGTGACATATTTTCCCACCTTTTTGCAATATTTTATAGCAAATAAATGCAGATTGCTGCCATGATTGCACCAAAAGAAATTATATTTTACCATTTTATATAATGGATACAAAATCTATGGAAGATGATTACATACATATGCACATATATGACAAAAATAGAAAGCTTAATATTGTAAGAAAGCAATGAAAAGGGGATGGTAAAATTCATGAGAGCAAATTTTGATATTTTTCCTAACTGTTTATTGCTACCTTAAGTTATGAGTTATGTTGATCTGTTATATACATTTGTATCGAAAAAACTTGACCAACTTCTAAATATTAGTTAGACCGTACGCGTACTGTAAAATACTCATACGGTCTGGAACATATACAATAGTTGAAGAAAAATTAAAAAAAAAAATTGTAGAAATAAGCGGTTTTTATTCAAAGAAAATGATCAGAAAAAATGAATTGTGACTTTTTGTCCTGTGAATTTCTGTCCAACATTCTAATAATATACCGGTTTCCTAAATATAGATCTCACAACCGTCGACCAAATACATCGTCTATTTATGTTAAAACAAAATATATGGGAAAACCATTTTTCTCAAAATTTTATAAGAAATAAAAGAATAAAAAATCAGAGTTTTTCATGGAACAATCAAAGCTTTACCAATTCAACTTGATTCACTCTCAATAGAAACACCTTACTTTGTGCATAATACAATTTGACAAAACAAAAGTGTTCATTGAAAGGAGTAGGTTCAGTAAGACCCCTTTTTGGCCTCAAAATATAGCAGTTTTACAAAATTGTTTAAATGTAAACTTTTAGTTATTTTTTGGAAGGTATAATGCCTCTGCTACATTAATATGGGCTTATTTTGGCATTACAATGCACATATATCGGGTACTTGCATCATTAAGTCATGCTAAATAGCATTTTCACAATTTCAGCATTTTAGTTAAAGGAGTAGGTCCGGTAAGGACCGATTTTGGCCTCAAATTTCAGGTTCATCTGACGAAAGATTTTGACCACTTTTTAAACACTTAAGTGTCTATTTTATTTGAATTAATTGGTTTATGTGAAAGATTTTAACAGATTTAGTCACTAAAAACGATCCGATTCAAGCTCAAATATGAAAAATCTACCTAATATGACGAAAAATGTCACTTTTCAGATGGTTTTTGGTAAAAATGAAAGTGGCCGCATCCGTGTTCATCCTCAACCTTTATATATGTTATGTATTATCATAAAATACAACTTACATTTCAATATTAAGGATGAACACGAATGCGGCCACTTTCGTTTTACACGAAAACCGTCTAAATTTTAACTAAAATGCTAGAATTATGAGGATTTCAGTAATTTAGCATGACTATATGGTGCTAGTACTGGATATATGTGCATTGTATTGTCAAAAAACAGTCCATATTTATGTAGCAGAAGCATTCTACTGTCCAATAAATAACTAAAGGTTTACATTTTAACAATTTTGTAAAACTGCTATATTTTGGGGCCAAAAAGGGGTCTTACTGAACCTACTCCTTTTAGACGGTTTCCGTCTGAAATGAAAGTGGCCGCATTCGTGTTCATTCTTTATATTGAAATGAAAGTTGTGTTTAATGAAATACATAACATATATAAAGGTCGAGGATGAACACGGATGCGGCCACTTTCATTTTTGACAAAAACCATATGAAAAGTGACAGTTTTTGGCATATTTGAAAGATTTTTCATATTTACGCTTGAATCGGAGCGTTTTTAATGAGTTAATCAGTTAAAATATTTCACAAAAAATAATTGAATCAATTGAAATAGACATTTAAGTGTTGAAAAAGTGTCCAAAATCTTTCGTCAGATGAACTTGAAATTTGAGGCCAAAACCGGCCCTTACTCCTTTCTAAAAAAAGGATTGAAAAATTGAAACCAATTTCCTACCTTTAGAATAAATCCCTCAATGGTCCCTTTGTGTCTTAAGAACGTTTTCGTAAACGCAATTTAAGAATCGTCAAGTAAGAAAATTTCGGTACATACTTTGTGCAGAATATTTTTTTTTAAACAAAGTGTATACTGAAATTTATGAAATACGGATTGACAAATTCAAACTTATTTCCTACTTTATAATTATTGCCATACTATTCCCTTTGTGCCTTTAGAAACATTTTCGTCATATCAATACATATAACCAGAGACATGTAATACATGTCACATAAGAAAACAAGCGGATGATGAAATACGAGACCAAATAAATCCAGCAAATCATCGGTATCCTTACATAATTTTCGTAGTTCTGGTAAAGTCTCTTTTCTTAAAAAATATTACAATAAATAATTAGAAAGAATAATAATTGACGTTTTTCATCATTTATATCATATTATTTTAAAATTTCACATATATGAGCTATAACAAAGTCCGGATAAAAAGGCTGTTCCAAACCGATACCGGTAATAACACCAAAATGTACATTATAAAAATCGCAATTTTCATTGTAATTATTTACGTTTTTTAAAAAAAAAATCAGGAATTATTTTATATAATTGCTTTAAAGGGAATTTGAGGTCCTTTGTGCTCTTAACAAACTTCTTTGGGGTCCCTAGCGTCCTTTGTGCACAAAGGAGGTCATTTGTGGTGTTTTTAGATACCGTTGACATTTGGGCAATTCGAATGAACAGCAATACATGTTATAGTTTTAGGAACTGGTCAAAATATATCTAGGCATGGAAAGGGTGCAGAACTAAATTGAACTATAAACAAACTGAAGTCCTACAATTATGCAAGTTGATTTCCAATCAAATTCTATTTTGTAACAAAATTGGTGTCCCATATTAATTCATATAGAATAAACTGCGCTTCATAGTGGGAGATATCATGGACATAATTGTGCAAATCGTGATACAAGCATGCAGGTTGACTAAATGATAATTAAAAAAAATCAGGTGCTGGCCATAAAAAATTTCTATTTTTTCAAGACGGCCACCAATCATTTTGCAAATGGTGTCATATCCAGTTGGCTACATTTCGTAAATCCTTGAAAGCTGCGTTATAGGTATAATCCAATATAAGTTATGATATAACGTGAATTACAGTTCGTAAAGGACGACAAAACAACACACAAATGACAAAAAAGTGACTTCCGGTTCCAAAATGGCGGTAAAAATTTTGAAAATATATTTCTTTTATAATTTCCATCACCTCAACAAGTGATATCACATTCTTTGTTATGTTTAAATGCCTAGTTTTGTAAGATCGACCTGTTGGTTATCTTATAATTATCTGACAGTAGCCAATACAAAAACCCGTACAAGGAAGGACAGAAATGTAGTATTTACAGTAACCAACACAGCTTGATTTTTCGCCTCAGCTTTTCAAAAGTTTCTGACAGGAGGATGCAAAGTTAAGGGCATCCCAAGAAGTCCTTTTTGGTTTCCAACTGTCATCGATTTTTTTCTTTCATCCAACCCCCAGTGTTCATGACTTGGTTCATGTACTTGTCGAATACATAAATCAGGCTGAGCCCAAATTTGTCATCCTTGATGTGCTTCGCTTTGGATGTGCTCCAGAAAAAAAATCTTGTAGGCGGAACAGCATCACAATGCCGCTCCTTCCTGGGTAACAATTTACATCGTACCTCGTTAACAGCAAATGATGATTTGTTCTGTCATATATGATGCAAACAAATGCTTCTATGATATCTATGTATGTGTCTTTATACTTCAGCGCAGAAAAAAATCCGCTCTTACATCTTGAAATACTAATTTCATCAAACTGACCTATTCCCTTTCCCGGGAAAATTCGACAAAGTGTCACATCCACTGAATGCATGAACGAAAAGAAGAGTACCTACACGAGGACCAAACGCATTTGATAAGTCACGTACAGGAAGCCATTAAAAAGTCTTCATTCCTGCCAAAACCTATCCACAGTTTGTTCCACCATATTTTGGTAGTGCTGCAATTCCTAATACTACTACATCAGTGTCAGTGCAACATAAAATTACCGTTTTACAACAAATTTCATAATCATGCCGAACATGGACAAACATTCGTGTATCTGCTTCTCCATGATTACAAGGGGGTAGTTGGATAGTATCCTTATTAGTCTCTAAAGAAGCAATTATGTCGGCAAGAAACTTGAAAAATTTCGTTTCGTTGTCATCTGCACAGAGAAAGCTACTCCAATCCCCTGGTGTTCTACCAGAACAAACACCATTCCGTCTAGCACAAGAACCTTGCTTTTGTCTTGTCACATGTACATCTAGCCTTTAAATTATTCATTTAGTAAACATCAAAATGTTATACAAAGTCTGCTCTTGAATATTTATTGATGCAAGATTTTATGTAAGGCAGTATGACATCATTTGCAAAATCATCAAATATTGTTGCACAACAAGGTGGCCTGGAATTAACCATTTCTGCCCCACCAACGATAAATGCGTCAGAATTTTGATCAGCAAATCTTCGTTCTTGCATTATCCATTGCCTGACATAATTTTCGACTGAAAATATTGAAGTTGTGTTTCTTATTGAAAGATTTAGTCTCATGATTTTTCGGACCTTTGGATAACACATTTCGAATTATATATGAATGGAGTATCAGAACAGGTGCAATCAGGGAGTTACAGTTGAAATATTAAGATCATGAAACAATTGTCTGTATATTTGTTTTGTATCTTTGTCTTTTTTATCTTTTAGACAGGTATTCGGACCAGCTCGGAAGGAACATATAAGAAAGTAGTACATATTTCAAATAAAGTGTTTCTTACGCATAGCTGTATGATGTCAAAAGGTGAAATATTTGTGTAGTTTCGGTATCAAATGAACGCTGAGGAACTTCGGATGACTGTTATACCCTTGTTGAAAGTTTCTTTTGAATAATAAAGAGTTATAAACAATTTTAACAGGAGGGCACATTTGCCCTGTTGTTTTGATCAGAAGTATTTTTTTTGTGCATTTAAACGTCAAGGAACCAATACGCTCGAAAAACAACAACAATTAAATGTATGTTGAATATTTGAGCACAACTCAGGATAAGGTATAGTTTTGATTTTAAAACTGCCATTTTTTTTTTACTTCAGACAAAATAGCCTTTTCTACTTGAAATTGCAGAATTGAAAAAAGGAAGCAAAGTGGTTATGAACTAGTGGTTTACGGGAGGTATTTTCGAGTGAACTGATTTATGTTGAAGGATAATGCAAAAGTTGATTGGATTCAGATCTCTGTTAAGAAAGAAACGTTAAAGAAAGGATCATGCAAACTTAATGTCTTTGACTTGCAATATCCGAAATGACAGCTGTGCGTTTGTACTGGTGTGCATTAAGAAATAATTCTTTCATGCCATGCGCTATGTTCATTTCAACATGGGTAGACATTATATTTGTCAATATCTTAATACCGAGCGTTAGTGTTAGTTCCGTTTCTGATAGGAAAATTTTGAACGTGTTTACTTTGAAGTGGAAATAAGTTACACGCTAGAAAGAAAGCCATTTTAATTTGACTAACCAGGGTTGAAAGTGTTCATCACATTCACCGAGCTTCATGAAGGATTGTAAAGTATAGATATAACATCCATTTTGTCAGTGCCACAAAATGGTGTTGAAGTTCCCATTTGCCGATTCCAGTAGTGTTCTCTTTTTGTCTGCAAAGGGAGTTGTAAGATGAGCATTGATTGTCATGTGGTATATTTTTTCGATGATTCAAAACCTGGATAGAACGAATTGAATGATCGGGCTGGTTGAAATGCTGGCAAATAGTGTACTTTACAATGTGGTTAATGTTCGATCATCTATGACCGCACATACGTTTATTTAGCCTTCCTTTCGTTTCCCCAACGTATACCAGTCCGCAAAGGTAACACTCTAATCAGTAGATACCATTTGATGTTTTGCTATTCAGACCATCGTTGCTTCTGGTAAATGTTCTAGTGAATGGAGCATCTGTTACATGTATTAAAATGCCTCAGGTTTTGCCGCCATTGGCTTCAAATTTCGTAAAATAGTTGGTGTTGTTAAGTGTCATCAACATCCATAATGCCTGTAGACGAACTGAAATTACTGCTGTTGTTATAGGCTTTATGATCTAAGTGCGATATGTTAGTGATATACTAGTTGTCATGTCGGGAAATTAAGGGACACTTGCAATATCAGATGCTACCATGTCCATTGTGACGTCTGTTTCGGACCTTGTTATACTGGGCGACTTCCGATCAAGTATTCTGTTTGATCTTCGTGTAATAAAGCATATACTATGCTTCTAATTTTGGGATGTCCATAAGTCGAAAATATACTGACAACAGCATGGCTTCAAGAGACCAACAGAAAAAAAGTAAAATACAAAAAAATATTAAACTCCGAGGAAAATCAAATCGGAAAGTCCCTAATCACATGGCAAAATCAAATGACAAAACACATCAAAAACAAACGGACAACAACTGTCATACTCCTGATGATTGGTACAGGCATTTTCAAATGTAGAAAATAGTGGATTGAAAAACACAAGTAGGAAAAACACAACATAGAAAAATAAAATAAAGACTGAAGAATAGAAATCTCATAAATTCGTTGCTTCGAAAGGATAACCAGATCCTGATCCTACGTTGGCAACCATCGTATGGCTCGTAATAGCACAAACCCAGTAACAATTCTAACACGGTAGGTTGCCTTTGGGAAAGGGAACGGGATTGTACTTACGACGACATTAGTAGTATATTCGTTATCATCTATAAAATAGACAATACGACGGGATGAATTTAACTTCACCAATGTAAACTCTTGATTTAATAGAATCCTTGTGAGCCGCAACCCTCTTGGAAGGAAATTATCATAGGATATACAAGCCCTGGAATATCGTTTCTACTGTCATGTTGTTAGAGATGATTTTTGGCCGTAACACATATTATGCGAATCAGAAAACCAAAGTCGAAAAAGATAGACAACTCCTTCATCAAAACGAAAAAATAACAAAGAAAAAAAAAACAACAGACAAAAACACAGACACAGACATTAACTCATATCAGACTGTATATCTATTGCAATTTGGAACAGGATACATAAAGGCAACAGTAGTATACCGCTGTTCAAACTCATAAATCCATGGACAAAAAACAAAATCGGGGTAACAAACTAAAACTGAGGGAAACGCATAAATATAAGAGGAGAACAACGACACAACACTACAATGTAACACACACAGAAACGGACCAAGCATCAGACAAAATACCACTTGTTCTCAACGACAATCGATAATATTTTTTTGGCTATTCGAAATAACATAAAAAAATGAGGTTAACACTTAAAAATAACCCGCTCAGCGGGTTATTGAGTGTGCAACACATTTGTTATGCCAATTCAGCATAAACAGAATTTTCCAGAAGTCGTGAAATAAGTGGTTAATATTCAAAAGGGTTTTTCTTCATGTTCTAACGATAAATATGAATTCCGTTAAAAAGAGTAGAAAAAAATATTGGTAAGCGCCAGTAATAACGTTACTGCTTTCCTTCTATAGTACTAGTCAATGAACTACACGTGTCCTTGTTGTGGTGAATACCCGATAAAAACATGAATATTTAAAGGTATGGTCTCATTTATTTGGTTTTGAACACTTCTGCAGTAGGAAAATACAGAAACCGCTTCGACCGCAAAACGATTAATCAATTGAAAATATTGCAATCAACAATATCCTGTTTTAAAAGCTTTTATTTGTTTTTAGTTTGTTCACTTGCAGACAATTAATATATTATATTGCAGTTGTTAGATTTTTTTGTAAATTATTGAATCGAAAAACAATCTTGCATCTTATTAATTTGTTTATATACTAGCCAACAAATGATACGAAGTTCATCATGAAATAAAATGAATAGACAAAACTGTTAAATAATCAAAGAAATACATTAATTTAAGCCCTGGTCACAACGAACCCAAAACACATTTATACAGCGCCACGACCAGAAATTTGGTCAAATCGCAGGTTATCTGTTATCGTCGTACGACAGTCGCACGATATTTTGAACATTGTGGAGCTGTCGTGTGTCGTGGGACGAAAATAGGACATGCACCTTTTTTGCTCTACGATTTTTTGTCGTGTCAGTGTCTTGTGGCTGTCGTTAGGGTAGCTTACCACAATCGTGCGACTGTCGTGCGATAAACACATTGTCGTGGGTACCAACATAAACAATTTTAAGAAATAAGAATCGTACGACTGTCGTACGATAATCTCACGACTGTCGCAATACATTCGTGATACAGTCGCACGATTGTCTCACGAATACCAAATTTCGTACAATTCTCACACAACATTGACTGTCTGTCGTACGACAGTGGTACGTTCATCGTGCAACATGTTTTCGTTTTATTCAGAAGAATATAATTCAGCAGGAATGAATGTTTGGAAAATATACCGTCTGTCGTTTAAAGAGAATGGCTATTCCACCAGAACGATTACGTTTGGTACTGCTAAAAATGCGCCTTGTTGGACTCCAACAAAGGCAAAATGATCATCCATGTTTCGGGGACATCCTGGTCCTAATTTGTTGAACAATTATAATATAAACTAATACGAAAAACGTGGTTTACTTGGACCGAACTTATAATGACACTTAACTATATTGAAAGCAAATGGCAAATAGCTTGCAATAAATCGGGCCTTCTATGTATACTGGTAGTCCCGGAGTCAAACGAACGAGTGACCCATGACTGTTGTGCGACAGTTGTGAGACAGTCATGCGACAGTGATACCACTATGACACGACAATGAGACGACAGTGATACAGTGTACGCACATCCCATGACAGAAAAACCTGAAAAATAGCCCCAAAAAACTTATGATTGTCGTACGACTGTCGCACGACCAACTTGCGACAAACCAACGACAGGATAATTACAATTTTTATTTCTGTCGTGTTCCCATCGTGGAGATGTCGTAGTTGATGTGACCACTCGAAATAATTTTTTTTGACATTTTGCACGACAGTGCCACGATAACTATCTTATGGATCTTCCACGACAAAAATTCGTGCGATCTGTTGTAACCGGGGCTTTACAAGGCAGAAAAAAAGATGAAAAAGTCGGTACTTAATTGCGAAGATGAGAATTATTAATTCAAATGTCTGCAAAGGCATTTGAAGTTTTAAACAGACTATGTTCAAGTTTAATGTTTAAAAATTTTAGATCGATTTTTGAATTTTGGGGTTAAAAAACGCGTTTTTGCCTTCCATCAATGGTTTTGATAAGAAACAAAACACCCACTGTAAATGTTTGACCAATTGGGAAATTATTAACCATGGTACAGTGTATACAATGTCATGATATATATCGAAAATGCATTGCATTGTATTGTTTCTTTTGTTGTCTGGGATATTAATCAAAGACTAATCGCATCTTTAGGTTGCACTTTGTAAATACAGCCGTTTCTTAAACCACTCTTTTTTTTGGGAGATGTATATCTTATATTCATAGATAATCAATTTTGTTTACGTAATGGTTCTCTGATATATTCTATGTTTCTTCTCGAAGAGAATTAACTAGGGAATGTTTCCAGTAGATAAACAAATGCATACAGTCAAATCGAATTCTGTGGAAAAGCTAAAGTTAAGGTAAGGATAGTAAAGAATTTCAGTGTAAGTTTTAATCCGTAGAAGTTCGGGGCATGGAAACGTTGAAAAAATGCCACACAGTCCTATATTTCGACCTTTAAAAATAGTATTGCATAAGCACTTTCGATTCTATGATATAGGTTTTTTTTCAAAACTTCATAGTGAAAGAGGTACAGTTTTAGCCGTAAAAGAAGTTCCGTTGGAAAATTGCATTGTCGAAATTTACAGAAAAAGAAGCTTTACTATCGACGTAAATACTTTTGACTGTTAATGAATTCCTTCTAGTTTTTTTATGATTTTCTAAAAAGATGCATACACATTTTGCTACAACATCAGAACAGGTTATTTTATTGTCAAAGCAACACTTATTATAATTGACATATATATGTCACTTTACGTAAACATAAGAGGTCTTCCCCTATACAAAATGTTTATTAAATAAAACCATAAATATGACAATAATAAAAACAATAATAATGATTATATTGATATATTTATGAAGATTGAGTACTTCATTTGAATTACACCAATTTTCAGTAAGGTTCTCTAAATACAATAATAATCACATTATTATATAATAATACATAAATAGTACACATTCAATAATAATGATCAATAAAGACGCAACACAATTTAAAATACAATACAACTATTATATGGTATTAGAGTACAAATAACACGATAATTTTAAGATACAGAGATATGTAGTTATGTTTAAATTATTATACCGTGTTATAGATATTTTTCTTTATGTATATGTCATAATATACACAAAAAGTCAGTCAAATACTTTGTATGGTTTTGTACAATAATAAAACTTTATGACATAAATATAAATAAAACTAATAGTTGTAAAAATAGTTGCTGCTGTCAAAACCATTTCAAATGCAGTTTAATTAGCGATGCAAAAGCAGGTATTTCCAATTGTCAAATCCCTAATTGACGAAGTTATTCATATTTTTGTGCATATAAAAAGAAATGATAAACACGAGCAAGAAATAAATCGCGCTATTACAGTGTATATTCATTTAACAAAGTAAGGAAATCAAACCGTTTTATTGATGTACATGACAGTTGAATTTCAATAATGATGATATTGAGAAGAAAGGATGTTCATGTTATATGACATTTTGCCTTATAAAACTATTGCATCAACATTACTGACTATCATATTTCGTAGACATGTGTGTATACTGTTCAGAAAACCTCAAATAATTATTTGATTTTTTAAAAATAATAAGTGAAAAAAATCTATTAATGATTGATTTAAATTGAGCTATTTGCCATCATATTTATCAATTTGTAGTTATTATGTCAACCATTGTAAATTGAGATATATAGTTTGAAACGTTATTTCAAGGTTTTTATGTTTGTGTTTTCATATTCATCTCTTTTCTTGCTATTTTGAAGGTCTGAAAATAAATATAAGAAAAATAAATAGGAATCATGAAAACACGATTTTTATCACGATTTTCTTTTATTCACCCGTGCGATTCGCACGCTAACACTTTTCAAGCCTTATCTACACCCATACAATAAATTCTGGCATACACTTAAGACTGAAACATCCTCGACCCGTGATAAATTATATGAGCAGCAGCCTTCCAGAAGCAGCACATGTAAAGAGTAGTATTTCAATCATGTATTGTTTTCCATAATAAAACAGGAAGGAAAGTACAGATATGTTTGGGAAAGACGGCATTTGAATTCACCGTTCCAGATTATAAGCAAGGTTGTTTTTCAAAATCGTTTACAAACTTTGAATAGTAAACATAACTTCTTATAAGTTCAGGTATTTCACATCCAATCTTTTATGATTATATTCTTTACAAAGCATAAAAATGTCAGTATTCACCTCAGAAGCAAAGAAACCTTTAAACAGCCTTATTATGAAGGGGTACGATACTGTAGTCAGGTCATTAAAGATTGCATATTTTGGCTTTAATGTTGATTCACTTATAGGGTCTTTGAATCGGAATTAAACACATTTATTTAAAAAAAACAGTTGTTGGCATAACAAGGGTAATGTTCTTTTCATATATTTTATGATGGTATAATACTAAACCCCTAACGGGAGGGATTGTGCCTGATATGCATATGATGAAAACATAATCTTTCAATAAGTTTAATTGAGGTACGGAGCTGGCATGTCAGTTACTGCTAGTAGTCTGTTGTTATTTACGTTTTATTGTCATTTTGTTAATTTTCTTTTGTTACCTCTTATGACATCGGACTCCTCTTTAACTGAATTTTTCTGTGCGTATTGGTATGCGTTCACTTTTCTACATTGGCTAGAGGTATAGGGGAAGGTTGAGATATAAAAAAAACCATGATTAACCCTGCTGTATTTTTGCGCATGTCCCAAGTCAGGAGCCCCTGGCCTATGTTAGTCTTGTTTGATTTTTGACTTTAGTTTCTTATGTATAATTTGGAGTTTAGTATGACGTCCTATATCACTGAACTAGTATATATATTTCTTTAGGGGCCAACTGAAGGACGCGTCCGGGTACGGGTGTTTCTCGCTGCATTGAAGACCTATTGGTTGACCTTCTGCTGTTGTCTGTTCTATGGTTGGGTTGTTGTCTCTTTGGCACATTCCCCATTTTCATTCTCAATTTATAAGACTTAAACAAATTTTCAAAACCATATCAATTTCAACAAAAACGTTGGGTTTATAAAAATATGATCATGTGGTATGATTACCAATGAGACAACTCCCCATCAATTGCGACAGTCCTTCTTATTTTTGTTCTTTTGTGTGTTTGTGCCGTTTTTCTGTCACGTAGTGTTTTCATTTTAGCGATATTTCTCAACATTGTCATATATGCGGGAGGTTTGCTTAGTCATAAAAATTGGTTCAACCTTTCGTTTTTTTTTATTACAATGTCTTATACAAAGTCAAGAGTAAGGCAGTTGTTATCAAATAATTTGTTCCTTTTCTTCTTTGTTTTCCTATTAAAGTTAATGTTGTTCGTTTGGTTTTAGTTTTTAACGAGGTTGGTTTCTCACAAATCGATTGATAAATTTACTATATACTATTGTTGCCTTTATCTTTTTGGGTGTACATGTAATGTATTTATTCACAATTCTTCTTATTCTGAACAGGAGTTTTCGTTAATTTTTTCGTGTTACAAAACCTTTCAACATACCATTGTCTTTAATATCTGTATTTTCGTACTCTCTCCTAGAATTACCATATACATGTATGGTGCTAAAATTTTAAAGAAAAACCATAATCATAAAACTTCTGTAAGAGAGACTTGCTAGTTCGATAATTCTGTTTTTGAGTTTAGTATAACATACATATGTTTGAAGAAGTGAAGTCATGTTATACCGATAAGGAAGTATGGAAGTCTTGTCTCTACGAATAACATCAGAGGGAAAACACATTAGAGGTTAGTTACTAGGTTGAAATCATCTATCCTATCAAACTTGAAAATAGGATTAACATTTCTTGTAATAATATGTACGCCTCTTTTTGTGATCCATTCAAATGACTTACAGTTCGTGGTGTCCTGTGCAGATGTTATTTATGGGAGATATCCGTTGTTATTCTGCGGTTTACATGTTGTAATGTGCTTTACATATTTATATGTATGTCTCTGTGCTCTTGCCTTCGTTTGAGCTGTGTATTTGTGTAGCTGTAGCAGTAGCTTTTAGCATATCCATCAAAATGGTTTGACTAGCCATAAAACCAGGTTCAATCCATTATTTCTCTTAAAAAGTCTTGTATCAAATCATGGATATGACAGTCGTTATAAAATACTCCGTTTCACTGTATTTTGTAGTTCAGTGTTTCTGTTGTTCCATTGTTTTCCTCTTATAGTACAGTTGATGTGCTTCCCTCAATTTTACTTTGTTTTATCATAATCGAAAACGAATTTGAACAGCGGTATACCACAACTGCCTTTATATACAACAAAAACATTCAATTCTTTCTCATATCTTGAATTACATCTAGAATTCGACAATAAGGGTCGGTTTAGAAGAACTTTTACGACAACAAGGATGATTACTGAGTATTCAAAGTTTGTATCTCCCAGTTAAAACGTTATGCCAGAACGTGAATTTCTTATCATGATTTCCTTTGTATTCGAGTAGTGCTTTATGGAAAAATATTAAACGAAGAGTTCCAGGTGGCAAAGCTCTAATCCTCACTCCTTAACTTGTACGGACGTTATCATATGTTGGTTGACCGTTATAAAATATAAGTAAAATATTCACTTAAAAAGTAATGACAGTATGCTCAATTGGCGATCACATACATGTCTTTTACTTTACTTTACTGCAATGGGACCTACCAAATAAAACCTAGTACCTAGTGTGTACACTAGCAAATACAAGGGGAACATTTAAACAGGATCTGCGTAATCTACATTTACATGAGCATTTGAGATCACCATTTTTTTATGGGGTTCGTTTTAATTTGTATCTTTGTTGTGTTTTGTATATTGTTTTATATTATTTACCTGTCTGCTTGGTCGCCTGAAATAAAAGAAATAACTCTAAGTCAACGCAATATACATTTCCCCACCTAAACATTTACCTACAAGAATATGCCATAGAAAATGGTAGATTAAGCCTGTTGTGTTTTTCTTAGGTAAACATCTCTCTAGTACGACAGTCGCACAAATCTCGATTATATTGACAACAAAGCAGGTAAAAATATCAAATGTTTTGGTTAAGCAGTCAAAGTTGTATAATAATCGTAACCACAATATGATATTTAGAATAATCATTGTCTTAAAACGAAAAAGTTATCTGTAATTATGCGTAGAAAGAGGTTCCATGGACTCTCTATTCCATTCAAATCGAAGTACAAACTTAACTATATTCGAGACAAATATTGATGTGCCTATATAGACAAAAGGAGGGTATGGCTTCGACAATGATAAGCCTGGTATATTTGAAGAATTCTTAGAACATCGATATTGATAAAATCAAAACCAGAAGCAAGAAATATATTTTTAATGTCAAAAATGTGTACATGTTGTTGACATGAAGTACATTGGTAGAATTACCGTTCAGCAACGTAATTTCATTAACAAATCTTGTTCCCTTTATGTTACTCTTGAAAAGGCAGGTGTTAATTATAATTCAAAATTGTTTTTGTACATTGTATGAATTATTATAAGATCATAAAAGTCATATGAAACTAGTAAATGTGTGAATAATAATATAAATGGATTCTTGAACCAATTCATGCATATATATACCATAAACGTAGTCTTCTGTGCACAATTTTGATTTTAATAGTAATGAATTCGCTTCTTACGCATCTTCGCTAGCCAAGGGTTACGATCCACTCCCGCTCTCTTCACCCTTGGCGGATTGAGATAAAATTTCGGAGACACAGGGTACGGGTTTTTATTTGTTGCAGTCGGCACTCGCTGCATCCAATCAAAAAGCGCCTTTAATATGATCACGTGAAAAATTAGAAAGTGTTTGTAAACAATTGCCACGTGTTTATTGTGCAACAAGTCTTTACATCCCTATACATACGACTATATTTAGTCGGACAGCTTGAATGTTTTTAATCAACTTATAGAAGTTCCTGTGTATGTTTCATGCTCAAATGCATAAATGTTGACGTAAATTTTCGTTTCCGGCTTTACCAAATGTGTAGAATCTAGACACTACCGTGTTTTTACCTTCAAATTGAAGAGTTCAAGTGCTACCATTGGTCAAGAATAATGTATTCGGAATGGGCGTGACTTTAATATTCCGACAGATGGCGCAACATTGTTTTCACAAATGTTGGCTCAATCCGCCAAGGGTGAAGAGAGCGAGAGTGGACCGTAACCCTTGGCTAGCAAAGATGCTTCTTACGGGACTTTCAGTCAAAAATAGATGACTGCGGACTTTGTGTGTTTTTTTCCAATGGGAATACTTTAAGTTAAGGTTTTTTTCATTCAGCACCTGAGATCACCCCCATTCTTTAAATTGAAAAAACGTAGCAGGTTATTATTTTTGAGGATATTTCGAATAGACAGAAAACTATTAGTCACTCATTATGATTTAATTCAAAATATCGATCATATAATGTCGATGAGCTGACAGAAAAAATACTTTAAACCAATAAAGACATGTTACATCGAAAATCAATGTATATTCAATATGGTTTGAAAAAATGGTGCGATGAATAGAATATATCAAGGTTTAATTCTACAAAGCAAAATGCAGAACTCAAATGCCACGGTTCGGTACAGGTGTGAGAAATTGAACTAGCTGAACATAGCTCGAAGGAACCAGACGCTTCCAAATTCAAATGTTATCTTTTATCTGTTGATTGTGTGTCATTTATATATATTGTGCATTATTATGACAATATATCATCTAAAAAGATCTTATGTTTGGGAACTCACAGAAGGTTTAACAAACAACGACGTGAGCCTGATCATTTCTATCAATAAAACCATTTTCTATAGTAAACAAGTGTGTGTGTTGTAAAGTCTATATGTTGTATTTTAAGATTGATTCTTTTGGAATCAAGAATAAGTATATTACCTTCAATCGTGCCTGGTTTCAAAATACATGTATCATAATATTCTCTAAAAAAATTAAAGATAAAATTATGACAAATAAGCAGCAACAATTATCCACAAAATGCTAAAAACTCATTTATCCTAAATTGATATACTATTCAAGATTGAAATCCATGGAAATAAAAATTAAACTCATTTCGAAGCGTTACTGTTTACGTCGACCGGTTAAGTGTCTCCAGCTTTGCATGTTAAACCTTATGTGCAAATCAACAATCAGGCAAATTTCCAGGTACGGAATAGGCATCATTTTGTAGTTTTTCAGCTCAGCAGATTTCTCTGGTATTTCAAAAGATATAATCATGTTTCTCGTCAGTTAAAACATAGAAAAGTTGATTCGATTAGTTGATTCATTTTGTTTTATTACTATGGATACATTTGCTTCCTTTGGTATCAATTGTCGTGGATTGAGGAACACGGATATTTTCGTGGATATTTTATTTTTTTCTGTCTCTGCATTTAAGCCTATAGAAAATCTGTAATTTGTTAAATATTTGAATTTATGGTACATCTGTTCCCATGAAAATTAGTATCCAACGTGTAATAATTAATCCACAGTAACGTTTTTTTAGAATTTTCGATTTACGTCGATCTCCCTTTAACCACTGATAAAGGAGATGTTTCGTCCGAAGTACGCCTTTGTTGAAATTGAATTCGTTATGCTTTTTCCATTATCTCAATTTGAAGTCATTCAACCGGTTCAATTTCAAAAACAGAACTAGAGATGATCGGTCTTAGTCACAATGTCAAGTTAAATGAATTACATGAGTGACAGAAGTCACGAATACATACATGTAATATATATGCCATAATATGTAAAAAGGGAAAATCATATTAATTGAATCTTAAATGCATTTTCTTTATTCCCAATCACGCTTTAAGAGGGGGACGAAAGTTTGTCGGGCAGCTATCGCTTAGAGATTTGTTCAAAAGAAATTATGGTTCTTATTTAAAATATATCCGTTTATATAATAGAATTGATTCCCAAGGAAAATAGGAAACTTTCTAGAACAAAAATATTACCAACACATTTTAAAACACTGCCGTTTGTATTGTCGAGGTTTTGTTTATCCTATTTGTATGTGTTTTATTATTTTGATGTATACATTCATTTGACTTAAGTATACTCCGGTGAAAAATACAATTCAAAATTTGAAAAAAATTGCTTATTATGTTTTGCATTTACTTATTTTTGTTTTTAACCAAAATTATTTTGTTTTTAAGTTGTAAGTCTATACTTATATCGGATATCTACAAGATAACACTTACCTTTGTTTACAGCCACTCTCTGTTGTGTCTAATTTCATAATAAACGGAAAATAATAAAATTTACTCGAATGGTTATCTTGTCATAACACATGATGAGTATTTTATTTCAAATGTGTACTAAAATTGCAATAATCTTCATATTCAAGAAGTAGAATAGGAAATCATATTATAGAAAATTTAAAAACCGGTGCAGCTAATGATACCCCGGTTTTGTTTAGACCATATTACTCATTCATTAATTTTATAGGTAGTTCTCTCTATCGGAATAATGGTATTTATAGTCCCATGATATCGTCTGTCTTTTATTCTTCTAATATTAATGATGTTTCAAATATCATTGCTCTTAATGAATTAAAAGTGTTTCAACAAACCTATATTTGAGATTTAAAAGCTAAAGAAGTAATTCTAATTTGGTTATTGTATTTCTAATAGCAATAATTAACATGAGTATAACATTGCTGATTTAAATCCTTGATTATTTGTTCGCCCTTATTTATAACAGGAAAAGTGAATCTCGTAATATTAAAGAAAAATTTTGCAATGAAGAAATTGAAAAAGATACACTTTAAAAAAAGGAGTTTCAAATAATCAAGTTGGTATCGACATTCAGTCACCTATACTCGATCAATATAATAAATATCAATCGCATGAACCAAAACAGAGGCACTTTTAGTTCGTCGACAGAAAACGTGTTATATTTGCATCACTATTCATGCGAACCCAACACACAAGTTGTTGGGAAACTAATTTGTCATACCACTTGAGACGGCGACCGTAAAGACATGCTTATGATGTTTGCTTGACTATTTGTGGCAATAATGCATGTCATCAATTATAAGTTTAATCAATCCAGGTAATATAAAGTAGTATAGTATGTGTACCTGTTCTTTGTACCGTCAATTCTTCATATGTTTGTCCTTCTCTCCAACTGTTATCTCTATAAAAAATAAGATGTGGTATGATATTGTCAATGAGACAACTCTTTACAAAAGACTAAATGACACAGAACATAAAGACTGTAAGTCATCGTACGGCCTTTACAAATGAGCATAGCCAAAACCGCACACTCAGCTATAGAAGATCCCAAAATTACAATTCAAATCAGAAAACTAATAGCCTAATCTATGTACACAATAATAAATATAAAACAAACATTTAATTACACAGCAACAAACGAGAAACAAGCTCGTTACTTAAAAAACAGTTATACATAATGGGTGGGGGAAACTTGTTTGAAGGCGCCCACCCTCCCCTTAGCCATGACAGCATTGAAACAGTACAACATAAGAACAACCTATAAAAGTAAGTTGCAAAAGGTTAAACTCATTAAAAGGATAACCACGGAAATTCATCAAACAAAAACACGTGAACGGGAACTTATACATCCACACAATATAAAGACCATAATTACAAGTATGAGAGCACTGACAGTTTCTGACAGTAAGTTCAGAGTCAATAACAACTAATAAAAAATCATGCATTTAAGGCTTAAAAACAATTAGTACACATCAAACATCTAATGTATTTAGTTTAAAGACATCATACACGTAATGGAACAAGTACTTGTGCAATGTGATGATACAGGTATCGACAGATTGCAAAACCATGCATGTACAGATATATATAAATATGTTAATCAGTTTGATTTGAATTTACTGATAACAAAATCAGTATTAATAGCAATACATTTGTTTTTGAAGATCTAATTACTGCGCTGAATTGACAATCTTTTAGAACTTCTCATTAAAAGAGAATTTGATATCCTGTTTGAAATAAGTTTTCTACAGGTACATTTATACGTCAAAACCAAATTCTTATATCTGTTGACGAATTTAGTAAAGGTTTCAAGAAGTGTGTGTTAACGAAATCCTAGACTTGAAAATTTACCAGTAATCTATATTGAAATCCAAATCGTTACAACATACACGAGCATAGCGAACATGGTGCCAAAGGAACGTCGAGGTCCAAAAAATTAAAATTAAAAATAGAATACTAATAATCTCTTGATTCTCCCTTGTAAAACTGAAATATGTAATAGGAAAGTACAGTTGCTCCCTTAAAATCAGGAATATTTTGTGTAAAATTCACCTGTTACCGTGAAACAAAATGATTTCAGTCGTTGTATGTATTCCCTTTTAAAAATATTTTGAAGACTAGTCATCCTACTCGTTTCTATCATATGGAGCATGATCTGCTTACCCTTCCGGAGTACCTGAGATCACCCCTAGTTTTTGGTGGGGATCGTGTTGTTTATTCTTTAGTTTTCTATGTTGTGTTATGTGTTCTATTGTTTGTATGTTTGTCTTCTTTCATTGTAAGCCAGACGTGGTCAGTTTATTTTCGATTTATGAGTTTGATTTTCCCTCTGGTATCTTTTCCCCTCTTTACTATCAATAACACATTTATTTAATTTTAATTAGTCACTTACCTCGTTTTTCGATTTATATCGCCCTTCTTTTCAAAGAATTTGCAAATCGGGTCGTTAAGTTCATATTCATATTTACAGTGTAAAATGTTATAAAAATTCTTGAAGACTGATTGACAACCCATTATTTGTTGTTGTTAGTGTTTAATTAAAAAAATGAACATTACTATAATATATTTTTTGTTAGATTTGATGGATTACCCAAAATAGTATTGCCTTAGTATTTTTGTAAATTTTTATACTTATGCTACTTATATTTCAAGACAGCATGAAATCTAAAACGACTTCGTGTGTTAAATATCGCAAATTTTGCACGTTGTTGTACAATTTTCTATCTTTTAATAACTTTTATCATTTCACAAACATTTTAAATAAATTATTCGTAGAACTAGAGTAAAAAATAAACTTACCTGCTTATATCCGGTCCGTTTACATATTCTACAATCATTAACATTTGAACAAAAAAGTCACTAAGCAATTCAATATCAAGCTGTTACTTTTTTTTTATTATTAAAGCATTATTTAAAACATTATATTCACATCTCCTCGATCTTGATCATCACCTTTATTTGTCGCCAAATACATAACAAAGACTACTGTGTTGCATTGTAATTTTCATTCTAAAGGGATTCTTAAGGACCACTAAGATTTCCTTGTTTATATACTGTTGGTAGCTTGTCCTTTTACTTTTGGACGTGGTCACTGCTAGATCTTTCTTTTCATTTATTCAAATTGTGTTCTTGTAATCCCCTTATAAATTCGAATCAAGACACAAGACGAATAATCCTACATTTTGTACTTGTGCCTTTCTTTAATTTGTTTTATTTTAGATATACGGTCTGTGAACTACCCATGTAATAAAAACTGCACATTCAACCGTAACTGTTTTTGATAAGTGAATTTCGATGCCGAAATGTGATGTCTATGATAATCTTTTGTTTGATGTAAAACATATTTTTCCGAAATTGTCTCATGCAATCATTATTGCACGTTCTTTTTAATCCAGATTTGATTTTGCTTAATTAATTACGATTATTGAATAGCGATAATCTGCTGTAGCATTTATTTAACTACACGAAGAGGGCATTGTGTAATGCAAATATTGCTTAAAAAAATTAAAAGATAACTTCAGATAGTTTACCGGTTTTGTAGCACAAATATGAAAAATAAGATGTTATAGTAATATTTTATCTTTTATATTTCTTTTTCTTCCAACAACTACATACCTTGGTCAGAAGCACCATTGTCCTGGCGGAGACTTACATACTCATGATCACTAATTCTAAATTTAAAACACTTTTGTTAATTAAAGAAGTGGATTGTTAAAGAACATTTTGATTTTAATTTCTTATTGGTATTTATTTTTTTGTTTCATCATTATACATTTAGCGGGCATCATTACATAAAGGTTATCATTAGCAGGTGCACTTCAGACCATCCGTGTTGATGGGATTGTGTTGATTAGTCTTAAGTGTTCAATGATGTGTTATGCGTACAGTTGTTCTTCGTTTGTATTATGAAATGTCAATAGGTATAACACGATGTGGTATGAGTGCCAATAAGACAACTCTCCGTTTAAGTCACAATTTGTAAAAGTAAACCATTATAGGTCTTCAACTTCGATCTTTGACTCATACCGAACAGCAAGCTATTTAGGGCCCTAATATGAAAACCGGTTTATTTTCAAAATATGTGTTTGAATGTCCGAAATGTGTGTTTTGCCTTTCATTTCAAAAAAGATACAAAAAAAATATGGTTTTATGATCTTTTTAACTTGCACACTCATACAGTCTTGTGTATTTTCATTTAAGAAGTTGTCTTTTAGTATACTTTCGGCCGAGTTGGTACATTTATTTATTATCATAAAGAACACTCCTTAATTATAAAAAAAACTGTCCATTAAAACATAACCGTTTTTGATAACTGAACTTGTTAGGAACCATTGAGTTCAAAATCAGGATCATAACCATGCTATGGTTATCATGTTGTTCATATTGTCGATTACTTAATTTTAAAAGAAGTTTGCATTCGAAGATAATTTCAATATATTGCATGCATTTCAAAATGAGCTAGTAACGTCTATCAAAAGTGAACACTACGGGGAAACGTTTGTCTCTCTGCGCAAATAGTTATCAAAGGTACCAGGATTATAATTTAATACGCCAGACGCGCGTTGCGTCTACATAAGACTCATCAGTGACGCTTAAATCAAAAAAGTTATAATACAGGACAATTCAACGCTGCAATAAACGAAAGAGAATTGTATTTTCACTTTTTTTTTTTTTAACAATTAATACCTTTGAAGTGCATTTTTCTACATGCACTCACAGTTTGCAAAAATAGTTATTTTGTAAAAATGATATATTTTAAACTAATATTAAATGTTAGAAAAATTCTCATTTACCTTTCTGTTGTCGTCCCCTCAACCGCATCTGTAAACATAATTTGTCGATATTTTTTGTTTTATATATTGATATTCAAACGCCGTTTAAGTTCGAGGTACATCCTTATGGTAAGTTTAACATGATCTTTTTCACACCAGAGCCAATTTTTAAATGGCCTTTATATTAAATTTCATAGTATTGCAGTCTTATTTCTGTTTTGTTTTACAAGTGAGAGTTTAGGTAGCTACAAAAACCGGTTTAATAAACCATACGATGTTCCACGTTAGGAATATGACAGTTGCTATCCATTCGTTTGATGTGTTTGAACTTTTAATTTTGCCATTTGTTTACGGACTTTCCGTTTTCAGTTTCCCCCGGAGTTCGGTATTTTGTAATTTTACATTCTATGGTTCAATCAATAGTATTGCTAATCTCTGGTTGTCCTATTAATAGATATTATAATGAAATACAAAGATTTATTTTTGTAGAATCAAGAACAAGTAGTAAATATCTAATCGACAAAAATGCGAATATAACTTACTTTGTACAGGTAACTCTAAGGAACCATTACTAGGATGATTTGAAGTATCGACATTGCTATGTTTCCTGTTTAGAACAAAACGAAGCACTTTTACGCATCAATCAATCATTAAATAATTGTATGTAATGGAATAGAGACTTCTTTGACATGCTTGTAAAGAAAAAAACACTTAATTTTGTTCTGAGAAGTAGAAGACCTGGCCTTGTGGTCATAAAACTTTCGAGTCAGTTTTTTGTACTTGTACTCGAAAATCAACCAATCAAAATGCTGGATTTCATGTTTCGAGCATGATTTTTTGTGCTCCGGGCACTGAGCAAAGTTTTATGACTTCAATCCCTAGATGCAGTTGTCTACATCAGAGAATGTCTGCATTAAGTCAGGAATATGACAGTTGTTATTTATTCGTTTGATGTGTTAATGCGTTTGTTTTTTTCATTTGATTAGGGACTCTCCGTTTTGAATTTCCTCGGAGTTTTTTTTGTTTTTTTTTGTTATTTTAAACATGCATTATTTTTCGATAAGAAGACGTATAAATGATATATGATTGACAAATCGATGAACACGAAAAAAACAGTAAGTTAAACATATACACAACTTTCTTTTTTATTTTTTTTGTATTCGAGCCTTCCTGATGAAAGCAGTTCAGTGAGAAGCGTTAATTTAAAATGCATTTTCAAGACATTTTTTTTTTAATGAAACGAGCATATAAGCTGAAAACCAGACATGTCAAATGTTTTCAATAAACATATGCACCTTAAATACTTACACAGTTTGTTTAGCATTTCGTCTGAAACCTAAAAAAATATCAAAATTTAAAAAACTGGAAATAAATATCTTTCTCCTCCTGTCAATTATTTGTAAAGAAAAGGTTTTGAGTCTTATTAATCGTTCGACAATTTAAAAAAAAACAAATTCTATTGACAAACTTACGGGAAACAGTGTACGAGTAATCTGTTGTAACCCATTAACTGGTTGAACCCAAACATACAAAAAATGCTCAGTTAGAGTTATCATAAGAAAACTTTGTTTTTATTATGGGTAGAAAAATGACAAATACGATGTGTCTGTGTGTCAGAACACTTCAGAATTTTGTCTTGTTCTGACGATAGCACAATAATCATATGATCTGTATACTTTTAGTTTGTGTCCCATTTGCGATTTTGACATTTCGGTTCAGTGTAGATTTGCATGGCCCATGAATGCATGTATAGCAGTAAAATATTTGCAATTCTGTAAGACTTTGGTTTTTCAATACTTTGTTCCTCAATCGTGTCAATGCTCTTCAAAGTCTTACTGTTTGTGTCCTTTTAACGACATTGGTAGTTTATTTGTAGAAAAAAACGCGAGTCAGGTGTATAAAATTGTAAGACTGGTATTTCGAATGAGTCTTTTGATATCTTCTGAAGATGAAATTTGAAACTCGAGAAGCTAATGATGCTCTTATTCATTAGATAGCATAGCAAATCCGGTGACGGTAAAGCAAGTATCGCAAATTGATGTAATCATTTTTTTGTTCTAGAGTACATGCACATACGTGTACAAAAGGTTATTTTAACTGATAAATCTCATTTATTTTCTAAAACTATGGTTTCAATATTTCATTAGTCAGGCAAAATTGGTAATTAATTTACACAGAATACATGTATATCTGAGATTTGCCATTATCACCAAATTAACTAAGGTACGACACATAACTTTGCAATATGATCTGATAAACGTTTCCAAATTATCCAATTATACTCACGGATTAAGAACGCCAAAGAGATAACTACACTTAAAATTACTCCTACAGTAAGCATGGCAATACCAGCATGCACTAAATCATTGTTTCCGTCCAGTTTTATGGCGTTGGTCTTTACTTTAAATACTATAGTTCAAAATCAAAACATTTCATTTTTACAAATTCAAGTATCGAAAACAGTGCATACATACTTGTGTTTATATTTCAGACCATATAAGTATTTGAACCATATGCATATAGCTGAACCATATATTCTTGTTTGGTTATTAATGAGTCAGAACATATGAGTACTAGCTATTTAATACATTTTAAATCAATGGAACCAACACATCTCGATCCACCTTCTCTCGTTATTCTAAAATTAAACGCTTAAGCGTATAGCATTAGAATATTGTCAGAATCTCTCGATATCTATGTTTGTCCCTTCGCATTTGCTAGAGGTGATTCAAAGTTCCTTCACGACGGTCGTCGCATGTGAAGTAGGATCTGCTTTCCTTTCAATTTTTGTGTATAGTATGTTGTTCAGTCTTTATGTTGTATGTCGTTTTTTGTATACTAATTCTGTCTTTGTTCTTTTCATGATGTTGTCTGTTTATCTGCAACATACAAGTTTGAATGTTCCCTTTGCGTATGTCTCCCGTTTTTATACTTTTGAATTTCGTCCGAAAGTAATATCACATGCGTTACAGACATGAACCCTCCCCTGTATTTATTTAACTATTTGTGTATGACTAACACATGGTTATATTAGTCAAATTTGGTATCAATAAAGACTCTTAATTCACGAGGGGGCATCAGTAACCGAGTGGTCAATGTTAACCAAATACTGTATTACTGTCAACACTGAGGATGTGAGTTCGAATCACGTGCACGCACGTGGTAGGTGCAATTGCATTCAATCTTAAGTATGATTGTCAGTTTACTTTTAAAAGGTTGGTGGTTCTCTCCAGGCATTGCCTATTAACAAACTTACAACAACTAAATAGCACTTAACAATCAATCTTAATGTATGACTGCTTAAATTGTTATACATATATGCACGTCAGATTGACCATTTTTGTATGTTCGTCGTTGTTATTACCTATACAATACATGATGATCGGATTGTATGGATATTAACGTATATGATCATATTTCAGAAATTATATATTAAGTTTTACTTGAAAATACTTGTAACCATGGCAAACAATACATATAATGATGCGACATTTGTTATGCATATACGACGTTAAAACAAATTATATATAAGATGGAAAAAAAATCATAACCTTATTTGTTTATAATTTAAAGTTTAGTTATCAGTGCATTTGTTATTGGTATACAGATCAAAACATATCTGATTGAAAGAGGGACGAAAGATACCAAAGGGACAGTCAAACTCATAAATCAAAAAAACAAACTGACAACGCCATGGCTAAAAATGAAAAAGACAAACAGAAAAACAATAGTACACATGACACAACATAGAAAACTAAAGAATAAACAACACGAACCCCACCAAAAACTAGGGGTGATCTCAGGTGCTCCGGAAGGGTGATGTTAAATAGAAGTGTAAAACATATTTTGTAAGCTAACGAATGCATTTCCGTCGCGTATAGTTCGGATTTCGTATTAGGGTTTTGCTTTTGTTTTTGGCTCTTTTTTGGTGGGAATATTGTGATCTGATTTTTATACTTAATCTTAGGTCTCAATCATAAGTCAAGGGAAATTTATTATCACAGTGAACATCTGGTGCAGAAATAATTTCATCGGTAATTTTATAAAAAGCTTTATTTGGTTTCATGGTTGCTCCGTCATTTTCACTCCATGCCTTCACATCGGAGTTCATGTTGCTCAAAATCCTCGGTGTAGTTGGCTGAATTGACGTCCGTTAGGCAGTTGAACTGTTTTCGATGAATGACATTAAATTATTATTTTTCGAGAGATAAGATGTTTCAAAAGAAAACATTCTGTTTTTGTTAGAAGTCCGTTTGTATTATGTCAATAGAAAGTTTAAATTTCTTAGAATACCTTTCAACTTTTTATGGCATTCTTTAAATAGAGTCAAATAATACCACGGGTATGATCAAATAAAGGCAACAGTAGTATACCGCTGTTCAAAACTCATAAATCCATGGACAAAAAACAAAATCGGGGTAACAAACTAAAACCGAGGGAAACGCATTAAATATAAGAGGAGAACAACGATACAAAAATTAACTCGACGAAAAGCAGACAATACCATAGTGAATGAAGAAAATTAATTAGTAGTATATCAAACTCTACAGATCATTTCTATTATTATCAGTGCAATCTTTTTGTTAAGTTTTATTAAATGTGGTAGTGATCATGTTTTCGGTCTATGAAAAATATCAGGTAGTAAGTCAGTTGTAGTAATTTTGCAGCAAATTATCGCACACTTACATGCTAACATGCATTGTTCTTTAAACGAAAGAATTGAATAGCTTTATTGTCTAGCGAGTTTTGAGAGTGAACGGAGCTTAGACGAATTTCTCACCATAAAAATGACGAGAAAACATACGAAGAAATTGTTTAACCTATTTTTTACCATTTTTTATCGAGCAAATTTTTAGACAAAATTTGATTCAAAGTTATACATAGAAAGCTTTACATCTTTGACAAACTATTCCAAGTTCGTTGGTCCTTACATCGACAACTGTATTGGTACCTTCCTGATGGTAGCAATTAAACATCACTAATATTAAGACCAACAGTATTAACACATTAAAGAACAACTTACTTTCCAAGTCAGTTAAGCACTCAACCTTTTCTGATACAGAGATACCATTTGCATTCGATGCTAAGATGCGAACGCTGTAATTTGTTCTTGGCAATAATCCTTTGATGTCATATATGATAGAAGTTGATTCCCCTAAATCCATTACTGGTCCCGATCTAGATTTGTTGTTTGGCTGTAGTGATATCCAGTACTCAACAAAAAATGTTTGTTCTCGTCCTCCATTAAATTCAGACATCCATAAAACGTGTAGAGAGTTCGTCTTACAAATAACATTAATATGTACAGGCGCTATAGGAATTCCTTTAGATTAAAATAAAAAATAAAAATCGTATCTCAAATATAAATTGAATATGAAATTCTTTCAAATATGCATATAAAATTTTGGTACACACAATTTTTTTCCCCAGTGCAATAGTTTGATCTTATATACCAAAGGATTCCTTAAAAATCTTTGATCTGTTTTCCGTGTGAAAATAATGACTGGAGAAAAATATTTGAACATTGATAAAAGAAACACACCATCTGTCAATCAAACTATTAAACATTTTCTAAAATTAGGAATGCTGCATTTACAAAATATAATATTTCAAATCTGGATCTTCTACCTGATGAAATTGAAGACATGGGAACACAAATCAGGACTTTTTACAAGTAACCCACGCCAAAATCTCCCGAACTTTACACGTGTTTCCTTTCAACGTTGAATTAATCAACCACAATATTTTTCTATATTATAGCAATATACTTACATACATACCTTATTAATAATCGTGCACGACTTTACAGAAAAAAGTTATAATTTTACTAAGGATAAGTAATTAATAGATGTAAGATTAGCAGATGAAACTGTCGACACATTTTGAGTTGATATGTTGCTGTATATTTTCTTTCCTGATATGTCTCGCTGTAGGTAAACTATCATAGAGATTGTAATGTACTAGTTAAAATAGTTAAAGTCTCAACTATAAGCAGTGTTACTAGAATAAAAAGAGGACAGTATCGCACTATGCATTAGTTGATCGTGAAAGTGTCTGTTTTTCCCAACAAGTTACAGATTGGTTTTGTCGTCGACTTGGACTATGTTTATTATTTGTCATATTGCCAACCATACCACATCTCCCTGTTTTCCTTGTTTTATATGGACATAAACCTTCATAACAATAAGTTTTTATCATAGGTTTTCTCTCCATTTTTTACATGTAAAAAAAGGAGCATGAAAAAAGAGCATATAGTGTATTAGAAGATTAAAGTATGCGATTAATTAATCAAATGAATAAAAAATAATCATTCTGTTATGAATATTGGATAAATGTTTAACATGACAGAAATCATCCGCGTAATTAGTTTTCTTATAAGGTTACACGTATATTATTCATCAATGACATGAAAGATATTTATCTATTGCAAAATAAATAATTGGTTTACCTTTTTTTGACACGGATACCTGAATGAATAAATCACCATTAGCATTATTGGCGTGCATTGTATATATCCCAAAATCACGGCTTTTGATATTTGAAATGTACAATGTCGAAGTGTAAGTGCTAACTGTCCGAGTGACGTATGTTGAGCTTATAGTTTTGCTGAAGACCCAACGAATCACTGGTAGTGGATAAGCAACAAGAAATACGGTTAGATTCAAATCATTGCCAATTTCAGTGGTTACTCTGGCTGGAATTTCCATGTAACGTATATCTAAACGGGGAGAACCTGCAATAAAATCAGCACAACATTTTTGCTTTATCAATTTAATAGAATGTTAAGTTTTACTACTTGTCTCAATATAACCTTCAATATAGGATACATGTAATCGGAAGAAGTGTGTATTTGTTTGAATAGTTTTTATCGACATAATTATCATCATCATACATTTCAACAATTAAAAAATATATATATTATTATTAATATCATTTGATTATGCCTGTCACCGCATAACATAAAAAAATCATCAAAGTTTTAATGTACTTACACGTAACTTTCAGTTCAGTCTGTTTACTATTCATTACTTTCGTTCCATGTACTGTATTTTCAGTTGCACATTCGTATATTCCTGTATGCATACAGTTAGTTGTGTTAATTGTGTAACTGCTTTCGACAATTCGGTGTTGTCTCTGCAGTATTTGCTTGGTTTCATTTGATAGGAAATACCAAGTGACATTCGGTAGTGGATTTCCAGTTACCTGGCATCGCAATATTGCTGTTAGGTTTTCAGAAAATGTTGACCCATTTAAAACAGTTACTTCTGTTACACTCGTGTTATCTGAAAAATAATACAACTGATTGTTTCCATTGTATAAATTTACTGTTATACTGGTCAAATTTTTGCAAAAGTCTGACTCAAAGTTTACTTTTATATTAAACATGAATAAGCCAACTTTATTATACCATTAGCAAATCTCTTTATTATTATTTTGTGTAATTGAGGTTTTGTGGATGCTGTTGTATTCTACAGTAATGGAATCCTAATGAGAGAGTGTCTGTTGTTAGTTTCATTTTTACTCTGATGGAAATTTGTGTTATAAGCAATCCTCCTTTTTTCAAATGCATAAAGCTTTAGTTTTGTTTTAAAAAGATCAGTTTCGTTGATATGCGCAGAACAAATAACTAAAACAATTGCAAAAGTTAAGCATGTACAATATCAAACGTAATTAAATTAATACAAATTAATGATTATGTCCATTAAATGTCCAGCTATGTACCTCAATTCACAGAATGATGTAGAATGGTTGACAACTTGCAATGAAGTCAGCTATACATATGCTACAGATCGACTTTAATTTGTTAGCTGAGTGATGTTGCTTCACAAAGACTACCGGTAAGTGACCTTAAAATTAAAGACACCGATACAAGTGTTGTTCTTTAGCATAGTTTTATTTTTATATTTGTGTTCTTGTAATGCGGTCGTGACATCATTTGACACTTTGTCATCTTCGCCAAATTGAATCGAGATGAAAAACTTTATTTCAAGTCGGCATGTAACTGAAACAAAACCATACACATTTTAAGCTTTTTCAATGGACAAGTACACACATCTACATAAAAACATACAACACATATTTCATGCACGGTAAGGTAAAGTTAAACGAATTGAATAAGTAAAGATAGTGCATACTCACAGAACACACCTATAATCAAATCTCTATTTGATGTCAAGATGTCATATTTTGAACTGTTGGAAGTTGCTGTGCATGTATAATTTCTTTCCTGATCCAGTCGATTGATGTCGGTTAGATATAATACCGACTCGGTTAGCTGTGGTTGGGTCATTTCTATACCATTGATAAACCATTGAGTATATGGTAGCGGATTACCACGTGTGTTACAAGTTATTGATGTATTTTCGCCTTCTACAACATATACTGGGAATCTTTCAAATTCAATCTCAGGAAAATCTACAATTATTTTGATATATGTGTTGTATGTGGTGAGAAAATATTTGTCAACACCTTATTATTCAAATAAAATGTATCCGCAATATGTATAGTTTATTAACCAAATTAATGATTGAAAAGAATTTTGTCATGACAATTAAATTGTTTTGGAAGATGACAGCAACATGTACAATGAAACTTCTTGGAAATTATGATTGATCACGACTTAATAGTCAGTATTAAAAAAGTAAAATCACAAAAATACTGAACTCCGAGAAAAATTCAATCGTGAAGTCCCTAATTCAATGACAAATTCGAATGACAAAACACATCAAACAAATGGATAACAACCGTCATATTCCTGACTTGGTACAGGCATCTTCAAATGTAGAAAATGGTGGATTGAACCTGGTTTTATAACACTTAACCGCTCATATATGTGACAGTAGCAGAATGTAACATGTCTCAAGTTGATGGCGCATATGTAATAATTCTAAGAATCAGGCATAATTTACTGGAGGTAATGTTTTCTTAATTTTTTGTCCAGGAGACGCCAGAAACTGTAAAGATAATGACAAGTAATTGTTTTACTTACATTCAACGTCAAGTTTCAATAATGCTGGTTGCAATGTTATGTTGTTTCTTAACGTGAAATCGTTATTGACAGAGCACTTAATTTCCTGGCCATTGTGTGCCTTTGACAGCGGTTTGATTTGTAGAAGTGACTTGTTTTGCATTTGTTTCTGTCCGCCTATCATCCAATGGTAAACGGACTCAGGGTTACCGACATCAGCTAAACAATTAACTATTCCTGTGCTTCCTTCAAACCACGGAAATTCTTCTCCTAAACGTAACGTTGGTTCACCAGGTGCATCTAGGAATGAAAATAATAAGAATAACGATAATGGAGTAAGGTGAGGGTGATGAAAGTTTTGAAAACTAGGTCAAGTTGGAGATACGACACCATGCCACTAAAGCACGCAAAAAGAATTCATTTGATCATCTATTTGTCTTTCATTTTTGCCATTGTTTAGTTGAATACTTAAAGATCGATAACAAACTGGCGTGAATCACTTAATTTATATGTAATATCCGTTTTATGCATTTATCAGAATATGATTGTATGATTTATTTCTTAACATGACAACAGGTGGTAACAGTTTTGATAAAACTATTAAATGAATCATTGAAAACAGAGAACGGTAAACACGGGGATAGATTTGTAACCCGAGTGATTTAGGTCATTCCAAAAATCGGTTTCTTCTATTAGCGAGGGTATAAACTCCTTACATAATTGAAACGCGTAACAAATCTAGGTTTTTGATGGGAGCACTCTGGGTAAGCGATTAAATGAGCTGGTAGCTTTATGTTATCAAACATTTAGAACCGTTAATAGAGGTTGCTAAATCAGGTGTTGATACTATAAAAAACAAATATAATTTAAAGTACATATAATCAAATACTTTCATCTTGCAACCTTTTTACAACATTACGACTTTTATACACTTTACCCATTTCTAAACAAACAAAAAGACATATCAAGATGATCGATTACTTAATTGACAACTTTTTTTGTTACGTTTGGAGGATGTGTTTATCAACAAACAATCGACATTCCAATGGGTACCAACTGTGCCCCTCTTCTTTTATTAGTTCATATGAGATTGACTTCATACTAGAACTTCGTAGGAAAACAAATGAAGAGGTTAGCACTTTCCCTCAACTTTCTTTGTTTATTGACTTAATAATTAATTAAGTTACTATGATGGTCGCATCTATCCCATCGATTTTGAGACAAAAAATACAACACATACAGCTTAGTCTAATTTATAATTGACTTTCACCTAGAAATTGACAAAATACTCAGATGGATTTCTAGATTTTTATGTCAGCAGAATACATGACATAAGTTACACAGTGAAATAATTACACTCACATAATATTTTGCAGGTTTCTTTACTTACAATACACAGCCAACTTATGTTGTACATTCGGTCTGTACGAATCAATAGGATGTGTAGCAGAGCAAGTGCAAACTCTTCCATTAAAGTTCTTGTTGACTGTGAATGTGACAATATACTCCGTTTTAGTGTTGGAAGATGAATTTTGTGTAATCCCTTTACAATCCCAGGTAAGGGAAGCCAAGGGATTGCCTCCGGAAAGTGTGTAGATCAGTGATACGGAGCTCCCTGAATCAACTGGACCAGGTGTCGCTTGGTGTATTGTAGGATTACTTGCTGGTGGATCTAAAAACAAATTGACTCGTTGAAAAATAATCATGTTATCTGGTGATCAGTTTTGATCTATATATTTACCGATTGTTTCCAATAACCATGTTTTGACATTTTGAATTAGTATGGATTGGTTTGATGGTAAAGCCATTAGTATCATGAGACGCGTAGCCTGCCAATGAAAAAAGCAAAACATTGTTTTTATCTTTAGTGATTTTCATTTTTCAGGGATAGAGTTTTATTTCGGTTTTATATTTTTCTAAAAAAAATAACGAAATTTGAATTATCTGATGTGCGAATTCATCCTCAAAAATTATATTGCGTTATCCTGATCTCCACAAAAATACATCTTTGCATCAGTGAACTACATACTTATGATAAATATTCAAAAACGTTAACAAATTTCAGGAAGATCTTAAGAACAATAATGTTATTTAAAGATTTTTCATTTAAACAAAGCACATTCTTCCCAGTTTACTAGCGGATGTATTTTTACCGATAATGTTCTTCCTGTTTATTTCATAGATTTTCTACAAGTGTAATAAAACATCCTTGCGGAGTTTTACTTTCGTATTATTAAGGTTCTAGAACAGGTTTGTTTTACCGAATTCGCAATAGGTTTACTGTGCATTAAAAATAATCGATTGCATATTAATTGTGGAACAATTTGTTATGCATATTGTACTCACAGATAACGTTCAACAAATGGCTGGTACTATCAGAATAACTATCGATTGTATCGTGTGACGCCAGACAAGTACATACTGTATGATGGTAAGAGCTGTTAACATTGAATTCAATTGTATTAACTACAGTGTTCCCTGAAATGGTGACGTGATTATTACCGCTACAGTTCCATGATAAAGTGACAACAGGGTTTCCACCGTTCAGAGTACAATTCAAAAGAACAGGGTCTCCAGTATCGATATTTCCTTCTGGAACTTGTGTAACTGTCGGTGAATCCTCAGGATGATCTAAAATAGTTATTTATTTTCAGACAATCTTGAAAACTAATAATATGTATTGGTCAAACATATTAGATTGTACATTTTAGTGATGCTTTAAATAAACCAAAAAAGTGTTTCAATTTCTTATCTAATAACACAAGGAACAATTATGAGCCTTTAATTTGTGAAAAACCTTCTTTTGTGAAATTTTATAGAAAAATTCAAAATAATAGAAATACAATCATCACAATTTAACTCCTCCCAGAGTATTGATTTACAACAATTAACACTAATAATGAACAAAACATGATCAAGGGAGATGCAATTGATAGAAGCAGACAATTTGAAGGGGTTTTAACAAATGTGACATGCGAATAAATACCCCTTTTCCGAAGTAGACTATTTGTCGAAAACTTATATTAGCCTTTAGAAATGTTTTTGTCGTTTGTGTTGCTTAGTTGAAGTCTCATTTTTGAGATATATATTCTTTTTATTCATTTAGAATAAGACTTCAAGTTTGTTACTCTTTCGTTAAAATGTATGCTAAATGACAACAGTTAGCTCTGCATTTTCAAAATTTTAAGTGTGCAAGACGTTAAGTTATAGTGTAAATCGATATTTGTTACTGTATTCAATTAGATTGTTTGTATGTTCATAATGCTGAAAAGGCCGTACTGTATTCTAAGTAAGAATTGGAAATTAAAACGGCGTATACGACACATACGTGTGCGTAATCTGTTTAGTTCCATTTTATTAGACTTACAGTATACTTTAAGGCTAACAACCTTTTCAGCTGTAGCGTTGTACGTCGCAATAAGATGGCTGGCAAAACAAGTGCAGATCGTTCCATCGTCCTGTTGTCCCACTGTGAATGCTATATCCAGAAAAGCGGATTTTTCTGAAGATTTGTTGATAGCAGTCCCACTACAATTCCAAGTAAGAACTGCTAATGGATTCCCACCAGATATAGAACAAGTCACATGTAATGTCTCACCGGAATTAATTGGTCCTGCAGGATTCGCCGTGATAAGAATTGTATTAGATGACGGAGCCTCTGAAAAAGGCACATTATATTGATTTTTAGTAGCTTTGAAAGAAATAAACTGGCCGAAGAGATACATTACACTAATCATACTGACAAGTCTGATTTCTGACGTGAAACTGACATGTTATAATCTATTTACCATATACTTCAACAAAAGACAGATGAAAGAAAAACATATAAGCAATTGTTGCCTGTTTCTGAATCCATCTTTTGAATGCGTATAAAAAATGTATTATTTTTATAATTCATAATAAAAATATTGTTTTCACAAAAAGATGTACAAATATGAACCTTTATTAAAATTTAAAAAATGTATTTATTGGAATATTTGTTTTGCATTTTTTAATAATATTTTCTTGTTTCCTAATATTTGTTTTTATTTATCCTTCTTTGCTAGTTTTGATAATTGATGAGTTTTTACCAAAGTTCCCAAGACATCATGTTGAAATACCATAACGCTCCAGAAAACATGCGATAATTACCGGAAGCAGTTGATAACGAAAGTAATAACACATGTTAAGGTAACTCTTCAAATGAAATGGGTAAAAAAGGTATCAATTACGGTTTATCAAAGAATACAATTATACCGTTTTTTCTACAAGTATATGATGAATTATATATATAGAATGATGACTTATATGATACAGATTTGTATGTGAAATGTCCACCCTCTCTCTCTCTCTTGCGCGCGCGAGGTCTTTCTTTCTGTCTCACTTTTCTCTCTTTTTCAGCTTGTAACCAATCTACAAATATTAGATTATATGTTGTAGAAAAAGATAAAACATAACTCAGTAAAACAAACTGACCTATAATGGATATCACTGTGGTTGCATTCTCAATTACCTTTGATGCTCCGTCGGAAAATTTTACACTACATCTTATAAACATCATATGATATTTTCGCTCTACGGAAAGTAAAGTCAAATTAAATTCTCCGATAGCTAAATCACAAGAAGTATTGTATACATTTGGATTTGAAATTGATATGCGGCATGTACCATCAACCGTTTTCTCAAAATATAAGATATTAGGGACTCCATTTGAATTTGTTTCGTCATAAATGGAAGTACTTTTCCACTGGTCAGTTACGTTTGTCTTGCACATCAATGTAAAAGGTTGACCAAGATCAGCGTATGCTGGTGAAGATGGGTACATAACAACATCAGCACTTTCTGTGAAATTTTCTACAATTGAGATAAAAATAAATGTTTGAATATAGGGGTGTTGGAGAAAATATAAATGCACTTTCATAAAAATATTAGTTAGAATTCTTTCATTTGATTGTACCTGTGTGTGTTTTAATAAAACTGTTTGTGCGAAGAAGGATACTTAATCATAAAGTATGAATATTAAATGAACTCAATTATTTATTGAGTTGAGTGCATTTCATTTGTTGATTATGAAACACGCAAAACGTGATTTACTTTACAAAGATATATTTCAATTGCATCAAAACAATTACTTATTTTCACGATGTTTAAGGTTCGATAAATAAAGATGAAGGTTGTATTGCAAGTTGTACATCTCTTTGAATTTAAGTGCGTTTATATTAAGGTAAGGAGATGAGTGTGATTGCGAATGAGACATATAATTTTGCAATAATCGAAATGACGTTGTTTTAAGCGAATATGAGTCGTCGTACGGTCTTGTACAATGAGCAAAACGAATGCATTAAAGTAAACTATAAAAGAAAAATACATGATAAAACATGATTCAATTCTAACGAGAAACCCAACAGACCTCATTTCGTAAACAATCGGACTATACAACAGCACTTTAAATACCGTCATAATCATGATACAAAGCAAAATCATGGCAAAATGAAATGATAAAACACACCAAACGAATGGACAACAACTGTCACAATAAGCACAAATAAGGATACATAAAATTTGAAATCCACATGCATTGCTTACTTATATATGTATTTAAAATCAATCGAAATATTTGTCCTGTGGCTGCATGACAGGTTCACATCAACTATAGTTGAGATTTGCGTGTTTGGCGATAGAATGGACTAGTATTGTGAAAATAATTGTGTTAAATTCAAGATTATATAACGTCACTGTGTCTTGAGCTGTTATTCGTTTTATTCTGCGATTTGTAACGTATATTATGTTATTTCATTGTGCGTTTCTCTGTGCTGAATGTTCTTGTGTTTGTTTTTGGTGTATTCCCGTCGCATAGTGTTGTCATTTTAGCAATATTTCTTTAACATTGCCATATAAGCGGGAGGTAGCTAGCCATAAAACCATGTCATTTTAATGTTCTGTACCTAGTCAGGAATATGACAGTTAATATCAATTAAATCGTTTCTATGTTTGTCAGTGTTTCTGTTGTTCCGTTTCATTTCTTCTATAGTTGATGTGTTGCCATCGGTTTTAAGTATGGAACCTGGATTTGTTTTTATTTCATTCGATTCATGACTCTTGAACAGCGGTATATTACTGTTGCCTTTATTAATCATAAAATATAAACAGTTCATTTGTGACAAATGAAGTTACAAAATAAATACTCAACTTTCAGAGACAAACTGAGGACACACGTCAGGTTTTTTTTGTGACAACACCTGATACATATTATACAGTGTAATGCAGAATATATGTAAAGAGAGAATCACTGTGAGAACAAAAGGGGACATAGTACCTAGTTTTTCAATCGAATAAAATGAAGTGGATATATATTGTGTTAAATCTCATATTTAAGTTTTTTAAACCATTTTGCTTGATGTCCTACCTTCTCCCTTAAGGGACAGGATATAATATGATAGAAAACAGAAGAAATAGAAGTTTAAGAAAATAATTAAAAAAGAGTTAACATAAATTATTTTGGCGGAAATAAAATATGGTTTTGGACGCAAAAGAAAGGTTATTTGACATGAATACTAAACAAATGGAAGTCATCTCTCTTTTTCATTGTAAAATAATTTCTTATGAAGTTGTCAAAATTATAACAAAACAAAAATGAACACCAATGCAACATAAAGCGCATAAATAGCATCTACAATCAACAATCATAGAGATATATATTTTGGACTATGGAAACAAGGCGTGATTTGATGTGAAGAGTAAAGACATGTATCCATCAATAGGGTGTCTAACCATACATAAACAGCCCAACAGATCGCATTACACTTGTTTGTTTTAGCCTCGTACTATATACAGCTGTTATTTGACAACACTAAACAGTTATTGTTTAAATTTTATATCGCATATGTATGGAAATAGGCATTTTAGATGCTGCAAGTATAAAGTTGTATTGTTATATGTATGTACATCTTTTTTTTTTAAACTGGAGTGTATAGAAATATAAAAGTTGAGAGGTGCATGTCCAAAGGTACATTTGAACTCACCGTATTCAATTAAAAATTTGAATTTTTTTTTCGTATTCTATAATAATTTAAAAACCCGAGGATGTATATGTAACACACCTACCTGTTATGTGGTAGTTAAAACACAAAATCACTGAAATCTTTTTAAAAATGTTCATTTCTGAATTATTCTGTTTTTGTTTTATTCCAAAACTTGGATTTCACACTTACGTGTGTTGTTTTAATAGAATACCAGGACATTTATATTTCACAAGGAAATTCAATCCTTGTTTCATTATTCATACACAGCTGTTTAAATATATTTAGTATCGCTTTTGCAAAGTTGGCTATATTTAAATGCATTGTAACGCAATTCACGGTCGTATGATTATTACGATCACCTCATATTTCTTGTAAAGATTTAAAAAAAACCCCAACATATATATGACCTATAATGGTTTATTTAAAAAAAAAATGACTTGGGTGGAGGGTTGTCTCATTGGCATTAATGCCACATCTTCTTATATCAATAGATAGTATTTAAATACTTATTATTTTCTTTTGTTTTATTTTTAAATAACAAATAATTTTGTAATTGTGTTACCTAAATAACATCTGCCTATAGTGTTACTTTGATTTGTTTTAGTTTAAATGTTTTTTTTCTTTTTAGGGGAGACTAGGAATGAATTCATTATCTGTTATGCAGTGGTCAGAATATTAGATTAAATAAAGTTTTAATTCACATAACAGTTTATTGCATGTAAGATGACAACCATCAAATGGAAGTTAACCCATCAATTTTTTATCTCTTTTTTTTCCCCTTTCAAAAAGCTTAATTAACCATAGATACAGGAAGCATATATGTCATCTCAAGAATAAACATATTTTTCGAGTGAATCCTCAGCTCAGTTGTTAGTACTTATATACTGACTGGGGTTTTAACTCCCTTAGGTTGTCCAAAGTTGACCTTAGATGAATTTGGCTCTTTTTATGGTACTTTTTGCCATAAAGTTTTTCAAATGTTTCGGTTTTTATACATCATTGGCTTTCAAATACTTGGCTTTGAGCGTTCCTGATGAAGGTCAATCCAGAAAAAAGTAACGCTTTGGTCGCATTAAATTAATAACGTGTTGTTTTCATTTCTTATATAAACACCAACTAAATAAAAGAATAAAACATACAATGTGTATGTTGTGGACTCAGACTTTTTTTAGCAATGAAATATCGGTTTAATTCCCTACAACTTTTTAAGAGAATATTTTTACCCATTTTTCTATGAAACCGGATGTGACGCACTATGATTTGGTTGTATCATATTAAAATGTATTCTTGATCTTTCTTACTGACTAGGACGGCATAATATAAGATTGGTGATCAGCATGAGCTGAAAATAATTTGATAATTAATATTGGAAATTTAGATTGGACAGCCCCATTCCTTCTATAAGTAAAGTTTAGCTATCCCTTTGAGCACATGTACTGGTGATACTACTTGAATGCAGTATATTTACATGGAGGTCAAAAGGTCTGTTATTTGTGATCATGTCTGTTATCAATGAAGATTATCTACTTCTGTTTGCCTAGTCAGTTATGGAATTATAGAATATATATTTCAGGAATTTAGAATTAAATTATAAGAATTGACTGTAATATTTTTTCTGTCTATGAAAAAATAACATAAAAACTTGGTGAACACTGCATAACGCGCGTAGTGGGTTATTTAACAGTGTGCACCACATTTGTTATGTTTTTTTCGAATAGACAGAAAAAATATTACAGTCATTTCTTATAATTTAATTCTAAATTTCATTTTAAACCATAGAAAACCATGAAAAAACGTTGATGACGTCACGGTCACATGACTAAATTATGTCTATGGGATGATAACAAAATAACGTCAACCAATCAGAAGACGCGTTACATCTAAAATTGAATTATTTAGGTATAATACCAACAAATCATAGTGCTACACATCCGGTGTCATAGGAAAAAGGGTCGAAAAGAAAAATCCTTGAATAAAATGTTGTAGAAAATCTTGTATTTTGTTGTTTGATTACTGTATTGGTTAAAAGAGCCATAACGTGGATCAGGATACAATCAGATCAATGTTTTCATCAATTTAACTTGAATTGTATACACATTTTAGTTTAATCAAATCATGTTAAGTTGTGGTTTGTTTATTTGTTTTTTTTATTATCTTATATTATCTTATAGTAAAACAAGAACTTTTCAATAAATTGAAGTGGGGCAATATTTTTTCTTTGTTAATATTAGCGTGGCAAAAAGATTTTTTTGAAAAACTTATTCATTGTAGTTGCTGTGCAACAAAATAGGCGACCCATGAAAAAATAGCAATAATAACTTCAATAAACTCAATTAAACACAAAGCAATGTAAAACATAGCAATCTTCAACAAAGCGAAACGCCTTTAGCAAGAGTCATCACACCACATTTCAGTTTATGCTATTTTTAACATTTGTCACCGGAAAGTTAACTTGCTACAACATTCTGCTTACCAATCTCTTCTCACTTTGCCAGCTAGACCATCCCAACCCGTGGTCTCATATTTCAGCTTTATTGTCATAAATAGGTATCATCGACCATCAATTGCATATATTTGCATAAATTAAAATAAACAACTTTTAAAACGATTCAGCATGTTAAAAGTTAAATATTTTGAAATCTATTGATAGGATATTACAAATAGTAGATTTCAGATAAAATGGTCAACAGGGAGATATAATTGGGAAATCAGACTGCCAAAGATGGAATGGTATACACATGATATAGAATCATATATTTGAACGAGGCATTTCAAGATCATGACTGTTGTTAACTTTTATAAGACAAATACAACATTTTTAAGAAGGCCTATTATGCTAACAAATAACACAAATTAACAAAAAAGGTCACATATAACACGACAAAATATTGGAAAAACAGTGATGCAATTTAACGTTCTTTCCTAAAATTTTAACGTCATTCATATGTATCGTAAGAAGACCTGTATGAATGTACAACCCTTATTACACGACTTCCGAAAAAAAATTATATTCGAAAATATATTGATACTATAACTATACTCCATTTTTTTTTGGATGTATCAATCAATGCCCTTTTTGCAGACTACATATCTATTTACTATGTAATGTTAAAAATGTTAAATATGTCGTTATGCAAGGGTGTCAATAATTGATCAGGGACTAATTAAACTATTGGAGCATTTAATATGAATAGAGCCGTGGAATGATTGCAAATAAAAACATAAACAGGTCAATAAGAGGTGGTGTTCTTATTTTTGATACATTTGTAGTTTGTTATCAAATAATGTGTTTGTTTTTGTCTGTCTGTTCTTTATAATTTCGATTAAGAAGTTGTCTTTCTTTTTCGCATTTTGATTATCTTATTTGCATATTATACAATCAGAGAAAACGGAAATGGAAACGGGAATGTGTCATATAGACAATAACCAGAAGACAATCAAACGCCACTAATATGTCTTCAACACAGCAACTGAAACCCGCACCCGGAGGCGCGCTACAGGTTTTCCCTACGCAAAAATGTGTACTAGTTCAATGCAAATGGCCTTCACACATAACTCCGAAACAAATAAATATACCAAAATTAAGACAAAAACAACACTAAAACGTATTAGTTAAGTATAAATTTTCCGGTTCATAATATGCCTGTATTGTATTACATGTCATTCAGTAGGAAATATGTGTGAAATATTCCTACAAAAGTATTTATATCACAAATTTTACCAACCATGTCATAAACGAGGAAAACAGTACAGATCGAGACCAATTAAAGAAAAGATAAGAAAGATAGCTTTACAATTTATACTCATAAAATTTAATAGCTAAGACAAGCCATAACCACTGTTATCATAAATTCATTAGTTATATATTTAGAACGTTCTACATAGTTCTACATAACGCAAAATAAGTAGCACAAATTTGAACTGAACTATATTGGTGATAAATATTGTATTTTAATCTTAGGGATTGTTGGAAAAGGATGACAGTTTGCCTTCCAACAGTTCACAATTTGACTCTAGCTCCAAATTGACGATCAACATGACCTGATGTGGCTCGTCATGCATTTTAAAATTCTCAAACAGACTTAACCGCAACATGAGTCTAACGAGTACGAAGATGCTGATAAAACCTAAATAACCTTAATTTAAACTTCGCTTCACATTTTGGGATCGAACAAGGAAACTAAAAACTTAAAAGTTTAGATAGACAAAGGAAATAAGGAGATAAAATATGATTGCAATTGAAACAATTATCAAACACAGGGACCCTTGTGTATACTTCCCTGCGTAACATTAGGTAAATTATACTCAGGATATTTTCAATAAATGCATTTCAAGTACCGGATCAACTGAGATCACCCCCAGTTTTTGGTGGGTTCGTGTTGTTTAGTCTTTAGTTTTCTATGGTGTATGTGGTGTACTATTGTTTGTCTGTTTGTCTGTTCGTCTTTATCTTTTTTAGCCATTGCCTTGTCAGTTTGTTTTCAATCTAAATATTTGAATGTTAAAATGTATTTTAATAAGTCAATGATTCATTATTTTGATCAGGTATAAATAAGTATCATTGCCAGAGTTTTTGGTAATTTCTTCTTAATTCATTTACAAACTGGTATAGACTCGCGGCAATTAAGTATTCAATATGCGATCTGATCACAAGTCTATGATGAAAAACCGTATGTTGTTTTGGCTAAGCTTGTCTTTTGTTTCCTGTTTCTGTCTCATTGACATTCCAGACGGCCACTTTAAGAATGTGTTGGGGTTAAAAAAGACTTGGAAAATACATTGATTTTGACATAATATCTTATAAAATTCATACATCAAACTAATTAAACGGAGGGGTACTATTAATGGCCACCTGACAAGGAAAAAGGTTCTGATTTTATTAATTATTTATACGGAAATGTTTTGATTCCTTTCGGAACAGGATTAATACAAGTAACAACTAAGAACTATGCAGCCACGTGACTTTAAAATACTTAATTCATAACAGATCATAACATGAAGTTATCAGATTTAACAATATGTTGATTTTCTGTATTCGATATTTTCTGTTAGACTTTACCACGAGACAATCATAAGCAACGCGAGGATTCAATGACTTCTTTGTTTTTTTTTATGTCAAATACTACAATGTAAGTATGGACAAAACGGGAACATGATGTTAAAACCATTAATCGGGTTAATACTTTTTTAAAAGTTAATAAGCAAATATTATGCAATTCATAGCACACTAGCCTTAGATATAAAATCGTTTTTTCTCAGAAGTAGCATATAATATGAATAACTTAGTAATGCGATAATGTTTTGACGTAAGAGGTTTTGTGAACAGATCCCCAATAACAATAACAGTTACATATTCCTATATAGCATAGTCTGTAATAAGGTTACATATCATAAATAGGGGATTGTTTGATATCTCTTGTCGAACTTTGAGAACAATTCCGAAAAAGTACAAATAGGACATATCACTTATGAACCAACAGTGTTCACTATGATATGACATTTATCAATTACGAGAAAGCTTTCACTTGTTTTTTTTTTAACTCAATTGCTTATTTCTTTTATACTCTGTTTCATATCTATTTAAGAAGCTTAACGTTACAAAAACGTATAGATAATATATTTAAGTAAAATAAAAACCTTCATCGAAAAATTCGGCTTCGTCAGGTCTCCCCTTAGGGACCAAAGGCGAACAAGTATTTTGAGCATATAAGTCCGGATACTAGAATTTATTTGAGATCGATTGATCTGTTAATAAAAATTGATACAAAGTGCTACAAAAGTTTAGGGATACGACACACACCATTTTATTTACAGCATGAACTATTGTTGAGGAATACACAATCTTTTATTTTGAAATGATAAAATACGTAATGACTTTTTGAATAAATAATATTTATTAGCATTGGCCATCTCTTAAACAAAGTAAACGATCCTTCAGTCTATCTTTAAATCTATATCTGCATTCCCCTACAAAATAAAAACAAAAGTAAAATTTGGCAACGAAATATAGCATGGACCGTTAAAACGCCAATCATGAATAATTATAAAAAGAAGATGTCGAAAGATTGCAAATGAGACAACTCTCCACAAGAAACCACATTACACAATATAAATCAACTATAGGTCACCGTAGGCCATACCGTATAGTCGGCCATAAAAGGTCCCGAAATAACAAACGTAAACCAATTCAAACGAGAACACTACTTGCCTAATTTATGTCGTTTTATTAATAATCTGGGTGAAATATTCTTAATATTACACAATTTAAATATATTTCAAGTAATGAAAACTATTTTTAGTCTTAATTTGTGAAAAACAAAAACACATATATAGCCATCTGGTTGTCATAATCTTAGTATCACAGTGATTGCATAGTTAATATGATTGATTCAAATAAGATCGTTGGTTGTCTTTGTACATTATCTGAAATGTAACATTGGTCTAACTCTTTAAAAGAAATAAAACAAATGCGGTCTGGTTGTAAGCATGACCTTGATCCGCTTAGTGCTTCGGCAAGCATAAGTACTAGCAAGAACTTGCACTGATTAAAAAAGTCACTATAGGTAACTTAGTTTGATAGGATTGAGTGTATCTTCTTGAAGAAAGTAAAAAAGACAAAAACTGACGAAAAAATTCTGAATTTGACCCGTTTTTACCTTCATTCAGGCACATATTGAAATACATATGACGATATATAGTTTCTGTAAGACAATTGCAACTTTTTGGTTTGAATATAGAAGAATATGTTTATGCTTTCCCTTGTTTTTGCTTGCAAATACTCATATTTTCAAGTTTATAACGTCGTTCTAACTTAGTACCAAAGTGCAAATATTGTATCACAACGAATCATAGTACAATCTACATTACGCGACCCCTATACGGAGAGCAAAATCTAGATCTAAAAAGTGTATGTTCTAAAATCGATGGTTTATAATTGTATAACACAGCGTTTTGTTCATACAGGTGGTCTCTTCACCATGTGTGATTGATACTGACTGTATATCATGACTGACAATCGGAAGTTGTCTCACTTTTTTAATTTGGTCTCGTCATATATATAAATATGGCTACTAGTGTATATATCGTTGAAAGCAGAAAAGCAGCTTTCATGTATTAATCCAATAATCTGACATCCAACTTCTAAAATACAGAAAAAGAACCACAAGAATCTCTCACATTTTAAACCTTATGGAACATAAACATAACTTGTTCCAATAGAAAAATGTTCCCAAATTGCTTACCCTTTTCACCATACGGTGGATCAATAAACCCTAATCCAATACAATCAAATTGTTTGCTACATGGACACCAAATAAGGTACCCGGTTTTAGTAGTGGCATTTTGATTTCTCACGAGACATTCTACAAAATATAACGTCCTTAATTATATAGAAATTAGCAGATATAATTTTAAAAAGTGTTCTATCATATTTATGAAAGGTACCAGACTTATAACTGAATACGCCAGACAAACGTGTTGTTTACAAAGGACTCATCAGTGACGCTCAGATCAAAATAGGTATAAAGCTAAAGAAGTTCAAAGTTGAAAGGGCATTGAGATCTCAAAATTCCAAAAATGTATGTCTAATTCGGCTAAGGTAATCTTTGCCTAGAATAAGAAAATTCTTAGTATTTCGAAAAAAATATTCTCATTTTTTTTTATATGAACTGAATATACGTATATATTTAAAAATGAAAATGTTAAGGGGGGATTTTTTCAAATGCTAAGTACATTTGGTTCAATAGCACCTGGTGTTTTTGTTCTATCTCCGTCTGTCTAAATATTTTATCATTTGTGTGATTTAACTTGTTTCCAACGCAAACGAATCTGAATTATGTTAGTTGGAATTGATTTGTTACAAGTTTTTTAGAGACTGCGCGTACTTTCAGATTGGAAGGGTTCAGTACTCACACGTATTTGGTAAACCCTGTTCCAACCTTGTATGGGCTGGTCCTTAAGTTGGTGCTATCCAGTGTGTTTGGTTTTCATTTATTGATTTGTCATAAATAAGGTCGTTGGTTTTTTGGTTTGAATTATTTCAAGAGAGGAAGAGGAGAGAGAGAGAGAGAGAGAGAGAGAGAGAGAGAGAGAGAGAGAGAGAGAGAGAGAGAGAGAGAGAGAGAGAGAGAGAGAGAGAGAGAGAGAGAGAGAGAGAGAGAGAGAGAGAGAGAGAGAGAGAGAGAGAGTTTTACATGTACCTGATTTCTCTATGCCAAATGGTTTACAAATCCCTCTATAGCTCGTGGATCTCTTTTTCCTTCCTTTTAGTCTTCGAAGATCAGCACAGCATTGGTTGGGTTCACATTCTATTGAAGTATTGCATTTCATAGGCTGAAATGTTTATTGTTTTTTTTCATCCAACATAATGTAAAGGCTACAACAAAATTCGGACGCTAAATATATATGGTATTCCAATAATCATTCAATTGAACTGTCATCTGATCAGAATCAAAAAATCGTTTAGGTTCCTGTACCACTATGAAATTTATGAAAAAAATATACATTCATAGCCTGTCTTTGAGGTCGTAGAGATTTTATTGAACTATTAAAAGTATATTGACTGAGGACAAAGTCCGAGTTCAAATTTGCTTCTCTATGTTGATATAAAATCGAATTGAACTCAACCAAAGGCAATTGTTATATTATTAATCAACAGCTATGGCATGAACAATGTAAAATTTATGGTTTGTAGAATGTATGTTTTAGTAACATGCTGTATGGCCATTGCAGTATGCTGTTTTGACCTACGAAACACTGAACACAACAGTATTGGCGTGCCAACTGAACAAACACAAATGTACATGTGACCAAAATTTAACGACACACAAAGTGGTTTTCTATGTTGTATGTTGTGTGTTGTTGTTTGTCTGTTTGTCTTTTTCATTTTTAACAAGAGCGTTTTAAGTTTATCGTCAATTAAAAGCGTGACTTTAGTATCCTTGGCATTTCATCTCCATTCATTTATTCCTATATTTTGGATTTTCCTATTGTATTTTGGGAGATTTTAGACAAGACATAAAATGTGGAATACTATTATTTGAATGGCATTTCTACTAGTCCTGATCTCATAGGTTATCATTTTGGTTACTAGTTTTTGTATTATAATTGAACAATATATCTGTGTTTTTCGATGGCAGCTAAAAATTCGGTTTTTCATTATTCAATATCTTGTAAATTTAATTATTCACATCGAATAGCAGTACTAGTACGTTTACCTTCTTTGTTGTCGTGGCTTCGGCTGAAAAAAAAAATGTCATAGAATGTGAACTTTCGAATTATTTAGAGACGAAAGTATAATATTCACATATAACACATTTGTATGGTTCTTGACGCAAGAACATGTATATTTTATGAAAAAAAGGATGTTATATTGGCAAATGCTTTGAATTAAGGAGATCAGGTCTGATAACAAATAAATGTAAACAATTTGATAGCGGATTCCATTCTATTCCATTCTAATCCATTCTTTTTCATTCTATTCCATTCCATTCTATTCTATTCTGTTCTATAAATCTGTTATATTGTATTCTTTTTTATTCTAGTATATAGTTTTATTTTATTCTAGTATATAGTTTTATTTTATTCTAGTTTATAGTTCTATTTTATACTAATGCAATCGTAATGAAACACGCTTTCTCTTTGGCTCTTGTCAAGCGTACAATTACTTTGTACCCGTCGGAGCCGCTTCACAAAATACTTTGCGTATGAATCTTGTGACATAAATACTTCGCAAAACAATAACAATGGCTACGTCAGATGACGATTTTAGCATGACAGAACTGTGACCGTTGATACCAAATTTCAACTTGAAAACAGATGTATTGGATGGGTTAGAATTAGCTGATCTGACTGTACCCGAGGAAAACAACAGGGGATGTGTCAGAAGCTGATGAACATGAACCTATGGCAGTGTCGGCAGTGGTGACAGCAGACGACGTAGACACAAGTGGTGTTTTGGGTGATGACCCAACTGATGGAGTTGCTTGTAGGTTTCAAAAAAACAATTTCTAAGCAGATTTTAATCTGCACAACTTATACCTTGACCCTTTTATACTTTTATACCATAATTTCTTCCTAGAGCGTGTCAAATATTTTAACAACCTACATGTACATCCCGTAACAATAAACGGGAACTATTCAGGCTTTTTTTTTATTTTGCACTTTCCCTTTAAAACGCATAATTAAAATTGATAACTGTTCCAACCTTTCAAATTCTTTTCTCTGTGTTTGACTTTGGGTAAAAGGGGGATTCTCTGTCAAATCGAATTAGGTTTGACTACAGGGGAAAAAGGTGGAGGTGCTAAAGGGGTTATTGAGGATATAACCTAAAATATCTAATTTAGAGATAACTGTATTGTATTTGAAGCTTTGCAGACGTCCATCGATCAGAGGTTCAGGATTTTTAAAAAAGACACTGCTACATATGTGGCAACAGACGTGGTACAATACAAATATGATTATAAATTTAATTTGGTTAAGTTACAATCGAAAAAGAGGAAAATGTGAGTAAACTGTGTGTGTTCCCTCAGTCGGGTTGCCAATGAAGATCGGTCGAGAACAAATTTTACGAGATTATTTCAGCTTTACAAATGTTACTTACCTTTTTTACGTTTGGAAAGTGCTACATATAGAGTAAATATATCTTAGTTGATACGATATTTCTCAGAGTTTGCCTTTACGTGCATGATTTCATTGATAGAGAATTGTTGCCATTAATGAAGCTAATGTACCAAAGGTTCCAAAAGAGGGACGAAAGATACGAAAGGGAGAGTCAAACTCATAAATCTAAAACAAAATGACAACGTCATGGCTAAAAATGAAAAAGACAAACAGAAAAACAATAGTACACATGACACAACATAGAAAACTAAAGAATAAACAACACGAACCCCACCAAAAACTAGGGGTGATCTCAGGTGCTCCGGAAGGGTAAGGAGATCCTGCTCCACATGTGTCATCCGTCGTGTTGTTTATGTGATTACAAATCCGATAAATAGTCTAATTCGGTAGGTCACATTCATGAAAGGGAAGGGGATTGTAGTTATGACGTAAGGAACATATCCGATATCATTTGTGAAACGGTTATTCCATAACGGTCAACCAACTCGTGATGGCGTCCGTAAAATTTACGAAGGGATGATTTCAACTTCACCATTTGGAACTCTTGGTTTAATAGCTTCCTTGTGAGCAGTAACCCTCTATCATGAAAATCATGATAGGAAATGCAAGCACGGGAATATCGTATCAATTGGGAGATATATACCCCGTATGCAGGTGCTGCTGGAATGTTGCTACTTAGAAATGGAAAGTTCACAATTGAAAAGCTGAAATCATCTCTTTTGTCGTTTTGTTTTGAACCGACCCTCATTGTCAATTTCTAGATGTAAGTCAAGATATGAAGCTGACTTAACTGTATCTGTAGTATCCTTTATCTCCAATGCGATGGGATAGATGCGTTCCACATAGTCACCAAATTTTGAATTTTTTAGTGAAAGAACGTCATCTATATAGCGGAAAGTAAAGTTAAAGGATATTGCTAACTTCTTATCTTTCTTCCTAAGAAGTTCCTGCATGAAGTCAGCCTCATAATAATAAAGAAACAAGTCGGCAAGTAGAGGGGCACAGTTTATTCCCATTGGGATGCCGACAGTCTGTTGAAAAACACGTCCTCCGAACGTTACAAATATGTTGTCAATCAAGAAATCAAGCATCTTGATATTATCGGTTTCAGAGAATTTTTTGTTTGAATAAGAGTGATTCTTTACAAAGTATGATTTATCCCTCCCTAAGACAAGATACTTGTATCTACGTCAGCCATTCTTTTTTATGAAGCAAAGTAATACCAACTCTTTCAATTTGTCTTTTAGTTTGGAATGTGGAATACTTGTGTAAAGAGTAGAAAAGTCAAAGGTTTTAATACTGTTACAAGATGAAAGAGAGTTAGATTGTATGTACTCTTAAAGATCTTTGGAATTTTTAAGTATCCACATCTGATTCACGCCACCTCTAGAATAGGCAGTTTCACAATAACTTTGAAGCCCGTCTTTGATTGCTGATAAAATGGATGTTAATAATTTAGAAAGAGGTTTCGTGGAGCACTTGGAAGACCCAGCAATAAACCGTTGTTTGTAAGGACACTTATGTAGTTCATGATCAGGTATCCAATACAGTGATGGAAGATCCAGTTCTTCATCTGTGGTGAATGTAAGGTTGATGTCATCCCTTTAAAGGATTCAGCACACATTGATGAGTCAGTTGAGTGTGTCGAAAATAACAACGAACCTTTTCGAATCGACGTAGCTCAAATCCCGTACTATTCTCATCAAAAAGAATCAAGTCGACTGAGAGAAAACACACAGTATACTCCTATTAAAATGCAGAGGTGCTGTTCAAAACACAGGACCAAAACATTTGTTTGTCTGTTGATTGATTGATGTTCAAAATATATTCACAATAGACAAATATTTAATAACTGGTCATTTGTAATATGTTGCTATTTAATCGACCGACTTATCCAGTCCTTTGCAGTGTACTTACGTTTTTATTTTAAAATAATGAATCACTTGTGATTAAACGTGTGAAACTACTTAAAAGTGTACTTTGCAATGTCCTTCAAACTAGACAATTTATAAGCATAAAAATATCAGCTTATTCCGAAAGCAATTATTCTATAATTTTTTTTATGAATTTTGTTAGTAATGAAAGACGAACAAATGAATGAAAACTAACACCTTATCTTGCAATATCCGACAAATCAATATACATATGATTTATTTGAAGAATATTAATCTAGAGCATTCAAATTTGATTCCCCCCTGATACGGTGCTTTTTGTCCGCAATTCGCTTTTTGTCCGCTTTTGCTTTTTGTCCGATAATTTTGCTTTTTGTCCGAAACTTTTGCTTTTTGTCCGTTGCTTTTTGTCCGTTTTGCCTTTTGTCCGATTATTTTGCTTTTTGTCCGAAACTTTTGCTTTTTGTCCGTTGCTTTTTGTCCGTTGCTTTTTGTCCGTTTTGCCTTTTGTCCGATTATTTTGCTTTTTGTCCGAAACTTTTGCTTTTTGTCCGTTGCTTTTTTGTCCGTTTTGCTTTTTGTCCGATAATTTTGCTTTATGTCCGATATAAAATGTGTATATTTTTGGCAGGTTTCATTTTGAACTTCAAAATACCATGTCCTTTTAGGAGTTAAATACAGACCATACTCACATTATAAATGATTTGTACATGAAATTTCATGTCTTTTACAATATATCGCATTACCTCTAAAATAGCTCGAAGCACTAATATCCTAGACCCGTAGGTGTTGGTCAACAGAGGGCAAGGGGTATACTCTTGTATATCCCTAAGTCTAAAAAAACAACTATAAAAAGCTGGCTAAACTAAGACATACTCCAGGTAGGCCATTATACCAGAAGAAGAGGTAGTCAAACCCTTATAAATGGCTTATAGCACTTATGTCCTGGATCTACACGAGTTTATCAGCAACGAATTAAAAGGGGCATGAGTTTCGCCAGTATATCACGAAGTAAAAATAAACCTCATTATTGCCAGCTCTTCAAACTAAGAGATTCTCCACGTTGGCCATTATACCAGAGGTATAGGTAGGCAGTGCCTCTTAAATGGTCCATGGACCATGGCACTTATGTCCTCGACCCGTACGAGTTGGTCAGAAGAGGGTAAGGGGAATACTCTAGTATATCACACAGTCCACCAAAAATAGTGACGGCTGCCCAAACTAAGACATTTTTAGGTGCGCCCTTATACTAGATGTTGGAGTAGTCATTCTCTTAAAAATGGCTCATAGCACTTATGCTATAGACCCGAACGAGTTTGTCAACAATGAGTTAAAAGGGGGATGAATTAGCCCGGTATATAACGAAGTTGAAATAAACTGTTGCCCGCTGGCTAAAATAAGAAATTATCCACGCGGGCCATAATATGAGAGGTAGAGGAAGGGATTGCCTCTATAAAATGACCATGAGCACGTATGACCTAGACCCGTACGAGTTAGTCAGCAAAGTGTAAGGTTGGTACCCTAGTATATAATAAAGTCGAACTAAACTATTGCTGGATGGCTAAGAGATTCTCCGCGTGGGCCATGATACCAGAGGTAGAGGTTGTCATTGCCTCTAAAATGACCTAAATCACTTATTCCCTAGAGAAGTACGCGGTATCATCAAAGGGTTTAAAAGGGAGTTGGAACCTCTGTTTACAAAGAAGTCGAAATAAATTATTGCCGGCTTGCTTAAGTACGAGATTCTCCAAGTTGGCCATTAATCCTAGGTTAAATGTGTGCATTGCCTTTTAAATGGCTGATAAAACTAACGCCCTAGACCTGTACGAGTTTGTCAGCAAAAGGTTAAAGGGGGGATGCGATGCCTCTTTTTACAACGAAAATATAAATTAAGCCGACTGGCCTAACTAAGAGATTCTATACGCGGGGTATTATATCAGAGGATGAGGTAGGCATTACCTCTAACATAGCCATAACATGTATGTCCCAGACCCGTGTAAGTTAATCAGCAAAGGGTAAGGGGGTACCTAAGTATATCACAAAGTCGAAATAAACTATTGCTGGCTGGCTAAACGAAAAGATTCTCCACATGGGCCATGATACCAGAGGTAGAAGTGGCCATAGCCTCAAAAATGGCCACTTATGCCGTAGACCCGTACCAGTGCTTCAGCAAAGTGTTAAAAGGGGGAGGTGGTATCTATGTTTACAACGAAGTCGAAATGAATTATTGCCGGCTGGCCAAACAAAGAAATTCTCCACATAGGCCATTATAACAAAGGTAGTGGTGGACATTGCATCTAAAATGGCCCATACTTCTTATTCCATTGATCTGTACGAGTTTGTCAGCAAAGGGTAAGGAGGGTACCCTGGTATATAACAAAGTCGAAATAAACTATTGCCGGATGGCCAAAAATAAAAGATGATCCACGTTTATCATGATACCAGAGGTAGAGGTGGGCCTTGCCTTTAAAATGGTTTATAGCACTTATGCTAGCAAAAGGAAAGGAGGGTATTCTAGTATATCGCAAAGTCGTTATGAAATATTGCCGGCTGTTCAAACTACGAGATTCACCACATGGGCCATGCTACCAGAGGTATAGGTGGTCATTGCCTTTAAAATAGCCTATAGCACTTATATGGCTTATACCCGTACGAGTTTGTCAGTAAAGAGCTAAAATGAGGAGGTGGTACCTCTGTTCACATTAAAGTCAAAATAACTGTAGCCGGTAGGCCAAACTCCGGGATTCTCTACGTGGATCATTATACCAGAGGTAGAGGTTTATTTCGACTTCGTTGTAAACAAAGGTAACACCTTTTATTTGTAACCCCTTGCAGGCAAAATCGTACAGGTCTTTGGAATTAGTGTTATATGCCATTTTAAAGGCAATTACCATATCTATCTCTGGTAAAATGGCCTACGTGGAGAACCTCTTAGTTTGGCCAGCCGGCAATACTTTATTTCGACTTTGTTGTAAACAGAGGTACCATCTCCCCCTTTTGATTCATTATTGTCAAACTCGTACGGGTCTAGGGCATAAGTGCTATAAGAAATTTGTATGGCAATGCCCTCCTCTATCTCTGGTAAAATGGCCTACGTGGAGAATCTTTTAGTTTGGCCAGCCGGCAATTATTAAAGTGTATTTCGACTTCGTTGCAAACAGAGGTACCACCTTACCATTTTAATTCATTGTTGTCAAACTCGTACGGGTCTTGGGCCTAAGTGATCTGTGCCTTTTTTAAGGCAATGCCTACTTCTACCTCTGGCATCATACCCCACGTGGAGAATCTCTTGGCCAGCCGGCAATTGTTTATTTCGACTTTTTTATATACCAAGGTACTTCCCTAACCCTTTGCTGACTTACTCGCTGGCTTATCCCTTATTGTAAGTAAGTAAGTTCAATAAATATAAGACTATATGCCAGGGGCCGTGTCAACGAAGCTGTCCTAGGACTAGGACATGTCTTAGGATGGTCTTAGGACACGTCTTAGTCCTAAGTCAGGTTAACGAAAGTCTCCTAAAATAAGATATGTCCTAAATTTGGTCCTAAAGTTAGGACATACAAATAGGTGTCTTAGGATATAGTCCTAAAGGTTACAATGTCATAAAACGTAATAAAAACAACAAATATGGCATAAACTCAATACTGAAAATACATATACAATATTAAACTATCATACTTTTATGAGAATTAAATTAATACAACGATTTTTTTTTCTCAATTTTTGTTAAAGATTTAATTGTATTACATTATATTATTTCGTGCTGCCTTTTTTGAAGCCTAAAACATACAAGCATTAAAGCAACATTTTTACGACTAAACTAAAAACGGTGCAATATTAATTTAAAAATGGGGAAAATATGACCTTTTTTTTTAACTAATCCTCATTCGATACATGTAATAAAATCGAGTGGACCTAAGGACAAAACTAGTTCATCGACTAAAATTGCAGCACGAATATCGCATTTAACAAAGTTTCGTGACTATTTACTTTTGTTTTCGTATTAAATTCATTTATATATCTTTTATCATATTATTAAACAACGTTATTTATTAGAATAACGTTAAATCTTTAACTTTTATTTTGCGTTAATTGTTTGCCATATAAAAGTCCTCCTCCATCTCTTTATACATATAGATACTAAAATACCATTAAATCTATGTCATAGCAATCTCAACATATTTTTTCAATTAAAAAAATGTGTTAGGATGGTCCTAGGACCATCGTAGTTAGGACTGTCCTAAGACAGCTTTGTTTTACATCCTAAGACATGTCTCAGACACGTCCTAAGACCATCCTAAATAACGTCCTAAGACATATCTTAGGACATATCCTAGGATACTTTCATTGACACGGCCCCAGGTCTTTCTGACAACCAATTACAAACAAATTGGGGTTTATCTAATGAGGTTTTCCCCAGGATGCAATTGCTCGTAGACTGATTACAGTTGACCAAATAATCCACAAATTCCGCAAAAGGATCTTTTAATTATAGGCCATGTCCATTTAGACATTTTAAAAGCAACAAAAGCCCAGCATGACCGATGCATTTGTCTTTAACATCTCCGATATTGATTCCGCGTGGCCTTCCAATTGACATGAGTGTCCATTGGTGTTCATTGTTAAACCTTTGGAGCTATATCAGTTTGTGTGGAAATTAAGAGCACGATGACCTTCCCTTGGTGATAACAACATGACCAACAACCATATCGTGTGTTACCAAAAGCCGTCAGCGATAGTCACACCGACAATTTGCTACCTTCGTGGACAAAAGCCTGGCTTTTCGCTGGATCCTAATTAACATCTAGTGTTGTCACTACCATTTGCTGTAGAGATTTAGTTGCACAACATAACAGAAACATTCTTTGTAAATACTCTATGTTGATATTTTGACATTTGGATGGTTCATATACCAATTGTAGCCGAAAAATGATAATGAAACATTTCTGTTTAATATCGATCTATTGTTGGAATTGTAAATTTTCATATTCAATTTTTGTTTGTTTAAAGATGACCATTTTAAATAAAGATTTTAATTTTTTTTAAAAGCAAGTGTTAGACTTGTGCTTTTATTGCCACTCAGTTCATATAACCTGTCATTTTAGTCGAGCCTGTAACTTTTGTTGCAGAAAGCTCGACATATGAATAGTGATCCGGCGGCGGCGGCGGCGGCGTAAGTTAACTTCTGAAAAGCTTAATATTTTAGAAGGTGGAAGAATTGGATGCTTCATACTCTGTATATAGATGCCTCATGTTACGAAGTTTCTGTCAGTCACATGTCCAATGTCCTTGACCTCATTTTCATGGTTCAGTGATCACTTGAAAAAAAAGTTCAGAATTTTTGTAATGTTGAATTCTCTCTTATTATAAGTAATAGGATAACTATATTTGGTATGTGCGTACCTTGCAAGGTACTCATGCCCGTCAGACAGTTTTCACTTGACCTCGACTTCATTTCGTGGATCAGTGAACAAAGGTTAGAATAAGTTTTGGTGGTCAAGTCCACATCTCAGATACTATAAGCAACAGGGCTAGTATATTCGGTGTATGGAAGGACTGTAAGGTGTACATGTCCAACTGGCAGGTGTCATCTGACCTTGACCTCATTTTCACGGTTCAGTGGTTATAGTTAAATTTTTCTGTCTTGGTCTGTTTTTCTCATACTTTATGCAATGAGTCTACAATATTTGTTGTATGGAATGATTGTAAGGTGTACATGTCTAGCGGGAAGATATCATCTGACCTTGACCTCATTTTCATGGTTCAGTGGTCAAAGTTCAGTTTTTGAGTTTAGGTCTTTTTATCTAATATTATATGCCAAAGGTCACTATATTTGGTGCATAAAAATATCTTATGATCTATATATAAGTCTCCCAGGTTTTATTTGACCATGACCTCAATTTCACGGTTCATTGCACAGTGTTAAGTTTTTGTGTTTTGGTCTGTTTTTCTTAAACTATATGTAATAGGTCAAGTATATTTGTTGTATCGAAGAATTGTTAGCTGTTCATGTCTGCCTGGTATGGTTCGTCTGACCTTTACCTCATTTTCATAATTCATTTGGTCTTTGTTTAGCTATCTTGGTTAATGTTAATTTTATGTGGCAGTTGTAATAAATCTTTATACTTAGGGCTATCAACATAATATTAATGATGAGTAAAGTAGGCGAGACATTTCAGTGTGTGCACGCTTGTTTAAATGTGCTTATTTATCCGAGTCCTGGACTGCATTCCAGTGGCTTTCATTCGTTTACTTTTGTGTAAATTTTATACAGATCAGTATTTTTTCAAATGTTTTACTAATATTTTAGCTGCATGTAACATCTTGAACACTCAGAACAGCAAAACAAAATTTAGATTTCAGAAATAAATAGCCTTTAGTCATCGACGAATAGCCGATGATTTCAAGAGTTGTTTCCGTTAAAGGATGATTCCTTTTTTTTGTGCAATACTTGCTCTTTCGGAGGCTCGAGGGTAATTTCAGCAAAAATTTTATCATTTTTGTTTTCATTACAAATTTAATTTATTACACTATTAGTTATAACTTTATGAATTGGCTCAAAAATCAACCCAAAAAATCGAATGATTTTGGCCTCAGATTTATTTTTCAAATGTTTATATCACTGTAAAAGCTCCAAATTGTCTCCCTTTAGTGCAATAATGACATTTTGTTTTGGCATTAGAATTAAAATGTCTTTTTCAACTCATCGGTGACCTATAGATATTTTTCAAATATGCTTTACGTAAACTAAACAGTTGTAAAATTAAATCGATTTCTGTAATTTAGTTCTTTTTTTATTTCGATATATATATATATATCTATTTCTCCTATTAGTTCAACTTAAAAAAAGTACCTTACCAAAATGGTTGCTTCTTTCGAGGGCAGATTGTGAGCTTAAGTGAACGATAACCCCATGTTTTTATTTGATTTTTCTATTTAGTATATGATAAAAGTTCATCTATAGAAAAACAAGCAAAATCCTACATGTATATTTAAAAAATAATGGATTAATACCCTCCAGTCCCCTTAACGACAAAAAAAATAAATAGAACATTACGTTTAAGTATCACCTACAGTATTTTACAACCTCCATTGGTGATACATTATATGTATTTCTGCTGTTGTTTTATATAAGTTATTGTCCTGAATAAACATCTTTATGCGTTTTTGCGTTTTTGCCTTTCAGTTTTTTTTGTGAAATTTCTTCAATCAGCCAAGACAAACTTTAAATTTCGCCTTAACGATGTTTTCGCGAGAAATCCATGTATTATTATCGAATTACTACATTTAATGATTGTCTAGTGCCCTAAAATGAGATTTTCCGAGACGCTGGGTTTGAAATGGGATACCCTATTTGATTTAAACAATATTTGCAATCTTTTCAAAAAGATGCAGATGGGAATTTTTGTTCCTTATGAAAGTGTTCGCAAGGAGTTAAATTATAAACTCCTTATAGGATTATCAAAAAGCAACTATTAAGGACCCCCTTGGAATAAAGATCTTTCAAGACAACGTGTTCGAGAGTTTGAGTTTAATACATGACTTTTTAAAACTTAATGGACGGAACAGGATTATCTTACTCTTCCAGTTAACCATACATCATCACAGTTGCATTGGTTCTTGTTGCTCAGATTTTAAATTTCAATGATTTCGTCCGAGACCACAATTGTCGTCCCTTGATTTTCGTTATTAGTCCCTAGTGATAACAGTGGGTTACTTGCCAATAATTTTTATACCCCTTCCAAATTTATTTCTCCTTGTTTAATGCCTCACATTGTAAGTAGGGGGGGGGGGGGGGAAATTACACTGTAAAAAAAATTTGGGTCCAGAATTTTACAGGAAAGTAGTGATTTGGTCCAGCTGAAAAAGGTTAAAAAAAGAAGAGGGACGAAAGATACCAAAGGGACAGTCAAACTCATAAATCTAAAACAAACTGACAACGCCATGGCCAAAAATAAAAAAGACAAACAGAAAAACAATAGTACACACGACACAACATAGAAAACTAAAGAATAAACAACACGAACCCCACCAAAAACTAGGGGTGATCTCAGGTGCTCCGGAAGGGTAAGCAGATCCTGCTCCACATGTGGCACCCGTCGTGTTGCTTAAGTGATTACAAATCCGGTAAATAGTCTAATTCGGTAGGTCATATTCATGAAAGGGAAGGGGATTGTAGTTACGACGTAAGGAACATATCCGATATCATTTGTGAAACGGTTATTCCATAACGGTCAACCAACTCGTGATGGCGTCCGTAAAATTTACGAAGGGATGATTTCAACTTTACCATTTGGAACTCTTGGTTTAATAGCTTCCTTGTGAGCAGCAAACTTCTATCAAGAAAATCATGATAGGAAATGCAAGCACGGGAATATCGTATCAATTGGGAGATATATACCCCGTATGCAGGTGCTGCTGGAATGTTGCTACTTAGAAATGGAAAGTTCACAATTGGAAAGCTGAAATCATCTCTTTTGTCGTAAAGTTTTGTTTTCAACCGACCCTCATTGTCAATTTCTAGATGTAAGTCAAGATATGAAGCCGACTTAACTGTATCTGTAGTACCCTTTATCTCTAGTTCGATTGGATAGATGCGTTCCACATAGTCACCAAATTTTGAATTGTTTAGTGAAAGAACATCATCTATATAGCGGAAAGTAGAGTTAAAGGATATTGCTAACTTCTTATCTTTCTTCTTAAGAAGTTCCTGCATGAAGTCAGCCTCATAATAATAAAGAAACAAGTCGGCGAGTAGAGGGGCACAGTTTGTTCCCATTGGAATGCCGACAGTCTGTTGAAAAACACGTCCTCCGAACGTAACAAATATGTTGTCAATCAAAAAATCAAGCATTTTGATAATATCAGTTTCAGAGAATTTTTTGTTTGAATCAGAGTGATTCTTTACAAAGTAGGATTTATCCCTCCCTAAGACAAGATACTTGTATCTACGTTGGCCATTCTTTTTTATGAAGCAAAGTAATATCAACTCTTTCAATTTGTCTTTTAGTTTGGAATGTGGAATACTTGTGTACAGGGTAGAAAAGTCAAATGTTTTAATACTGTTACAAGATGAAAGAGAGTTAGATTGTATGTACTCTAAAAGATCTTTTGAATTTTTAAGTATCCACATCTGATTCACGCCACCTCTAGAATAGGCAGTTTCACAATAACTTTGAAGCCCGTCTTTGATTGCTGATAAAATAGATGTTAATAATTTAGAAAGAGGTTTCGTTGAGCACTTGGAAGACCCAGCAATATACCGTTGTTTGTAAGGACACTTGTGTAGTTTAGGTATCCAATACAGTGATGGAAGATCCAGTTCTTCATCTTTGGTTGAAATTCCAAAGGAACATAGAACAGACCTATGATTATCCAGGATTTCCTCTTTGTTAAGTGTCGTGAGGGTATATGTTGAGTTACCAAGTGAATTGTCAATACCTAATTCGTTTATCAAGCAGTTGATGTAGTGACTTTTACACACAAAAACGATGTTATTTGGGGCTTTATCTGCAGGGACAACAACATATTTGTCATGGAGGTCGGATAGGTGTTTTGCAACATTTGGGTCTTTAAAGATTGACGTAGCATGGGCATTGATGGACCCATTCAGTTTCTTAATTCTGATTTGTATCAACGACCTCACTGCCTTTATCCATTCGGAAAGAGTGTCTACGTCTTCCTTCTCGCGCTTAAAAATTAGCACTTCGGAAGCTGTCAAAAGATTTCAAGACACCCTAAACAAAATTGTCCATATTTTGAGTTAGACGCGATGAAGTTTTCTATAATTTTGATATAATTTGTCCCAAAATTAGTACAACACACTGTAAAAGTTTCATTGAGAAAGCGCAGGTTGGATTTTTTTAATTTTCATTTATGTTCTAAAAGAAATGCACTACGAATTAATTGTGTTCTCGGACCATTTGTTTTGTGGACTGTTGTGTATCTTGTTGTTTTTCATTCAGCTGCGGCTTTGTTGGTTTGTTTCAACCCTTTTTAGTGTGATTATCCTTTGGTACACTTTAAATTGCCTCTCTCTTATATATGATATCGCAATAATTATACATATGTAAGCGTTCATATACATTTATATGGATACAATATTGAATTAAAATAGACATAATAATTAGATGAGTGAAAAAAAGAAAATGAAGTAATAATTGTACGTGTGAGGAGTTGGCATTCTTATAAAAAAGAAGATGTGGTATTATTGCAAATGAGACAACTATCCACAAAAGACCAAAATGACACAGACATTAACAGCATTAGGTCACCGTACGGCCTTCAACAATGAGGAAAGCCCATACAGCATAGTCAGCTATAAAAGGCCCCGATAAGACAATGTAAAACAATTCAAACGAGAAAACTAACGGCCTTATTTATGTCAAAAAAATAAATGAAAAAACAAATATGAAACACATAAACAAACGACAACCACTGAATATACAGGCTCCTACACTAGAAATATTTTAGATCTTGTTATATAGACTAATTCTTATTCATTCTGGTCGTAAGTTAGTCTGTCATCCTCAAACGTGTGAGCAATGGTGTACGTACACCAATTTGTAGAATACATGGGATATTCAAAGACTTAAACGAACGTTAAGTCTCAGAGGCATGACTTTTTATTAGTTGTTAGTGGCTTTGAAATAGCTGTCAGATAACTGCGAGTACTCTCAGATCTGTTCATTGTGACTTTTTGTGTCGGGATGTATAAGTACCCGGCCACGTTCACTTGTATTTGTGTCTATCTGATGAGTTAAGCCTTTTTCAACTGATTTTTATAGTTCGTTCTTATGTTGTACTGTTATACCACTGTCCCAGGTTAGGGGGAGGGTTGGGATCCCGCTAATATGTTTAACTCCGGCACATTATTTAAATCTGTGCCTGTCCCAAGTCAGGAGCCTGTAATTCAGTGGTTGTCGTTTGTTTATTAATTACATATTTGTTTTTCGTTCATTTTTTTACTTAAATAAGGCCGTTAGTTTTCTCGTTGGAATTGTTTTACATTGTCTTATCGGGGCCTTTATAGCTGACTATGCGGTATGGGCTTTGCTCATTGTTGAAGGTCGTACGGTGACCTATAGTTGTTAATGTTTGTGTCATTTTGGTCTTTTGTTGATAGTTGTCTCATTGGCAATCATACCACATCTTCTTTTTTATATGCTCGAAACTTTAGAATAGTTTAGAAATTTATCAAATCAAATAATCCTTGAGTGATGGTTTCGTTATTGAAATTCTAAATTGATGTTTAACCGCGCTAAATATTATATATGATAATCATACGAATAAGTCAGGAACGGAGTTTCAATCTGTAATTCAATAGTTGTTGTTTGTTTCTGTATTTGTTTGTCGTATAGTGTTTTGTAAATCAATGGTTTTCTCGTTTGAATAGTTTTATCATTATGTTAAATGGTGTCGGCGTTTGCTACATGTGGAAGTGCACACATTTACGACATGTTATTGCTTAAACGCACAGTTTCTTCTTCCCGCTAATAATATATAGTCACTATTTGCACTTATATGCGAATGGCCGATTGACAGTCGCTCCAAAATATTTTGCAACATTTCAGTTAAAAAAAAACTTTTTTAAGTCTGGTAATATTTTCGTCATATTTCCAACAACTTTATTTTTCTTAAACATTACAAATATTACAAATATAACAAACAAACAAACTTCATTTTTGGAACACTATCACAAAGTTTACGTAATACATGTGTAGCTATTTATTTAGATAAACTGTATTAATCCATACATTTCGGAATTATTTAGCAACTATATCCAAATGACGAGGAAGTTCGAGGTTATTCAAGTAATAAGATTAAGGAAACTTTGGTTAACACAACAGCATTTTCAACAAAGTAGTTTATTTTTGTTTGACAAACTCGAAAAGAGGGGGAAAAGTAATAAAATGGTTACTTAAGCATTTACTTAATTTCTATCACGAAATAAATGTGTTTAATATTTTAGATACAGATACAATACAGTGCATTCGTAAATGTAAAACACTTTTTAATAGAAAATTTAAAAGAGATACATCAACAGTGTTTATTTTAGAATTGCTCAAGTCTGTAGGGCTTATTCCCGATTGTCCCACTTTTTTTTAAATTAAGAGCTCATATTGTCCCACATGAAAAGTTCTGACTGGTCCACATTATTTTATGAGGCGAAATGTTCTTATCCCTTGTTAGATTGTCTCTTTTGTTTTGTTTCAGATATATAAGCCAAAATCTACATTTTATGCGATGCTCTTCTTTTAGACATTGCGGCCATCTTAATTATTGGGCGGGGTCATCGGATACTTTTTTGAAACTAAATACCCTAAGGATGATTTTGGCCATGTTTGCTTTAATTTTGCCAGTAGTTTCAGAAGAGAAGATTTTTGTAAAAATTAATGACGACGACGAATAATGAGAAAATGAGAAAAGCTCACTTAGTCCTATGGTCCAGGTGAGCTAAAAAGCAAAACGGACAAAAAGCAACGGACAAAAAGCAAAAGTGTCGGACAAAAAGCAAAACGGACAAAAAGCAACGGACAAAAAGCAAAAGTATCGGACAAAAAGCAACGGACAAAAAGCAAAAGTATCGGACAAAAAGCAAAATAATCGGACAAAAAGCAAAAGCGGACAAAAAGCAAATCGCGGACAAAAAGCACCGTATCACCCCCCAGAAAACTTAAATATAAGTATTAAGAACCGACGCACATGTAACTTTTGCTCCAACCATGTAAATTGATAGCCACGAATTATAAGTACTTTCACAGTAATATGTTCGCAGTCATACCTACGTTTTAAAATCCTGATTCAATGATGATAACATTTAAATATTCCAAAAATACGATATAATGTTAAAAAAAAAATTATATCCAGCATTCACGAAAAGCGCATTATAGTTAAAACTCACTTTTTTCTATTACTTCGAAAAGGGTAATTGTCACAAAGAAACAAAACACCAGTAGTCTAAGACGGGCTTCCATTTTGACTAGCAAGACTACAAAACCAGTTATGCAATTCTGTAGTCCTTTTCAATATATTCATTTATACATGAAAGATTTTGCTTAATCAGAATGGAAATTATTATTAAAATGAAAAGAACAGCTGTTAACAAGAAATATTATTGGTGTTAGTAGGATAACAATTTTATGAGTTTCTCTCCATTGTAAATTTTATTTTCATTGAAATAACTGAAGGGTTAAATTTAATATATATTTATGTGTGCGATAAGGAAAACAATAACATTATGATTGATTTATTATGATAAGATATTTAAACTGCTTTTCTGAAATAAACCACGTACACCATCAACTAACATTGCATTTTTTTTATTGTGTAAAATTATCATTTTAACATTGGATATGTAAACATCCCCTATACAAGAACCTCAATGATTAGCAATTGGTGACTATTGTTTTAATCAAAATTTGGTAGCAATAGTACATTAGTGAAAACTATATTTTTACAATACTTCAGTTCGACAATGAAGGATTAAAATGATGTTTTCACAAAATTTCAGTCCGACAACGTAAGATTAGCCTTTTAGCTGTAGCAAATATTTGCCCTTCTTTGACATATACGTTACACAAAGTAAATGTAACGTGTAGTGTTGTAGATACGTCTCTTGTAAAGGTGTGATGTGTTAGGTTTAATATCTATAACGACACCATGGTGTTGATTGTTTCTTACGAAAATCTATTTTCCCAAATCTCTAGAACAGTTATGTAGAGTTTTCCTGTAATTATAGATATTTAAAACACTTTAAACCAGTTAACTAATGTAACAATTAAGGTAAAGTCTACCACAAACAAGAAGAAGAGTAAAATGTTTGGTTGGTTGGTCAATAGGTTTGTCGAGTTTAAAAATATAATTTCAGTGTACATGTTCCTCAAAATAATTAGGAATATCAAGTTATTTGTATAAAATTTCCATTAGATATCATCTGACTAAATGTCAGTCAAATGTTTTATGAATTCTAGATGTGTAAAGATAAGGCCATATTCCTATGCAAAGACTATCGGAACTCACTGGGATTTTAATTCATTACATACATAAACAGTAATGTATCGATGTTAAAATCTCATAAACTGATTAAGAAGAATGACCAGGAATCAAATAACAACTGAAGGAACACGTTTTGTTTTTGAATTTTACGTTTTTTCCATAAAAAAATTGAAAAATACAAAATGCACTTATCGTTACACATTGCTGTTACAGTTAAAACAAGAGTAACAATCTAAATGTTTTGTTAAAACAATGCTGCAACTATAACCTGAACAAAAACGAGTTATTTTGTAGCTTAAAGATAATGCATAGTTATCCTTCGATAGAAACTATGAGTTGGTGAAGAATGTCCTCGTTATTCTTTTACGTGGATAATACTTAATCATTCCACGTTGTATCAAAATAACAGGTCTGAGTTATTTTCGGTGATAAACTCAAGAATATGTAGTTTAAACATTATAAAACAACTGCTGGGACGTCAACCTGTCAATCAAGCGTTTCTTCAGCCTGTGAATGAAACTATTAAAACATATTCAATCATTCCCTTTTTTAACGAATTTCTGTTTCAGTGAATATACTTTAAAACTTATCTTCGACTTATCAATCTTCAACATACTGTCAGTGGGCGAATTAGTGACAAAATATTACCTCCCCTGTAAACAGTGCGCTCTTCTGACTAGAGGTAATCGGTAAAAAAACCGGATGATGCTGTAATTGTTTAGCTTGTTTAAAATGAGCTAGCATAAACAAACTAAGACGTGTCAACATAATGTGAATATGATAACGAATCAGGTAAATTATTTCTTGTTAAGTTTATCACCTAATCGTATCATCATATGATAGGTAAATGCGTGAATTTTCGATTTTCACTGTCGTCAGGGATCAAACTTGTAATCATGCCATCCTTTCATTATTTTTTTTAAATACTATCCAATGGTCGGAACACCTTGATTTTCTCCCAATTTGTAAAGTTGATTATGTTGCATGATATTTATTTTTTATCGGGGAAAAAAAATGATATGCAGCAAAGATTGGCAGGTTTTAATTTGTGTTGCTATGTGAAATAATGGGAGGTAAAATAAAGTATAAGAAGGCGCGCTTTTTCAAATAGTAAACAATTTAATTCAGATGCTTAGTATTTTGTCAAATGATAAAGAATATCGTAGAAACTTACTAGAAATTCATCTAATTTATAAAATATATACAACATGCCATACTGAAATCTGAAAAGGGGTAAAACAACTATACCTTGAACAAATTCAGTTAAAAAAAGGGGGGAATGCTACGAAATTTAGATTATATTTATCTGGGGTCTACAACCAAAGGATGATGAGACATGCAACTAACTACTTTTTCAATTTGATTGTAAAGTAAAATGGCTGGGTTTTTTTTGTGTTTTTTTTAGCATCTCTGTTCAAACGTACGTTGGTCTAATATTTTCAGGTTCTCTTTGGATTTGCCAAATAAGATTATAATCACCTAATTGAAAGTTCAAATTATTTTGCAGTGATGTTCTGTATGGAAGGAAGACTGTCATAAAATCCAACAGTTTCGGATGGCCCGTTAAACTAATTGCTTAATATCAATAACGATGTAAGATTCAAGTGTCTGATCCAGCACAAGTTTAGCCAGATTTTCCACACTAGACAATGTCTGGCATTGAAATAATATCAAACGGATGTTTTATTGAATGATTCTCACGTACATATGACAATCATATGCATAGGAATATGGAGCTAGACTCTTTCATGCAACAATTTTTAATTTCCAATATAATCTCCGAAAAGACAAGAGCATAGAAATGCACATCAATGAGAAACATTCTTTGTGAATAAAATCCTTCCAAAACTTAAATGTGTCATTAGTGTTGCATTTTTTATTAGTAGAGATAATTAGATTCCAGTCACTCAGATTGCCCAACTGAAGGTTTTTGTTGGAAATGTTTTGTAAATCGTGGCTGTTTTGCAAGACAAGCTTTGCTGTGCAGGTTGCTCAGCCGCCCCTTTCAGTATGAGACAATATTTTGTTTATTAATAGTATATACTAAATCACTGACGCAAGACTGGAGCGGGCCCCCTTTAAGGCAGTTAGTGCGAATCACCTTAGGTTTCAACCATTACATGCCAAACCGGGGGAGGGGAAAGGTTTTTCATAATAATAATACATTGAGATTTAACATATACTTTCCTATATGAAGTGTTGTTTAAAAGTATTGCAAAAAAAAATCCTCAAATTTGGGATCATAATATTGTTTAAGAAAAACACCTTAACCCCTGTATTTCATAAAAGTGCAAAGTCTTTTTCAACACACGTGCATGGTTAATTCGGATCACATGTTTTTTATTCCGATATCATAAGAATCCGAAGGTTCATATCATTTTCAATATCATTCAACATTTTTCTGGGATTTGTTTTTACTACCAACGTTTAACCTCGAGGTTACATTGTAGTAAAAAAAATCCAATAAAAACGTTGAATGTAAATGATATGAACCTTTAAAGTCTTATATTGTAGGACTCATTTTTTTCAAATATAATGTGTCGATCAATTATGTTATGATGATTTTAATAAACTTCACATTAGGTTATTTGTCACGTATGGTATGCTCAGATCATACGAATTTACCGACATTCATATAGACAAAATGACCCAACTTTGAAAAATTCTTGTGACGAAACTACATTTCGGATACTCAGAAAGCTGCATTATTAAGGTTTGATATATATTTTTTCAAAAAAAAAAGAAAAACATGCGGTCAAATCTGGCAGTTTTTTACACACCCCTAGGTTGAACAATAGATTGTTCAATAAACAGCATGTTTGGCAATTAAAAATTCATATATTAACAAATTTAGCTTTAACATATACTTTACTTATAGTGGTGGTATAAAAGTTATATAATGGTTTTGTGTTTTAAGAGATATTCATCCCTATGCATATCGGTTTTTATGCTTAAATTGTCTCTCCATTTTTTCTACCCTTTCTATCGCTTTCATAAGAAGAGTGATTTTTCTATTGTTCTAGTGTCACTGGAAATCCCACTGCTGTGATTGGGGTCGAATACTCTCCTTGAAGTAAAACAAAATATGGTTCACTGTTCATGAACACATCGATTAAAACCTCTTGGCCACCAATCGGATAAGTAAAATGTCGATTTTATATATATCAACATGATACGGAAACAAGTATAAATTGATGATAAAGGAGACAGTTCTACACAGCAGTTCGAAAGTCATACATCAATGGGGAAAAACAAATCCGGGTTACAAACAATAAACCGAGGGATTAAAATGAACCATTAGAGGACAATTGTCTGCATCATATTCCTTGTTGTTCTCATATGTTTTGTATTAATTTTCATCTTCATATTAATCAAAACTTCAACGTTACTGTTAGATCATATTGAATTGTAGCGTAGATAATAGATAGCGTATTCAAACTTACAAATAAAAGGGGGTTATAACGACAAGAAAAACGCCACAAATATAGTTAAAGTAGAAAAGAAAACAGATAAGCGTAAACACGTTAAAAAGATACATTTCGCCTTCTGGGCTCAATATATCTCTTTAACGACCTTACTATTTTTCACCTCAAACACAGGACACATGCACAACAAGATATCGAGACCTAAAACTTACAATATCTGAAACTCTAAAATACAACGAGTGCGTGAACGAACTCATTACAGCTAGTAGTAGAGCACTTGGGGCCTGATCATCAGAATATTTTCTGGTGGATGGTTTTGATAACGAAACATACACACAATTATTTGCAAGTACAGTTATATATTCCGATCATGGACTATGCATCAGGTGTCTGGGGTTACAAACCTTACGATAATATTGAAAGACTCCAATACAGAGCAATCAGGACATTTATGGGATTTGGAAAATGTAGTTCGATTCCTGCAATTTGTGGAGATATTGGTTGGACTCCTGCATGTATCCGTTGCCAGTGTAACATAATAAGACTTTGGCATAGAATAGCAAGTAGGAACGCAGGTTGAATTCCAAATCGTATTTTCCAATGGGATTCAACTTTATCAGAAAAATATAAGAAAACATGGTACAACGAGCTAAAATCAGTGATAGAAAAATGTGAACTTTGAAAATGTTAAACAATAATTACACAAATGGACTTAGCGTAAAATTAATGAAAACTACTCAGAACTTTTGCTCCGTCAAAAACTTTACGAAAAATGGATACTGGATATTGTGAACATGCCAAAATTTTTAACTTTTGAATGTCTTGAAACAAATTTTGAAATACAGCAGTATATAACCTCTAATATGACACGACAACAGAGATCGATTTTCGTCAGAATTCCTTGTGGAACTATTCAATTGGAATTAGAACTTGGGCGTTATCGTTGCATCCCGTCAAATAGACGTTTTGTAAAGTTTGTAATGACAATGTATCCGTTGAGGACAAAAAAACATTTTTTAGTTCAATGTCCTTTATATTTGCATGAAAGAAAATGCCTTTGGTGACTTTCAGCAAAGTAACAACATAGACCTTTCCGTTCTTTCTGATGACGAATTACTCATTAAATTGCTTCCTACTGACTGTAAACTAGTATCAAACTATATATTCAATATTTCAAAAATCAGGACTCAGTTACTTTCTCATCATGACATGTAAATAATCTTGTTTAAAAATGTTCTCGAAGTAGAAATTTTGTATTTTTGATATTAGCGCAAATTATAGATCTTAATTGACAGTGCTACGTAAGCCTTTGCAGGCTGGCTGATTGACTTTGTATTAATATGTGTATAAATGTTTTATCAGGATGCACTATAAATACAATTATATATATATATATATGAAGGTGTGATTCATTGCATTTGAATAAAGAGTGAAGGACTTCACGAAAAAGTTGTATATTGTGTTTAAAATGTTATCTACAAAACATATGCAATTTACATTCCGACGAAAAAGATATAGCAACACACCTTTTGAAATCATAATTTAGGCATTGTTAAATTGTTAAACGAGAGTAGACAGAGGCAGATGATAACAAAGAACGTTAAAAATGTTTAAATACAAATCTTTTATGAATTGGTAATTGCAACATAGATATAACTACAAAAGTAATAAAGGGTAAACGCTGTGTTATTATTGATTGAGAGGTTGTTCAAAAAATATATTTACAACAATTACTATAATGTTCTATTCTGTTGTCAACACATAATGAAATGCAGACCGGCGGTGCACGTAATACTAATTATATCAGAATAATCTTGTGTCATTATCAACATGCTTTTGACATATATATGAACTGTTGCTATTTGAAAAACTTGCTGCATTTTTTTATCAACAAAATTTGTTTAGATTCAAAAGGAGGATGTGGCATTATTGGCAATGAGACAACTCCAAATACAAGACCAAGATTCTTAACTGCTAAAGCTCAATTTACGTATAAGAAAGTATAACAAAGATACTGAACACCAAGGCATAGTCAAAAGGGAAGGGGGTAAAAAAATTAGCAATACCAACTAAAGAAACAATGGAAAACAAATGCCATCTCCCTTGATGGCATGCTCCAGCTAAACATTGTTATGCACGAAAATAAGTTAAACAATTTTCAAAATGCAAGACACAAGACCTTTTTTACACGTTCTGGCTCCAATGCAATGCACACCTGTATCAATAGAAAGGAGATGTATTTCAATATTTCTTAAGAATTATTGATTTGTAAAAGACTAGGATAGGAAAGAAACCAGTGACGCTATAATTATTACCTGGTACAAAAAAGAGGGAAATAAAAGTTAAAACAAACAACAACTAGACAATTTGAAAGGGCAAAAAGATACAATTACTGCGTTCACACAGTGGACAACTTGGTATATGTACTGATTGGTTTGAGCAATTGAATCATCATCTTTATAAACATGTGAGACGTCAAACTCTGAAAAAGTGGTGACGTTGCTTCACTATACTATGAATATAGCGTAGTAGAGGACATAACCGCTATTCCGGAGTTCAATGAGAAGTCTCTGTTAACTGTGATAGTGATAAGAAGCAATGCCAGGATGAATCACCTTATTAAATGTATCTAAGCAACATGCCTTTAAAAATAGTGACATTCGTCGTAAGATTATAAAACAACTTTGAAGATTACTTTGATTATTCAATATATTCTATTTTAGTTTTCACTTTCATTGGTTACAGATGAATATAATACAATTATTGTCTTTTCATTAGGCTAATATAAAGTTCTATGAACTTTTGAAAAACTGATATTCACTGAGGTCAACGTGCAAAGTGAATATCGGTATATCAAAAGTCAATTAACCCAAATATTAACCGAAATAACATACAGAAATTAAAGACAGTAATAGTTTTATTCCATATTCCGAGAAAGTATGTAATGGCAATTATTTACCAGAACAAATTGTACAGCAAACGTTTTTTTTTACTTAAACTATGCTAGTAAAAGCACGTGACGATTTGCGCGGTGAATATACTTTTACCGCAGGTGAATATGATTATGTATTCAAACTCCCATTCATTTAGAAAAGTTTACCAAAATTTTATCAAAATGGAATAGCAATGCTTATTAACCTATGTTGAGTTAATTTGTTTTTCAGAACGACAGGTCTTTCTTTTAAAGAATAAACCTGAAACGATATCAAGTTTGAATAGAATTTACATAGTTTACTTAAACAACTTATTAGTATAATACCGGTCATTTGTTGTGGATTAAGACATACACAATTCTGTCCTCTGTTTATTAGACTGAATAACAAAACATCGTTGTGGACGAACTTTTTAACTTTCGAAACAAATAAAAAAGAAATTTTGTTAATTTACTGCTACAATAGATGTACAATATCTGAGATGAATTTAATAATGCAAAACTCATCATAACACTTTTTTTTTTTTATTATATCTATATATGCATATACTCTTTTCTCTATCAAATATTCAAATAACTCACCTTTTTAATTTCTATAGAATAACAGTCACGTACTTTATAGAATAAAGTGGGGTTCTGGGGTTCATGTTGCTTATTCTTTAATTTTCTAAGTCGTGTCATGTGTACTGTTGTTTGTCTGTTTTTTTTTTTCATTTTTAGCTATGGCGTTGTCAGTTTATTTTTGATTTATGAGTTTGACTCTGGTATCTATCGTTCCTCTTTTATAATAGGATTGTTGGATTAGCGATGGGGATGGGGTATAATTGTCAGTTCTGACTTAGTTCTCTCTCTGATGTAACAATGAAGTGTCATTCAAATGAGAAGAAATACAATAATCATTAACTGCTCGCTAAAAACTCGTTAAAAATATATATATATATATTCTCCGCAATGAATTTGTCATGAAAAGAAATGGAAAAAAAATGACATCCCATTTCATGAACTACATTTTGCTTAGAAAACCCGAATGCATCAGAAAAAAATATTGCACTTTAGTGTGGTCTTTAAGTTAGAATTGGAGGTGTCAATATGGGCAAAAAATTACCTCCCTCCGGTCCGTTTTTTATTTAATAATTCCTGACGACCTACATTCCTTAAAATATATATCACCTTTTACATAATTTCCTGCTACTATTCTTTCCAATGCATATTTTTCCAGAGTATTTGTAAGACGTTTTGGTTGGTTTTTTTTTAAATTCAATTTTTCAAGTAAAAGATAAAAAATAAAAATGCCAGGTTTGTATATAGACAACACTATCAAATGACACAAAAACACAATATACAGAGAACTATAACACGGGGGTCTTTAAATTGAAGCTATTGTTTTCTACCATGTTCTACATTTGAAAATGCCTGTACCAAGTCAGGAATATGACAGTTCTAGTCCATTCGTTTTTTATGCGTTTTGTATTTTAATTTTGCCATGTCATTATGGACTTTCCGAATTGATGTTCCTCTAAGTTCAGTATTTTTGTGATTTTTCTTTTTTCTGTGTATGTTGCATGTTAGTGTTGTGTTTCTGTTGTGTCATTGTTCTCTTATAATTGATAAGTTTCCCTCAGTTTTAGTTTGTAACCCGTATTTGTTTTTTCTCATCGAATTATGAATTTCGAACATCGGTATACTACTGTTGCCTGTATTTAATATCCAATAGCATATGGAAAATATTTAGTAAACATGTAAAATACTACTTAATCTCTTCTCTAAATGAAGATTAGACGATAAATGGAAAATGGTCATTTATATGATTGTAACTTAATTGATTAATTACGAATAATGTAGACATCGTGTCATCATTGACATATGAGTGCAATAGGTAATAAGTCCGTTAATAACATAGTAATTGGTAATAAATGTATCATTTGTAAAGTTAGATATGATTTTAAATATACAATTTATTAACATGGTAAAATAGTGAATGCAATGTTCAGTTATTTGGTTTCATTATTCTCTATTTTTATTTAATATTGTTTTCGAAATTTCTCCATTTCATATAATTCTGTGTCATCTTGGTCTCTTGTGGATATTTGTCTCATTGGAAATCATACCACATCTTCTTTATTATAATGTAACAGATAATTTTGAAGATAAGGAATTTGTATATAATTGTTATCAATAGTTATATCAAAGGTACCAGGATTATGAATTTAGTACGCCAGACGCTCGCTTCGTCTACAGGAACAGTAGTGAACAGGACCTTCCTATACATTGTACATCAGAAGTTTTTATGATGACTATGTGTTTTAGCATATTTCGTACTGCTATCCGTTTGATATTTTCTAAACTGTTCTTTTTTGTTTCTCTTATTGTTGTTATGCTTTCTGTCATAGCACTGTTAGTTCATTTTCGACGTATAAGTTTGTATGATTATTTAGTAATTTTGGTCTTTTATATATATTCATATCAATTTGCACATCTTTTGTGTTCAATAATTTTTTAGTTAAAACGCATATCTGCTAGACAGTAAAGGATATTAAATAACAATAACAGTTAAATGATTTAAAGTGATTTTTAATTCGTGTTGCTTAATCTTTAGTTTTCTATTTTGTAATTTGTATGCAATTGTTTTTCGTTTCGCTGTTTTTGTACTCGTGTTGTGGGTTTATTTTTGTCGTATTAGCTTGAATGTTCCTTAAGTATCGTATGACTTGTTATTGCACGTACATGTACCAATCATTCGCAGCGAGAAAACATTCAAAACAGTGATAAGATTGACTGGTATAGAAACATGATTTCAACACTTTATAAATCCGTGCGTCCGAAGAGCTTTTCTGGAACAACCTTCTTCCGAAAAGTTCAATATTTGAAACCTAAGGGTATGAAAGAACTAAATCAGTTGAGGAGCTAAATTTACCAGAAATTAAAGCTGAATGTATTCGAAGAACAACTACGAACAAGGGGTTTGCAAATTTTGTTTCGGAATGTTTTCACAATTTGTTAACAGACATATATAGAATGGCTAGGCATATATCTTGTCATTACTGAAGTGCTGTTCCGATAATACTCTCGAAGACTGATTGTTTACTTCTACCGATATTTTGATAACTTTGTACATGCGTTGATCATTTTGAAATAAGTTCCATAACGAAAAAAACATTCAAGATCAATCTTTTATCAAATGAGATTTAATGACAAATCATACATTTTTCAGCATAGGTTTTGTGTTCTGCTTCCCGGGCAAGTCCAACTTCCGTCACAGTGGCAGTCACAGTTAAACCGGTAACAGCCATCAGTATATTGAAATTGACTGTTTCCTGCGTATGTTTGTCCACTGAGTTGACATTGTCTGCAATTCGATTGAGACCCGCCATTGTTTGATCCAGAACAGTCGTTTGTTGTATCCCGAGTAAGGCAGTTCCAACTACCATCACAGTTACACATGCAATTATAACGCAAACAGCCGTCTTTAATCTGAAATCGGGAATTTCCCCTATATTGCTGCCCGTTGGCTAAACATTGTCTGCAACCGCTTGTCGTGGTGACGCTTATTAGCGCCAAGATCAATGCAGATGTTAAAGTGAGAAACATCTGAAATAAAAGCTTTATATTAACATTGTATGTCATTGAATTACTTATCTTGTATAATCTAAACGTATAGCATTGCCAAGATAATATTATCAAAAGTGGTATCAAACATTATACCTAAAACAAATATATGAGACGGTAAAACGATTGTGGTTTCATAATTTTTTGTCTGATTCTATGTTACAAAGCCTTGCACAAGTTGTGGCAAATTAATACCCATTTATTCGCTAATCGGTGTTGCAATCGAATTAACTGTCTTGAACGCTTTTTATTAAGTGACAATTTTTTACATATTTGTTTTCATCATCAACGACTATGTATACATGCTTATCTCGTATAGATTTTTATCGCCAATTCGATTTAATACCATACTTGACATTGTCCCAGCCGTAAGAACAATGACTTTCTCATTCTGAATCATAGTCGCTAAAATTACTGTATCAGAAATAAAACGAAAATTGATTCCAATGAACTTTAACAAGGAAAAATATGATAAACATAAACCGCTGAAGAATTTAAAAAAAAAATCATGAACATACATGCTTCTGAGTCTTTTAATTTTAAATATTAAAACTGTTATCGTTGAAACGGTCCCCATAGTAAATTAACCTGACTGTAACGAAAATAAATGCCCTGCAAACTAAGCTAACATAAAAATATCGTCAGAATCAATCGTTTTGTCACTTTTCCATGTGAATCTATACCAAAACCATAGTTGTATACGAATAAGGTTACTTCTTATCCGTAATTTAACGAGGAAACTCAACATTAATCCACGCTAGGATGTTAACGCTTTGCTAATTTTAACTGCATGGTCGTTCCTTTTAAAACGAACACAAATACAAATAGTGTCTGTGAGGTATATAAACAGCAGTAATGGTTTCATTACCCTATTTCATCTTGGAATAAGCGATAACAGTTATAAGGTCAATCGTTAAAATTTGGGATTTGGTCGAGTAATTCTCTGTACAAGTTGTATTTTGTATGTCTATAAAAGTAATCGTTAAAATTAGATAAAAAAAAGTAAGATACCTTGCCTGCCTTCCTGTGATGAGTACGATTCTGTCCGAAACTATGATACTAGATTTGATTTTCGATATTTAAATACTAACATTTGATGCAATTATAATTGTCAAATCAAATATAAGTACAAATGTAATTAAGGAAAAAAACCTTTGGATATATGATTTGACATTTAAAGTTGTTCAAAATACAACAATTACAATTAAAATCTAGTTGCTTTGTACAATGATGTAAAGTACATATTTAATAAAGACCAATACCCGTTACTATAATTATAGCGAGAAATTCGTATTAAGTGATCAACATTATTTTGACATTTACTTGAAATGAAGCAATTTTAAAGAATTGTTGAATATAAAATTCTGAGTTTTCAATACCTTTTGGCACAGGAAGTTAAGTTTGCATAAAAGAAATGAAGAACATTACAAGTAAAAAGAGACCATAAAAGACTGATAATATTTGTTCGAATTATTTCATCTTCAACGTTTTCGACTGTTATTCTTTGGTATGCCGTATTCGAGCACAATTTACTGGCAGTAAAACTAAAAAAATGAATATATAAATGAGATTGATATCTACTTTGAAGCCATGTATCATAACGAATGTGATTGGAGAAATCTTTTATTTTTCATTCCTTGTTATAGATTCTGTGTCCAAAAAACAAATTTTCAGTTAGGCTTTTTTTTATCGTTTCGGGGCCTTTTATAGGTGGCTATATGCCATATGGTCTTTGCTTATTGTTGAAGGCCGTATGGTGACCTATGTAATTATACCAGATCTTCTTTTTCTATAATCATGGAAATTTCTTACAAATGAGGAACGAAAGCATTAACAGCGATTGAGTACATAAAGACTACTTAAACAATCAAATTATCTTATTCGAAATTTTTATGTTTTTTATTAAATTAAAATTAAAACCGTATATATATATATATATATATGTAATATATATGAATTACAAAAAAAAATAAAAAAATCGAAGGATACAAGTAGCAAAACTGCAAATAGATTAACAACCTCATGAGAAAACACATATCTAGTATATGAAAAAAGCAGCATTAAAGATGTTATTTATCTTTGTTTAGACACCAGCCAGAATATAACCCAAAATTTAAATTCAAAGATTAACATGCGATTGTCAAAAATTTTTTTTTGGTATTTCTTCATTGTATATTTTCATTCCATTTAAACCAATGAAAATAGATATGGGATTTGTATATAAGTGCATTCAACAGCGAAATCCCTATCCGATTTCACGATAAATACAAAAATAAATTAATAGGTAATTTGTTCAATGTTTTTAAAAATGCTGCTCTAAAAAGATTTGGACAGGCGAATGAGCAAACAGGTGACATAAAGATACATATACTCACCATAAAGAATTCTTTGAAGTATTGACTTACTACCTGTGCAAATTAGTGGTTGTCGTTTGTGAACGTGTTACATATTAATTTTTCGTTCAGTTTTTGTACATAAATTAGGCTGTGAGTTTTCTCGTTTGAATTTTATCGAATTGTCATTTCGGGGCCTTTTATAGATGACTATGCTGTATGGGCATTACTCATTGTTGAAGGCCGTACGGTGACCTATAGTTTTTAATTTCTGTGTTATTTGGTCTCTTGTGGAGTGTTGTGACATTGGCAATCATATTACATATTCTTGTTCATATTGCTTACTTTGGAAGTTATATTTAATAATTGAGTTAATATTTTCAACAAGAACCATTACCGTTTTTATAAACCCTATTCTATGCCTCGTTTAAGAAAAACTAGCGAATTATAAATTACTGACAAAACACTGTGAACCTTAAAATTTGTCACATAAAATAACAAAAACAACAAAATGAGGAAAAAAGTCAAGCATCGCATTGAAATCTACGACTGCGGAACATCATACACGCCGGAAAAACTGGATAGTCGTTGGTCTGGAATGAAACAATTATCTTCTCCTCATGTGACATTCGTTATTCTACTTCAAAATGAATATTGAATATTTATATCAAGGCATCACGTATTCACTTATTGATACTGACTTCTTATTTATATACCTATATGGAGTTATTTTCTTTCAGAACCATAGGTCATTCTTTTCAGAATCAACCCGGACGATATAATGTTTCAATGAAATATGCTGCAAGGCATAAAATAATGACCTGTTTCAGGTCATTATTTTCCTTGATAAAAATGCAATGTATAATTTACTTCAAAATTATATTCGTCTGATAGTTTTTTGTTGCCGATTTGGGAATTTATCTTTAAAAGTTCAATCAATGATAAGGTGTAATAGAAACCGTCATTACCCGCATTTTGATCTAAAAAACAAATATAACGTGAAGTCTTGTAAATTTATCGCTACAATACAGAAAAATAATAATATATACGAGATGAATTTTAATGTAGACTTTCATTAAATTAAGCAAGATTTAACATATTACTGTACAAGATTTTGATATTGAGTCATACTGAATAGGTTGATTGATTGTTGGATGTTTGCTTAACGTCCAGTGGCAAATATTTCATGCATGTACAGGACAATACACACTGAATACTGTGACCTACATGTATTTATATTTGTCTTCGTGTCAGATCTTAACTTTTATAAATTTATGTACATATTTTACTCTATCAAATGATCAACTTATTAAGATATTCTTATATCCTATTGAATAACCTTCACGTAACTCAGTATAGGGTCGGGTGGGGAGGGTATATAATTATACCCTAATTATATGTTAAATAATGTATTGCTATTCAAATCTTTCTGAATATTTCATTCGATTCAATTAAAATGGTTGAGTAAATAACCACTTTCCCGCCATAGAAATGTCATTACAAATAGAAACAAAACATACCCCCCCTTTTGCCATAAACTAAGTTGGTACAATAACTTACTTACTATGTGTCTTGTATTTCTCAAACACTGTTATCGGATGGTAATAATTCATTTGTGTGTTTTTTAATGCAGTTGCAGTAATAATTTTTATTGTGTATGGATAATATATTTTAAAAGGTTTATATCCAGATTAATAAGTGACTTTGTGTGGTCGGTAAAATAGGATACAAAATTTTGAAAATCTTGATAAAAAATAATATTTTTTTGAAGGTATATAAGTCAGATAAGGTATATATTTAAGATTTTTCTCCCTAACGGTCGGTCTTTCATTTGATCAATCCTGACACCCCGAGGTGTGTTCTACGACAAGAAAAACCGTAAAATATGCATTTTCTATAACATAATACTCTCTTTTTAGGTACATTTATATATTATGTCATTAGTTTTATCGTTTAAATTATTTTACATTTGTGATTTCAGGGCCTTTAATAACTGACTTATTAATATGGACTTTGCTCATTGTTGATGGCCATACAGTGACCTATAGCTGTTAATATTTGAGTTTTTCATCTCTTCTGCATAGTTGTCTCATTGACAATCATGACACATCTTCTTTTTAATTTATATACAAGACATCACGAATACCTTAACAATTGGGCATGTACATTTTTTAATTAAATAACGTGACCAAATGTCCTGAGAAACAGACTAGACTAGAATAGAAAAATGATAACAACACTTTATAAATTTCAAGCGTTCAAAGAGCTTTTCTGGATTACCTTATTCAGTAACATTTTGTATTTGAAACCCAATAGGTAAAATATCAAAGCAGTGGAGAAGCTATATGATGGAAAGGACATAAAATGATAGTCAATTCTATCTTAATACCAAAGAGGGGAGAAAGATACAAGAAGAACAGTCACACATATAGATCGACAATAAACTGACAACGCCATGGCTAAAACAAGACAAAGAGAAAAATAATAATGCACATGACGCAGCATAGAAAACTGAAGACTAAGCACGAACCCCACCAATAACTTGGAGGTAATCTCAGGTGCTCTGGAACGGGTAAGAAGATCCTGCGCCACATGTTGCACCCGTCGTGTTGCTCATGTAATAACAAACCCGGATATATCCCAATTCTGTAGGCCACATCGATGAAAAGGGAATATCAACTATCCCTGAGGGATTTAAAACCTTTGTTTCTTAATAACCTCATAATAAAAAACTTTAAAAACAGACAATTATAGAAAAGCTTGGTATAAATCATGTAAGTACTAAACCGACGATACCCTCAGGTAATAATTGTATACTAGCAGTAGTATTTTGTATACAAATTTTCAATGTCGATTGTTTTGAGCATAACGAAAAAAAAACATTGAAGATCTACATTTAATCAATACTATAATCAAGTTGAGTCAAATGTGATTTAATGTCAAAGTTAAAACTTTTCAGCAAATTTTTTGTCTTCTTTCTTCCGAGCAATTCCAACTTCCGTCACAGTTGCAGTCACATTTATATATATAACAGCCATGTGTATATTGGAAACGAGTATTTCCCGGGTATGTTTGTCCACTGTGTCGACATTGTTTGCAACCGCTTGTCGTGTTGACGCTTATTAGCACTAGGAGAAAAACAGCTGTTAAAGTGTGAAACATCTAAAATAAAATGCATTATATTAACATTTTGTATCTATAAACCGATCTTGTATAATTTAAACATATGGTATTGCTCAACTAATATTATCAAAAGTAATTTCAAATTTTATACAATTTTGTTTTATATAAGCCGGGGAAAAAAACGAGAGTGGGGTAAATAATTTTGAGTCAGCTTCTATGTTACACAGCATTGTGCAAGTTGTGGCAGATATATACCTTATTGTTCGCTAGTCTGTTTTGCAATGAAAGTAACTATCTTAAATACTTTTATTCAGTGATACTTTTTCCATATTTGTTTTCATCATCAACAACGACGTATACATACTAATCTTGTTTAGATTTTTGTCTCTCGAAAATTTGATTTGATAACATATCTTGGCATTGCCCAAAGCTAAAGAACAATCATAGTTTCTAAAGTTACGGTTACAGTATCATAAAAAAGTACAAAAACTAATTCGAATGAACATTAGTAAGGATTATAAAATGAACAAGATAAAATATAAATAACATGAAGATACCGCCGAAGAATTAAACAAAATCATGAAATTACATGCTTGTGAGTCTTTTATGTCAAATACAAATACCAAAAAATATGATCATTCATACAGTTCAAATAGTTGATTAACTTGGATGTAATGATAACAAATTACCTGCAAACTAAGATAACTACACAATATAGTCAGTGTCAATCGTTTTGAAAATTTTCCATATATCTATATGGAAACCATAATGGTATACGAATAAAGCTATTCGTAATGTAATGAGGAAACTCAACATTGCTCAACGCTAGGATTTTAACGCTAAGCTAATTTCAATTGGCCATTCCTTTTAAAACGAACACTAATACAAATAGTGTTTGTGATGGTAATAAACAGAAGGAATTGTTTTATTATCCTTTGTCATCTTGGAATAGGCGACAACACTAATAAGGTCAATTGTTTAAATTTTGGATTTCGAGTAATGCTGATAGTAATTTGTATGTCGTTAGTCTATAAAAGCAGTCGTTGAAAATAAGATAGATAAAAAAGTAAGATACCTTGCTTGTGTTCTGTGTTCAGTACAACTCTGTCCAGAATTATGCTACTAGATTACAAGATTTTTAGGGTTTAAATACAAAATTTTAGGAAATTATAATTGTAAAATTAGATATAAGTACAAATTTAATTAAGGAAATTTTAAGTTGGTCGAAATACAACAATTAAAATATTGGCGCTTTGTACAATGTTTTAAAGTACAATGTGATATGAAAACCAATGCACGTTACTCTAATTATAGCGAGCTATTCGTGTTAAGTTATCAACCTGGTTTTGACATTTTCTTGAACTCTAGTCATTTGAAAGAGTTGCTGCATTTAATTATGACATTTTCAACACCTTTTGGTACTAAAATCTAACAATACTTTGCATGGACTTAATGAATATGATATCAGTAAAATAAATCAATGAACGTCTGTTTAGGTTTGCTCGAATTCGTTCATCTTCAACAGTTTCGACTGTTAATCTTAATTTATATGTCATATTCGAGCACAATTGACTCGACAATTCATCTATAAAGATGCATAACGAAATGAAATTTTCATCTTAATATCCTCTTAGGCATTGTATCATTTGTTTAGATATATCTGATATCTTGCATTCCTTGTTATAGATTATGTTTCCAAAAAATGATGAGCCTTTAATATAAGACTTAACTTGTTATATTTTATACCCAGAGAAGAACGAAAGCATTTACAGAAATTTAAAATAAAAATATGGAAGAGACAAAAAAAGCACAAAAATTAACTAATATAGGTCACCGTACGGACTGCAACAATGAGCAAAGCTCATACCGCATAGTCAACTATAAAAGGCACACCGTAATGACAATGTAAAAAAATTCAAACGAGAAAACTAACGGCCTTATTTATGTAAAGAATATGAAATAATCAAATTACCTTATTCGAAATATTGTGGCTTTAGTTAATCCATCTATACATGATATAAACTCACTACAAAAAGAAAAAAAAGATAGTGCAGGAGTTGCTGCATTGAAGACCAATTGGTGGCCTTCGGCTGCTGTCTGCTCTATGGTCAGATTGTTGTCCTTTTGACACATTCCCCATTCCCATTCTGCATTTTACAAGCAGCAATACTGAATATGGATTAACAACACCTTTAAAAAAAATACTTGTCTGGTAAATTAAAAAGCAGCACAAAAGATGGCAGTTATTTTTGTTTAGACACCAACCAGAATGTAAACCAAAATTAAGGTTAACATGCGATTGTCAACAATTGACTAGTAAACACACAATTGTATACCCCTTAAACACCACTGTCAAGGTTCTAAACTATATTGGCACAGATAAATATATCACAACAAATATCGAGACTAATTTAAAAGGGAAATTTCATCAAAGAATAAGTGAAAGTAAAACTGAAAGAAACCAACTATTTCTGAATTGGTACAGGCATTTTCTGAAGAAGGTATTTCCGAAGTATGCGATGGATCAAATTTCGTTTGTAAATCTTGCATTGATAATGTGTCTATACTTCTCAAATAACGAGTTCAAATTTGTTAGCCGGCATGACGCAAAAACGACAACTTAGAGAACTTAAATATAACTAATATAGAACAATAATGTAGATTAAAAATGACACCATTCCATTCTTCCACATAATTCGTATTCCCTATGATTAACATATTCCAGGTTAAATCCGATACCAATACCAATAGTAAATGTCACATGAAGTATCTATATGGTTCGTAGAAGCCTCTTGCATTAAGAACATCACCATAAGTTGTGGTGTATAGGCGGGTGTTTAAAATACTGAATACTAATTTAATATGAACATTTGCCTACCAAGTTCCAAAGCTTGGCCATGACAGTTTAACATTTCCAAAACATAAATACTGTGAATTCATTTATTTTCGTGGGTACAAATTTTCATGGATTATGAAATCTTACATGTTTGTGGATATTCAATTTTGTGATTTTGCTGAAGTCTGCCTACAATTCTATAGAAAATTTGTTATTCGTTGAGCATTTAATTTCATGGTTCACCTGTACCCACGAATTCCACGAAAATTGGTATCCAACAAATAATAATGAATCCACATTAAATACAACATGTGCAATGCAAATAAAAAAAACGAATACACCCACCTACTTGCTAAGCCCCGGGTATAGTAGGAAACCCTTTTAATGTGTCACGAACCCGCGAATGCATATGCTATGTTCCAATTTTTAATACATCTAAAAAGGTTCGGCACATACTATTTTGATTAATTTCCTTAACTACAATAAGGACTATTGAGACTAACGAAAACATCATTGTGTGTTGTGCACAAATGTTAGTTATACCTGCAGCCATGACTTAAAATCTTTATTTATCTTAGTTTTATTCTAATTATTTTATGTAGCGATCACAAGATTTAAAAACTGCATAAACATTTTCATATTCACAATTATTTGCTTGCAATCATTTAGATATGAAGTGTTATTGTTTAAATATTAATTGCTAATTTGTTTAAACTTGGTCTTGAATTCTCAATCGCATGCCTTTTAAATGACTTAGAAACTTATATGTATACTTCGTAGATACACACACACACATCTAATCATCTTATCGCTTTTATATTTCACATTTCTACAACTGGCATATATCAATGTTACGCAATATGAGTGAGTGATTATATCAATTAAACTCCGAGAGTCCAGTTCGATTTACATGAGTGGGTTATGCCTTGTCAAGGTTTTAAAATGTTGCTAAACTGGCATGAAATAACAACTAACATGCACATTTGGTACCTTAACTTTGCATTAGTTTGAAAACTAGAATTATGTCATTATGAAATTTATTTTGAAATGCCAAAATAAATTTGATTCAAGTGCATCATGTACAATGTAAATTGACTTGGGGTTTGTAACGTGCATGAACGGATTTTATAACATGAATTAATACACCCCTTCCCTTTCTGTTCATTTTATATAAATAAAATCCACCAGGATATGCATGAAAATTTAACAAGCGTTTACAATTTAATATTATCTAAACTATAATTCGTTTCAATCCTAAGAAGTTTAGTACAAAAAAACTTGGCCTAGCCATATTTGTTTGAAAATGTCGCCCCTTGTAACGTTTTGGTATGATTTTTATTAAAGATAAAATAATGTATCGGAAAGATGAATACATATAAGTTGTGTCCCTGCCACTATGTTTTTCAAAACTGAACTTGAATTCCATATCATAATTTAGCATAATGTATCCTCCAAGGTGTACGTGAAATTGAAAGGAATCAAAGAAAAAAAAAAGCACACGGCATAATGTTGCCGAGAGAGCAGCTTGGTGGAGAAAGAAGTTGATTGATACAGAAAAAGTCTCGAAAGAAAAATAACAGAGGAAATTTGTGAATATTCAGAATACAAAGACATGTAAAAAAGTAGATATTGAATGAGGAAACAACTACTAGAACAATTTTAAAATTGAAAGTTACAGTTATCGAGAAATGTCTAATTTTCATATGTATTAACACTTTCAAATAACTTTGAATAAATGCATGAGTTGTGTATTAATCATATCAACATTAAGAAAGCGGCGCAATCAGTATATCAATTACCTAGTTATTCATAGTAAACGGCAATCCAAGTATAATTTTAACAATTTTATTTAATCAACATGGCAGAACAGTTCAATTAAAGTCCAAATATTTTGTTGCTTTATACTCTCTCTCTTTTTTTTTTAGAAAACTGTCTCATTTACCATGTTTACTACTAAAACATATTTTTTTTATTATATTATATATTATATTATATTATATTATATGAGTATTTGGACCATGACCATATGGGTATATACTCATATGGTCCGACCATACGCGTATGGCCCGACCGGACGCGTATGGTCGGGGTAATTAACACTCTGTTACGGTTTACTTTTAATACTTCTTAACTCTTCATATGGTATGACCGTTCATTAAAAAGACGCTATCATATAGGTAATTTTTTATTTAGTTTGGATTGATTTGGGCTTAAAACGGCTAACACCTTGCGAAATTCTTTAATTTTACTTTCCGATATATTGATGATGTTCTATCATTTAATAACCCATATTTCAGCCAATACTTACATCTCATATATCCCAGCGAACTTGAAATTAAGGATACTACTGACACTAGAAGGACTGCATCATACCTTGATCTTTTCCTCAATATTGACGCAGATGGACGACTCCACACGAAAATCTATCATACACGGGACGATTTCAACTTCCCAATTATCAATTTCCCATTTCTCAGCAGTAACATACCCTCTGCCCCTTCGTATGGTGTTTACATATCACAATTGATACGTTATTCTCATGCATGTTCACACTATACGGACTTCATATCCAGAAGTGTGCTCCTTACACAGAAACTGCTTCAACAAAGTTATGAGGAGGACAGATTAAAATTGACACTCCGTAAATTTTATGGACACCATCACGAATTAGTTGATCCAAACTAGCTAAGGACATTTTTACCACATGGTAGATTGTGGTTTGTCATTACGTCGTCTAATCTTTTAATTACCGAACGTGAACTATTCCCGATTGTGACTGTTTTGCTGAGTGTGAATTCGTATTACTATAAGACTTGTTACGGTACTTATTTATCCCAAATTCATGTATTTAGTTTGATGTTATATTTGTAATTTTCATCGGATTTTGTCAAATTGGTTGACGTCTTTTCTATTAAATTCATGTGTTATGGTAAAGAAAATTAATCACCGCCTTCATTTATTAGTTTTGATTTTGTTCAACGTAATCTGTACGATTTTTATGTTTGAAGTTAGATTCAAAACAAACCGGACATATATATAACATAGTTAATTGCTATTGATTAGTATTGCAATGTGCATTGTGTTTAAATGTAATATCAGTATTTAGTTCTATTATAATCTTAATTCAATCCTATTCTATCTTATTTTTTAGAAATAATTTTTCAAATATGACGTCATATTTGTGCTGTTTCAGAAATTCAAATGTCTGCATGACGTTATATTGTACCTTTTCAACACTTCGTATGTGAAGTCATGGTTATGACTTTTTTTTGCGTTCAGGCTTGGTTTGTCACTGAGTCGAGTGTGTCTTTTTTCTGTGTTGGTCTTCAATGCATTATGTATTATGGTTTTGTTTTCTGTAATTAGTTAACGTCAGTTTAATTATGTAAATCTTTTATATTCATTTGATAATATTTACTGTTTGCAATAGCATAAATTGTTCTATATAATAAGAGTTGTTCTTATCACAAGCAAACAAAAAACCCTAGCCGTAATTGGCACATCCTTTTACAACTTTTGATCCTCAGAGCTGTACAACGTTGTCCCCCCTTTTTTTGACTTTCGAACTTTTATATCTGGGCGTCACTGGTAAGTCTTGTTTGGACGGGGCGCGTTTTTGACGTAATGAATTTTAAACCTGATGCCTTTTGTTATCTATTATTCATGTGTTTCTATGCCTAATACGTTTTGCTATTTATTTGTATTGTAGTCCTGTATTATTATGTTGTCATTTTAATGTTATATTTAACAATGCCATCAAAGTGCTAGGTTTGGCATGCCACAAAACCAGGTTTAACCCAACATTTTTTTTCTTTAAAAATGTCCTGTACCAAGTCAGGAAAATGGCCATAGTTATATCATAGTTCGTTTCTGTGTGTGTAACATTTTTACGTTGAGTTTCCGTTGTGTCGTTTGTTTTCTCCTATTTTTGAGTGTGAATTCACATTACTATAAGACGTGTCACTGTACTTTTCTATCCCAAATTCATGTATTTGGTTTTGATGTTATATTGGTTTTTCTCATCGGATGTTGTCTAATGCTTAGTAAGTTGCTGTGTGTATTACACTTTAATGTTGTGTCATTGTCCTCCTCTAATATTTAATGCGTTTCCCTCAGTTTAAGTTTGTTACACCGATTTTGTTTTTTGTCAATAGATTTATGAGTTTTGAACAGTGGTATACTGCTGTTGCCTTTATTTATACAGCTAATATACAAGTATTCCTTTTCACTTATTTCTTGGTTCATACGAAACGAAAACGGTTTCAAAATGTTTTAAGTGTTCTGTAAATATTTTTAAGAGACTTATCGAACAACGACTTATCTACTTTAGACGCCGGTACGTTTGAAGACCTGGTTTCAATGGAGATATTGTAAGTATTATAATGCATATGTGATAAGTTCCTAATGTCTTTGCAACATGTAAACACTTTGTGTATATTTTATCAGTATTCAGATGCTGTAAGGTATAGTAAAATGCGATGTACAACATGTGCAATATAAGCTAAAGGATTTCAATTAATATTACTAACTATGCAACTATTAAATTTTCCATTAAGCTGATATATAAAGTCAGTCAGAAGCTGGTTCAAACTTGGCTGTGTGTAACATTGGAGTTACAAATGAAGTAGAAATACCACAGTGCAAAGGGTTAAAGGTTGACCTGTAAAAACATAATCTTTGATATGTTTAGTCGCCTTTTATTTTACTTTTTTATCAAAATCCACAACATTTCAATTCATTGATATTTAACAGACATCACTAATTTAAAATCTATACCAAAATTGTAAGGGACTATTGATGATAAAAATATAACTGAAATACATGTAACTAATGCAAATAATTTTTAATAACAAAAGGGTGTCTTATTGTATTTTCAATCCACTTATCTGTTCGAATGCTATTCCAGGTATGTATCGTATTGTTAAAGTGCTTTGGGAGAAAATATATAGAACAGAAACAAACACATTCAACCTTTTTCGTTTTAAATTTTTTAATAATATAGCTATTGCAAGGTTAAATTTTGGTCAAGGTTCTGCTGGATGGGAATCGATTATCAATTATCAAAACATATACGTTGTGATAAAAGACAAGATATTTCTGAAGTACAAAATGAAAAAAAATATATGAAACATTCGAGCGAGACAATCTTTGTTAAATAATCAAATTTTTACTCAATACGAAGAACTATCACGTCAATATTTGAAACAAAATCTTTATTTTAAATTTGATGTTTAATGGGGCGCCAGGTCGACTATTTCATGTTCAGTAGCATGTGGAGATGGCATTGGAAACAGAAGTAGATCTTGTGACCACCCTTCGCCATCTGAAAACGGAAAATATTGTTTTGGCTCTAATATGAGTTCAATAGCCTGTAACGTAGAGAAATGTCCAGGTACATTTAAAGAATTGCAATTCATATTACTTCATATGCAACAGTAAAAAAAATCCATGTAGTTGTCATATAAAGTTCGGCAGAAGTGGGTTCAAACGTTGATGTGTGTAACCTTGAAGCTAAAAATCAAATAGAAATGACACACTGCAAAGATTGAAAGATTGACCTATAAAAGCATGTTCTTTGATATGTACTGCTGCCTTCTTTTTTTTCAAAATTCAACACAGAATTCAAAAGATACCAGTAATTTTAAATCTCTACCGAAACTTTTAAGGAACTAATGTTGATTTAAGTAGTAGTTAAATACATTTGCCTAATCCCAATAAATAATGATGCACAAAAAAGTGTCTTATTAGCCTTACCGAACGCAATTACGACTGGGCACAATTACGAACGATTTTTAATGTTGGCCCCTTTATATTATATTTATGCTTGATAATTCATAAATGTTTTTATTAATTAAAAACCCATTACATTACTTGTGTTTTCACGAAAAAAAGTTCATGCGCACTTGGTTAATGTTGCAGATGACGAAAAATTAAGTTTCGTAAATGTCAAAATAATGACTCCCTCTCTTGGAAATTACATGAATAAAGCACACAAGCTAGTGCAAATTGCCTTCTTTTGTCATTATATAGATAGAAAAATATCTCCTCAATCTGTTCATATGTGTGATACCCTTTATCTTGCCCAAATAATCCAAACATTAACGTTTTCCCAGACTCGGGTGACCCTGAGCATAGTCAGAAGAAAATAGGATTTTCATTAAAAAGTCCCGAGAACTCCGAAAGTAAAGGTTAAGTATAAATTAAAATCATAGGTTCACTTACTAAAAAGAGAATTCAGTGCTTCATAGAAGGAAGAACTTGCATAAAAACAAAAAATCCGAATTATTTCCTTTTCAAAGAAATTTTTTTATCACTAATTTCGTCTTCACCTACTGCTGAAGAATTTGAAGTAAAATACCATATTACACTTCTTATTTTCTTAGGAATTGTGTTAAGATTAATGTGTGTTTCATAAATTTAGATCGTTGTAATTGATTTTTCTGCCAGGTATATAAATATAGTGCCGTTCGTAATTGCGTCCATATTGGGCTTGCTAGACCCATAAAACCAGGTCATGAAAATCTTACCAAAGTATTCCAATGTAAATAGAAAATTATGTGTGTTATGATTCAACATGAAAAGCATTCATACATCTTTAATTCTATGGTACAAACAATTCAAGAAAAGTATTCTACAAAGAAAAAAAAGTGATTAAAGTTCAAAAATCGTTCGTAATTGTGTCCAGTGAGGCTAGTATTTGCGAACCTTTAAAGCCATAATATCATATCAACCGAAATGAATGAAAAAAATGTTTACCTTTTTGACAACAGTTTACTCTTTCCGAATATTGTTCCTAGGCAGAGAAAGCCGCCTTAAAAGCGGAATTGAAATAGTTAAGCTTTGAATCAGGCTAAATTACATTTAAACCAGGATTAATTTCGAAAGATGTGCACATTAAGTTAATTTTCACCGTTAATGAAGTAATTTTACCTTAATTAGGCATTTTCATTTTACCTTTTACATCAATATATCAATCATGTTTTTCTAATATTACTCGTTACTCAAACTACACTAAATTTAATTTTCTATGTTTGTCTTTACAGTTCATGAATCGTGCAAAAATGTGACATACAAATAGGTAAACGATATTTCAATAATTTATTTTTGTTTACAAGAACGCTGATCCGACATGTTCTGAATAATTTTAAATTCTGATTGTAAACACAGTGAATGTTACATGTATGATATATTTTCGATATTCTATAAACGTTGTTATTGCTTATTACAAACCTGCTCGTGCATTTTTCATTGTTATTCAACGCAAATTTATTTTCTAAGATACCTGTTCTCGAAAGTATCATAAGATTCGTCCTAAGTCATAAATAAGACCGATTTTAGGATGGACTTAGGATCGACTTAGGACACTCTTAAGTTACGTCTCGAAGCTATCTCAAATGCATCTTATGTTAGGACGTCCTAAACATATCCTATGTGCGAAAGTCTAAATAGTTAAGGTAATGGTTTGATAAAACATTTATTAGAGACGAAACCAATTAATGAAATTGTTTATAAAATTTTGTAATAACATGTATTTAATTAAATGCATGATTTCAAATGTTATAATTAAATAATATTAAATCGGATTTTGATATAAACTGTAAAACAATTTGCTTTAAAATGAGAATATTAAAATCGTAGTGTCATCGTATCATAAAAACGCGAAGTTCAAAGTTGAAAATCATGCACGATTTCTTTATACGAGTTAATAATCGATGGTGCGTTACTTTTCACGTTCATCACGTAAAAAAATGAAGAAAAAAAAAGGCATGCACAAAGTTAGGATGAAGATATGATGATCTTAAGACACCTAATTAGGTGTCCAAAGTTAGGACGAAAAATGTGATAAATCCTAAGTTAGGAGAGCTTCGGGAACACGACTTAGGAGAAAGTCAGTCATAAGATGGTCTTAGGACACGTCCTAATCCTAAGATAACTTCAAAAACACCACCCATGGGACGATCTTATTTCACAAAGGATTTCTATTGTCTACTTATTTACCCGATGTAGGTCTTTAGGTTGAGGTTCAATTCAATTAAAGTTAATCGGGCATGACTAATTAGATACGCCCTCTTAAAATCAGGGGGTCCGAAATAGGATTGGGAAAAACACCCAGCAAAATACCTTAATTTACAATTTCAACAATTTGTTTGATTAAAAATGCTTTTGGTTGCTTAAATATCTTCGATCAATAATCAGGCGGTATTTTGTGGAAATAAATAACCTATCCCAAACCGGGAGATGTTGGCTGCAATAAGAATTAATTTATAAAAAGAAGTTCATATCTCATCTTCCTATAGTGGCCGTTATTGATTGTAAATTCATGACGTTTTGTTAATGGCATTCTTCCATCGTTGAGAAAAAAGAGAGAAGGAGGGTTTGACTTACGAGTTCGATCATTATGGTTCAAATCTATTCTATTACTGCATATGTTTTACCTCTAGCGAACGCTCTGCCTTATTGTAAAAAGTGTCACTCTAAATTTGTAAACATTGCTTCAAATTGATCGAATTTGAATCTAGTCGTGAAAATGCATGATATATTTGCCACTGGACACAAAGGAGCAATAAATTAATCAGCTTCATTTAGTGATACCTCAGTTGATTATAGTCTCAAACAGTTTTTCAATTTTTATCTATTTCATTTTTATTTACATTTGAATTGTTATGTGTAAATCTTAGCATTTCTTCCATCATTTTTCTCTTTGCATTTAATCTGTTTTTTTAATATTAAAAAAAAACGTTGTCGTACTTTTTTGTAGTACACATCATGGGTTACATTGTATAATTTCCAGCAAAACTAATAGGGGAGCGACTAGAACAGAAAAACAATCTTCAATGAGTGGCAATAACTCATATATTGAAGCGTGCAATGACGACTGTCTCGTCTAGGTGACAACATTTGCTGTTTCAAGTTTATTTATCTCAGACTGGTATAATAGTTGTCAAAAAATCAAAAAAAAAAAAAAAAAAAAAAATGATAAAAAAGGTTGACAACAATTTTTTAAAAAGATTCAACTTATTTTGAGCGTTACATTGTTTTTATATTGTCTTGCTGATCGGTTTTGCTATATTTTTTTCATCTACTATTGTTCTAGCAAAAGTCACAAAAAATGTTGTTAAAATCAGCCATGCGACTTATTTAAAAAGATTAAGCTGAACTTTCTTGTTGTTTACACATTTCAATCATTCAACTAATGCGTAGATCGTCTTTCCCTCTAATGTTTTTTTTAAGGTAAAGACAGCGTGGAATTCTCACTGCACCGGGCATCTGAAATACATTCCTATTATATTTTGATCGGACAAAGCTGCCAGGTTGCTAGTTTATCTTTTTCTAATTCTCTTTCATGACTTGTAGATAAGAAAGAAAATGAAAGATACCCAAATGAAAGAGATCTCATACAAGACCGATGAATAGAAGAAAAGATACATACGACAATTATCATGGTTATACAGTGCGAACATGCACATGCGAGGGATTAATAACAGAAACTGTTAGGTTGTCATATATCAGAAGTTTTTATTTTATTTTTTTGTTTTGTTTATGTGTCAATTATTATAATTATATTTTTTTAACACTATGGGGAACATTCATGTTGAATAACTATATACTAATTTTAAGTTAGAAGTTTGAAGTTTGAACACACTGTATGATAATGTGTTCTTGGATTAAAAAAATGGTACGGTTGAATTGTTTTATCTGGAAATGTTTTATTTGATCTTTTATTAACGGTGCATCAGTATTAACATCGTTAAATGTTTGTATGCTATGTTTCCAGATAAAGACAAAAAAACTTTAATGGAATTCATTGACGAGAATGACTGTTTTGTTGACTGAATGAGTGTAACACTAAGTTGTTTATCGTTCAGTTGGAAATACTTTATTCATATTCTACACACACAAAATATTTAAATTTGTTACAAAAAGATGCTGCAAAAAAGATAACGAATCGCTTCACATTTGTATCACCTCAAATGATGTCCACTCTTCATAATTTCGATATTGTATACTTTCATATATGGTTTGCACAAGAACATGCGTTTTATACTGCTCCTGATATCGTTACAATAACAACGTTGAATGTGTACTGATTGTTCCTGTAGTCTTGGGGAACATTATTTATCAATCACCTATAATTTGTTTTTAACATGTTTAACTAGTTTGTTCCTCGCACCAAGTTAGGCCAATTGCAATTAATTTTTGTATTTTGTTTTCATGTTATGAAGTAACACAAAATACCCTTGTAAGACCATTTGTCGTCATCTACGTATACACCATAAGTGATTTTAAATTATTTAATAATACCAGACATAAAGTTCTGCAAGACACCCCATGTTGTCTTCTAAAAAACACAACACATCATTTACACGAGCATCACTGAAGAGACATGTATTGTCGAAATGCGCATCTGGTGCAAGAAAATTGGTACCGTTAATTTTATTTTTATTACTGAAATACTTCAAACGGGATTTACAGATTGTAATCAGATGTCGACTACTTTATGACAACAAAAGTTTTAATTTCAAAATAAGGAGACCAGTTGTGATTGCCGCTCCAGAGACTAAATAAATAGTTAACGGTTATATAAAATAAAAATCCTCATCTGAAAATGTAAACAAGTATAAAACATTAATTAAGCCGTTAGTTAAAATGTAATTTTTTTTTATGTAGCAGTCTGTTATAGCCGACTATACTGTATGAGTTTTTCTCGTCGTTGAAGGCCGTACGCTTTCTATAACTGCATACCTCAACTTGATTTGAACTTTGGCGAATAGTTGTCTCATTGGCAATCATATCAGATCAGATTATTTTCATATAAAAGGAAACTGCCAATTTTCAATTTAATAGCCATATTTAAACAATCATGAAATTAATTGATAAATTATATAGATAGAATGTCGTCATAAAGAATTCGGTTATGCACGTATGTAAACGATGTTATCTATTTAGTTGATGGAAATAAGTGCACAAGCATTTAAGTTGTGCATTTAGATATTAAAAAACTGATAAATTAATAGGTGATTTGTTCTATGTATCTAAGTTCCTACTCAAGTATAAATTATGAACGGAATTTGGGAATAAAAGTGGTGAAGCTTATATAAAAATGAAGAAGTGGTATGATTGTCAAAGAAACCATTCTCCACTAAAGACCAAATGACACAGAAATTAACAACTATAGGTCACCGTATAGCCTCTAACAATGAGCATAACCCATACTGCATTATCAGTTATAAATTAAAAGGCCCTGGAATGACAAATGTAAAAAACATATAACGAGAAAACAAACGGCATAGTTTATGTACAAATAATTAACAAAAACATATATGTAAGACATAAACAAACAACAAACACTGAAGTATAGGCTCCTGACTTGGGACACACACATAAATACAGAATGTGGCCGGGTTAAACTCGTAAGTGAGATCCCACCACACCCCTACTCTGGGAAAGTGGTGTAACAGTACAACATATTGTCGGGTTATTGTCCCTTTAACACATTCGCAATTTCAATTCTATATTTTATGAGAAAAAAGTTCGAATATGTCTCATTTTATAAAAACAGATAATATTCAGATGCCTGATAATATTAAAGGGTAGCCGTGTTCTTTTATAATATTTGTATTATTTTAACCATTTGATTGTGAAATCTAATTTATTTTGATGCATCGTTTGAAACGATTACATGGGTATTTAAACTCACTTACAGTACCTTCTAATTAAAATTAGTCTTTACTTTTGAAAAGACATTATTTTTTGTGTTTTTTTTTGTCTCTTATAGAGAGTTGTGTCATTGGCAATCATACCACATCTTCTTTTTTATATCAAAATAATAGTTTAAGTTATAGATACAATGAATAAGCGTTGATTCATGAAAAACAAACCATTCGCTCTCAGGACTCATGGTTTCTTTTTCAAGAATCAACGCTAATACATTGTATCTATATCATGTAAGGAAAACCAAAGGTGTTCATCGTCGTAGGGAGTAAATGAGTTACCTGAATACTTAAATTTGAAGATTTATTAGATACAGTGATAAATTTTAAGTTTAAATGATCTGACGATTGTATATTATGCCAAAATAATAAAAAAAAAAAAAAAACATTAACTGCTATTCCGGATATCGTTAGGAGTAAATATGATATATAAGAATATTCGTTCAGAAACGAGTGTATACATTTTTATCCGAGTTAATTAAATAGTCACGATAGGAAACATTTTTTGCCTACGTCAAAATCATAAATATTACTCGAAGTTGAATTGTTCTGGAAAAAGGTAAACAATCAACAATGATAATTATTTATTCATGTTGAATTTTCCATTGAAATTATACATCCTAGTCTATAATTAAACAGCAAAATGTAAAAACAAATATTCATCATAGATTCAACGACTGAATTGTACGCCAGACGTTAATTTCGTCTACAAAATATTCATCAGAATTAAAAAGGCTAATTAAGTACGAAGTGAAAGAACATTACTTTTGGACCCAATTTGGCAAAATTCCTTTAAATGGACACAAATATTTTTATATACAATGGGTTATCAAATTCAAAGAGATATTTTAACGGTTCGCTTATCATAGACCAGTCCATCTATAGATAGGCATTTTGGTTTAAACTCATCAATGACGTTTAAGTGTACAATCATTTTTTTGTTATTAATTCGTTTGAGGACACTGATAGGTGATTAGGAATCAACGATAGTTATAACGGCATGCATTCTTATCATACACATCTTTAAATAAATTTTCTCTATGCAAATGAAAAGTTGAGCTCCGCCCGATCAATTGAATAAATTAGTAATCCATTGTCTTTTGTTTTCAAAATATTTAATCTATACTTCTAAAAAGATGAACAATTCGTAAGCCTGCATGACGAAGGACGACGAATCAAAGAATTTAACTTTATATATATATAAATAAAGGCAACAGTAGTATACCGCTGTTCAAAACTCATAAATCCAGGGACAAAAAACAAAATCGGGGTAACAAACTAAAACCGAGGGAAACGCATTAAATATAAGAGGAGAACAACGACATAACACCGAAACGTAACACACACAGAAACGGACCAAGCATCAGACAAAACACCACGAGAATAACAAATATAACATGAAAACCAAATACATGAATTTGGGATTGACAAGTACCGTGCCACGTCTGATCTCAATATCTCAAAAATAAGAGAAAACACAAACGACTCAACGTTAAAATGCAACACAATAGAACAATGGTGTTGTATGAAATAACACCATTACTGGCCCTTTTGTTTTCCACATAACTATTAATATTACCGGTTTTGTAACACGTTCCGGGTCGAATCTGATACATGTGCTGCTAGTATATGTCTCATATAGTTTCTTTTCTTGATTTCCTTTAACTTTCTGTAAATTCCTCTTCTATCAGTCCAAACTTGAATTAGGTCTTTCCACTTTTCTGTACTGTTTTTGGCAATATGTCGCTTAGATATTTCTCATATTGTATCGTATAGTTTATGCGCTTTTAAATTTCATATGAAACATGAAACATGAAACATGAAACATTTTATTTCAATAAAAGCCTCACATGAGGCATGATAGTACAACAATATAACAAAAAATAATACATGAACAAACATATTTACAAATGCATGAATAAATGGGAAGGTAAATATAATTTGTAAATTGACATTACAATTTTACAAACAAGAAAAAATTTATCTTTGCTGTTCATTAAATTAGAGACCCTGCTAAGCTGAACCATTTTCTTTGTAAGAGTAATCTCCCTATTCACTGTTTATCATCAGAGTGCATCTCCTTCGTAACAAAAAAAAAGATATCGACAAAATTTCTTTTACAAATTGTTCGTTACATCCTCAGGAATTTTTAGCTATTTTGGATCGAAGCGATTTGATGAACTTTTATATGAGTTATATACCTTTACGAAATAAATTTGTCGGTATGTGTTATTAACTTATAAACCATTTATTGTATAACCCTGGAATGTTTTTATTTGAGGCCCTTACGTCCTTACGTAGAAAATGAGGTCAAGGGCAAACGTCAAGGTCAAGTTCTCAATTGTGACTTTTCCTTGTTTTTGCATTTTCTCCAACACTTTAAAAGATATGAATAAAAGAACGAACAAGTGCATAATGATTGCTCTATGGTAATGAAGATATGTTACATTTGGTCTGATACAATCTCATGGTATCTTATAAGAGTAAGTGCCCCTGAAATGTCTAATTATAAGGTTAATTGATTATTACTTCAACTTGGTTCCCTATAAAGTCAAAAGACCTTTATCAAAACGTTGGGTGTCATAAGACCTTCAAAATTACAACCGGAAGTGATCTTGAGAAAACCGGAAGTAGCCTTTTTTGCACTTTTTTCATGAAAAAGTACTCGAAATCCATATCTTTTGTAATTTTAAAACCTTTTCTTGTCACTTAAGACTAAAACTGACTTTTGATAAACCGGAAGTGACCAATTATTTCCTGGTTTACGAACAAAAATATTAGAAACTATATATTTTTGGAATCAGTGTGAAAGAAGCTATCATATGAGACCAGAATTGACATTCACTCTACAGGAAGTAGCAAATTGTCTCCCTTATTTCCCATCAAAGTATATAGATAACCATTATTTATTTAATCAGTATGAAGAAACTTTTGATTGAATGCCATTTTTAACTTTCATCTTTTCAACAGCAATTTTCAACTTATAGTGAAAAGACCTTCAATTGAGAGAAAAAATGGTTTTTAATTCTTACTGTAGTTGGTTTATATCTGTTACACTGTGTCCCCAGGATCATCTTAACTGATGTAATTTGTAACCTGGAATTATTTTCTTTCAATCGATTTTCTAACAGCGGTTTACTACCATTGTCTTTATTTACCCTAAGTACACTATGTACCGAGTCTGATTTCTTCCAGCTCCATACTTATATGATTAATTTGTTAAAAAAAATTAAGTTACTTTATTTTAAATAGGGCTGATTTACCAGATAATTTTTAAAACAGTAAAAACTGTGCACCTTGTAATCATCATGAGTTTATCAGATGGTAAAACGAACACTAATAATCCTGGTTAAAAATGAAGCATACATGTATGTGCTATACCGATACCAACAGTACATGTTACCTTTTACCTTATCTGAAGTTTTGCCCCTGTCAAACGTACCACAAAACGCGGATATTGAGGAATTGCAATATAGATGGGCCATTACCACACTTGAATTTCGTCATTGTACAGGGATCTGATATCAGGATTTTTTTAAAAGTAATTCATCAAGCTTATCTGAAGGTTAGCGGAGAGTCATGTCAATAATGTCAATTTCTACACCCAAGAATGTAAGTCGAGTCGTGGTAGAAATCGTTTTCTCATCCACTAAAGGAATTTCCAGATCATTGCAAGTAACCTTGAAAGTATGAAGCAGGTCAGCACATTGACTGGTTCCGCCCCTTCCCAAAAATATAAAGTCGTCAAGGTAGTGTACAATGGCGCCCTCAGATTTTCTTACAGAAACCGCCCAATGTAGAAATGACGCAAACTTGTCAAATGAAGCACAGCTAATTGAGACTCCAAAAGGGAGGGCTTTATCAAAATAAAATTATTGATTAATTTTGAAACCAAGAAGATCAAAATCAATCGTCGAGATAGGGAGTAATCTAAATGCTGAGCGGACGTCGGGCTTGCTGGCTAATGTTTAAATTTCGTATAATGTTATAACATCGACAGCATCATCAATATTTGATTAGACAACAGAACATTTTGTTGGATCAATCATTGATGGATGAATTTTCGGGATAAGATAAAAGAGGGACGAAAGATACCAAAGGGACAGTCACACTCATCAATCTTAAACAAACTGTCAACGCCATGGCTAAAAAATGATAAAGATAAATAAACAACAGAACACGACACAACATAGAAAACTAAAGAATAAACAACACGAACCCCACCAAAAAACTAGGGGTGATCTCAGGTGCTCCGGAAGGGTTAGCAGCTCCTGCTCCACATGTGGCACCCGTCGTGTTGCTTATGTGATATCAAATCCGGCAAACAGTCCGATTCGGTAGGTAACAGTCATGAAAGAGAAGGGGATTGTAGTTACGAAGCAAGGAACATATCCGATATCATTTGTGAAACGGTTATTCCATAACGGTCAACCAACTCGTGATGGCGTCCGTAAAATTTACGAAGGGATGATTTCAACATCACCTTTTGGAACTCTTGGTTTAATAGCTTCCTTGTGAGCAGCAACCCTCTATCAAGAAAATCATGATAGGAAATGCAAGCACGGGAATATCGTATCAATGGGGAGATATATACCCCGTATGCAGGTGCTGCTGGAATGTTGCTACTTAGAAATGGAAAGTTCACAATTGGAAAGCTGAAATTATCTCTTTTGTCGTAAAGTTTATAGGTGGTGAATAACTCTAAACATAGCGTCCTTGCAAACACATTATAATTAAAAAAAAAACATACGCCAGTAGCCTCTATAAATTCAATTAGCTGATAAACAATAATTGCTATTGTATAAGTATAATATATAAATTTCGGAATTATTCAAATTTTCCTCAAACTAATATTTACATTTTAAATCTATAGTTAACATCGTTTGTGACAAAAATGAAAACTTAAGATACTTTGCCTGCGTTTAGTGAAACTCTGTGTGAAAATATGATACTTAGCGTGATTTCATAACTTTAAATACACTTATATAAACAGATAACAGTCAAATTAGATATAACTAACACTTAATTGAGATACGGTTTTAGTTTTTATTGTTTGACATTTAAAATTCATTCAAATTACAACAGTTATAATTTGGATCTATTATCATTGTAAATTATAATTTGAAATACACGTAAGGCGCAAACACAAAGGTAAAATCAAATACATAATTCAAAATCGAAATGTCTACGGCATGGGAAAAATCAACAATAAAATGAAAGAACATAGAAAATAAAAGATTGAGGCTACCCGGAAGAGTAATCAGATCTTGAAACAAATACTGAAACCGTTGTGTTATAACAAGTGCTTAGATGTATAAAAGTCTACTGTTGAAAGCGAGCTACAGATAAGTTATAATTCAACACACTTTTGTTTACCTATTTTAAAACAAAAACACTTTTTTAATGATATTACAAAACAGTTTGAATCAAAGTGAAATAATAAACAACCTATCAATTAAGTATAGGACCTTATATAAAAAAGACTGATAATATTTTGTTCGATGAAGCTTATTCCGCGGGATTGTTTTAGTACAACGGAAATGATACGAATACACTATGTTCAACTTTTGAATGCATGTAGCATGATTTGCCGCCGACTTATTTGTTCAAACTACATAACAAGCATATCTATTTATTGAAAAAAGACATAGCAGTTTAATGTGCGAAATGTCAATATGCACGAAATAGTGAATTGATTTAGAATTTTGTCAAAAATAACAGTTAATAGGTGTCATGTGTTTAATATAGTTTTAATGTTTACATGTCAAAAACTGGTTGGATCAGTTAAAAATGTAATATTTGTCATGATTCTTGTTATTTTTGATTCAGATATAGGGGTTATGTTTTTTTTTGTATGAAGTTTGTCAAATTTAGTTTATTTATGTGGTTTGGAGCGAAATGACATTTGTGTTGAACTAGTACACATTTCTGTTTAAGGGCCAGGTGAATGCCCGACTCTGAGTGCTGAATGTTCTCGCTGTGTTGAGGATCCATTAAAGTCTTGTGGTCTCAGGCCGGGTTGCTGTCTTTTTGACACATTCCCCATCTCCATTCACAATTTTATATATGTACATGAAACTCTTTGGCGGTTTAAAGGGTGGTGTTCCATTATATTATGTCATGATTTTGTTGAGCTGTTAGTTTATCAAAGGTTCTCACAGTAACTACAACGTATAGTTAACCATAAATTGTAATTTTTGAATTCAGATCATGTACAATTAAACTTCAATCAAATAAAATGACGCATTGGTCAATTTGTATGAAAATGTCAATTTTAATATTATAATTACATTTTATTATATTATAATAACGGTACATTGTTTGCAAGAGAAAATAGCCAGTTAACGTAAGCAACCTTATACCAGAAAACGGCAATAAATTGTATTTGACAATAAATTACATAAAAATGAAAATTTATTTACGATAAAATTGAGAATGGAAATGATGAATATGTCAAAAAGACAACCACCCGACCGATGAGCAGATAAAAGCCGAAGGCCACCAATGGATGTCCAATGCAACGAGAAAATCCCGCAACCGGAGATGGGCATCAGCTGGCCTCTTAATAAAAATGTGTACTAATTTACTGAAAATTGACGTCATACTTAACTCTATATCACACAACTTAACTAAAATTAAACAACATAAAAGTCTAACCAGGGTCAGAGGCTCCTGACTGGGGACAGGTGCTATAATGCAACGAGGTTAAACATGTTTCTTGAGAACTCAACCCTCACGGCATACCTCTAGATGAATGTTTTTGTGAATTTCTTTGATTAAAATCAACGAAAACTAAATCAATGTATTCTATTTAATAGTTTCAGTTTGAATATCAATAACTTTGTCTACAATCATTGTGCAGATGTGTCTTCCCTCAGAAAATAAGTTGCTGTTTTGCTTACATGTATTTATTTCTGTAATAAAAACAAAAATAGTTATCAATTTGGTAAAAATTGAGGTTTTGGGTATCTTCTGGTGTTTATACGTAAGTGATAGAAATAAGCCATTAATTAAATCAAAACCAATTTTTAGGAGCATCCCCACAAATTCTTGATCAAGGCTTGAATTTTGAGGTGTAATAAAATCACTGCGTGTCTTTCTTTTTTTTTTTTTTTTATAAAAACCTTGATTTTCTGTTCATTTTATTATAATTTCCTGATCCACTGATTTGATTTGACATCAAATATGAAATTAGCACTATCATTATCACAATCATTATAATTATTATTATACATTGTAATTATCTGAAAATAAAAAAAAGGAGATATTATGCATTAAAAACTTACATTTTGTACCAACGCGAATCATAAATACAGCAATGACACATTTAAATGAGGAATTCATGTAAAAAAAGGTTTTTTATTTAAATTGTATACAACTGATTTAATTCTATTAATATATATCATTTGTGCGTCAGTTTATACATACATGGTCTTTCTCTTGATGTCATGTTACTTGTAGCAAAGTGTTTCATCTTGTTAAATGAAAGAAAAATCTGCAAAATCAGTTTTTGCCTACTTCATGGTGAATTTTAGGTGTGTCAGTTTACGTGGCAAAACCGTAAAATAGAAAGAATTATAATTATTTGATATTACAAACATAAAAAAGGAAAGGATTGTTGAACTGTAAACGTGAATTACAAAACCAAGTAGAAAAGCAATGATACAAATAATGAACGAGTAAATTGATATCTCGCTGTCCTTGTAAAAGGAGTCATTGACTATAATTGATTGTTGTATGCGTAACGTCCATTTGCAAATAGTTCATACATATTTCGAATACAATGAATTAGAAGAGAACGTATTTTAAAGACCAGCATTTTGTCTTGAAACAAGCCACATACAGATCATTCAAAGAGTTGTTGAAAAGATTCTTTGCCTAGCAGAATGCTTGAATTGACACTTTTAATAAACCATCACTTTATGTTTGCATTCCGACGATCATGGCTCACTATTAATTCATCCAACACAATCAAACAGACCCAACTATTTAGCACTGGTTAACTTCGTTTATAGGCTCTTGTGAGTTGATTGGTATATCGTATTAAGACAAAGTATAGCAAACAAAGGGGGAAATGATAAAATTGTCGAAATACAAAAGCATAACCTTCTAAGAAAGATCATAAAAAACAATTGCAACTAACACAATATTTCATAAAATTTGAAAAGATTTAGCAACTCCCATCAATATGTTTTTTACACCCAGGTACTCCGGTAATGAAAGCACTTTTTGTTTCGCAAACATTTAAATAATTAACCATGGCATTCAATTTCAAGAAAAACCGAAGAAAAAGGGACATTCAACCCAACAATTTGAAAATAAACTGACAAAACGAAAAAACCAACAAACAGCAATACACAAAACACAAAGTACCGATAAATATTATACTGACAAACATAAACCTAATAAAACGGGACGAGATTTCAAGTGCTTCGAAAGGATAAGCAAATCTTATTGAACCTTTGGCACTATTGGTACACAAGTGCATACATAATATCGCACCAAGTATGCATACGTAATTTCAAATATTTTAAATTTTACAATGGCGTGATACTTTGTCAACAGAGAGGGAATTACAAAGTTTTGCATTAATATTCATTGGTGCTTATTGATAAAGGAAGTTTGTTGACCTATTGCTTAAATAAACGTCATTTAGACTCCGCTGAATAATTGACTCTTTGGCAATCAAAACACATAACACGTCTCCTTATTTTATTTTATGGTTATTTCTAGTCGTTGCTTTCATGTACAATGTAATTGGCGGCGAATATCGCATTTTTCTAGTTTTGACAGGGCTATGAATCAATCAAATTAAGGTCATCACTCACGAAATTTTACGGTCGCAATCATGAGCTGATTGGCCATTATGACGAAAGTGTGTCTGAAATCATATCTGATATTCTTCTTCAGTCATAATAACCTCCCATCATTACCGGACTTAACAAAGACATAATACGACGGGTGCCGTATTCGGTGCAGGAAATGCTTACTCTTCCGGAGCACCTGATTTTTCTCCTGCGTTTTTTAGTGGAGTTCGTATTGTTTCTTATTTTTTTTATTTATGACTGTTGATGTAAATGTCTTATGGTTTTACGAGTCTTTGTTTACTCCTTGGTTTTGATTGTTATTTTCTTTGGTTATAAGTGCGTTTTTTTTGTCTATTATGTCCTGTTTATAATTTCGTTCACCCATAATTTCAAGCAAACCTAATTTTATAAACTTCCGGTTACAAAAGTGTATCCATGATTCTTGATTACATGAACTAAGTATTAATTATAAAAATAGAAGATGTGGTATGATTGCCAATGAGACAACTGTCCACAAGAGACAAAAATGACACAGACATAAACAACTATAGGTATAGGTAACCGTACGGCCTTCAACAATGAGCAAAACCCATACCGCATAGTCAGCTTTAAAAGCTCTATTAAGTATGTGGTGTTATATTATATGCAGCAGGTATGTTTTATTGAGAGAATCAACGATAACCAGAACGACAAAAGTAGTACTGGAATATACAACATTTGCTTTGCATTGCCTACAAAATAAAGTGTTTTTATGAAAATAAAAAGATGTGGTATAATCATTATAACAAATGAGGTAACCCTCCACTAGAGACCAAATTACAAAGAAGATAACAACTGCAGGTAACTATACGGCTTTCGACAATTGCACAAACTGCATAGTCAGCTATATAAGACCCCGAAACAGCAAATCTGTCACAATTCAGACAAGAAAACTAACAGCCTGATTTTTATGAAAAATATGAATATAAACAAAATACTATAAACAGTAACACACAAAAATTAATGAAATGCAGTCTCCTGGCTTTGTAAGCTTTAAATACTTTGATTTTGACGAAACAAAGAAGATCAAATAAAATCAAAATCGTAATTTAATTATTATAACAAAGATAGTGTTTCTGACTAGGCGGACAATTCCAACTTCCATCACAGTTGCATGTACAGAAAAACCTGTAGCAGCCGTCTTTATATGTAAAATTACTGTCTCCCCTGTACATGTACCCTCTTACTTGACAATGTCCGCATGTAGAAAACAAGTGTGTCCCCCAACAGACTTCCCTTGCATCCTCAGTAGGGCAATTCCAACTTCCATCGCAGTTACAAAAGCAACTATATTCCCAACAGCCGTCATTAATCTGAAAACTTGAATTTTCAGTACGTTGTTTCCCTTCGGCTGTACATTGTGTGCAATTACTTGCCATGGTAACAATTATTAACACTAAAAAAAAATACAGCAGTGAAGGTATGATACATCTGAAATAAATTGCATATTAAGAATACATTGTTTTACTATTACATACAATGACAATGCTCATAATAATATAGATAACTACGCATCTGCTAATAATTATCAAGTAAAAAATCTCAATTAATTCAACACTGATGAGTATAGATTATATTAAACTTTCTTTTGAAAAAAGAAGAAACTTAAAAAAAAAAAAAAATTATATGATTAATTGCAGCAAGTGTTTGCTTTCAGTCTGCACAGACATGTGGCAAACACAACTTTCCTTATTCGAAAATAAAAGAAATTGTAAAATGAAAGAAGAGGCTTCAATGAGCATGTGTCGCTCACATGATATATTTTTTACAATAATGCATGAAATAATGCAACCGTTATATTTCTGCTTTAGTTTTCCCCTATGTTCTATTTTTTTGCCATGTCTGCCAGGTTGGTTGGCAGGCAGGGTCATCGGACACATTTTTAAAAACTGAATACTCTTATACCTATTTGTGGTCAAGTTTGGATAAATTTGTATCAGTTGTTTCAGGAAAAGACTTTTCTAAAAGATTACATAAAATTTCAAGCATTATAAAGAAAGTTACAGCATTTTCAAACTGGGGAATTGGAGGTATAAAATGTTTGTATTGTGCTACCTTAAATTGTCTTGTTGTTGTTGTTTGTTTCAACATTAATTTCCTTCTTATGATTGCTGTTTTGGAGTCAATCTTTCAAGTTAAAAATAGAACAGGTCAGGTTTGTATATGGACAAAAAAATCAAATAAGACCAAATAAGTATTAGACAAAGAACTATAACAGAGTCGGATCGTTAAATTGAAAGTATAAATATCCAAAATCATATGGAAACTATTTTAAAAGTCAATTTGTAAATTACTTCGTAATCTCTTCTTTAAATGAAATTATGAAGATAAATGGCATATGCTCATTTATACGATTGTACCTAAATTGATTAAATGCGAATGATATAGACATCGTGTCATCATTGACATTTAAGTGCAATAAGTAACAAGCCCGTTTATATCATAGTAATTGATAATAAATGTATCATTTGTGTAGTTATGATATGATTTTAATTCTAATATGACGTGCTTCTTTCGCTTTGTAAACAACACTGTGATAAAATTTTCGATATATCTATATTTAGCGCATACTAAGAGATATACATAATAATGGCTGTTACAATATACATCCCATGTAAATCTACATGTATTGGATCCTATTTGCAGACCATTGGTCGATTTTATTGATTTAAAAAGTGCAATTAAAAAAAGACAAAATAACTGTTATTCTTATTCTGATGCATAATAAAAAGCAGAAATGCACAAGAGCTCGGAGAAATCAACAAAATAAAAATAAAATAAAATTCCGTAAAAGTCTTTTAATCTTTTTGGCGCATTTAAGTCCGATTTCAAAACATGACGTTATACAAATGAAACCGCTAAAGTTTTCTATTACGTTAATCATCGAAATTCGTATGTTTTTGTATTAAAACTGATTTTTGAGGTAGGTTTTGTTTTATTTTCTATTCTAATGCATCATTTGCATATTTACTAATTTCAACAGTCAATATGGCGGCTCCTTAGTCACGAAATGTCAACTTTGGATTTGACGGAAGCTTACGAGAAAATCAATGTAAATCAAAAATAGCAAATGTTGGGTTTAAGAATTAGAAGAATTAAACAGTTTTTTTCTAGCGGTTATTCACGAAATAACCCATGCAAGTTACGGATTTATTAAAATCTTTGAGCTTTATCTAACAGGGAGTAATAAAGATCAGCCACACACACACACACACCAAACCAACCCTTGCTTCAGTATTTTAATGACCGTATTTGTCCTATTAGAATCGAAATAATTCATGGAAGCCATAGATTATTGGAAATTTACACATGGTCTAATTTATGCTTTGAAGCAAATGTCATGAAATCTTGGTATCGTCTGGGGTTTATTCTTTAAAAGAATGGCTTATCGTTCTGATAGTTCAACGTTTGAAAAATGATGCTCTGCGTAGATTTGGAAAGGCAAAATAATGATAAAAAAGGGTAGAGATAAAGATATTTGTGTTGAACAGTATCCTGAGTAAACGACTTGTATATTTTGTAAATTATCATGTTATCATGTTATAAATAATATTCTAACATGACGTCCTTCAAACGCTTTGAGTACACACCCGTGGTAAAATATGAATATATTGCCAGTGCTGTTCCGATTGTACTCCCACGTCATATGCTTTTTTATGAATGAGATACCCGACGTCATAGAACAATGCCGTTAGAATGTAAGCATTTTACGGGAAAATACACGCTTGTGGATCCGAAAATCATCACAAGGAACATACACAAATGATGCTAAAATGTGGCAAAAGCCCTTTATTGTACATCATATAAGACATATAAATAAATTATCATTCAAATTCATCCAAAACTGTCTAAATACATTATTTTAAATAGTTTAAGCATGTCACTAATGCAGTTTGCTCCGTTCTTTTACGCTAGTTTATTAGTGCGTTTATTTATGGGAACGGCAAATATTTGCCTACACCTAGAGCGCTTCGATCCAAAAGAATTGCCGTATGTGTCCTATCAGAATCGAAATAATTCATGGGGGCTTGAATATATCTAGATTTTAACACGGGTTGTCCCTTTATGCCGATATTTTACCCCTCGCTATCGCTCAGGGGTAAAATATTTGTCATAAAGGGCCAACCCGTGGTAAAATCACGATATATTCAAGCCCCCATGAATTATTTCTTAAATATAGCATATAATTATCAGTTTAATTGAAGTCTGGAGCTGGCATGTCAGTTAACTGCTAGTAGTCTGTTGTTATTTATGAATTATTGTCATTTTGTTTATTTTCTTTGGTTTCATCTTCTGACATCAGACTCGGACTTCTCTTGGACTGAATTTTAATGTGCGTATTGTTATGCGTTTTTACTTTTCTACATTGGCTAGAGGTATAGGGGGAGGGTTTAGATCTCACAAACATGTTTAACCCTGCCGCATGTTTGCGCCTGTCCCAAGTCAGGAGCCTCTGGCCTTTGGTAGTCTTGTATTATTTTAATTTTAGTTTCTTGTGTACAATTTGGAAAGTAGTATGGCGTTCATTATCACTGCACTAGTATATATTTGTTTAGGGGCCAGCTGAAGGACGCCTCCGGGTGCGGGAATTTCTCGCTAAATTAGAGACCTGTTGGTGACCTTCTGCTGTTGTTTTTTTTCTATGGTCGGGTTGTTGTCTCTTTGGCACATTCCCCATTTCCGTTTTAATTTTACTTTTAGCAAAACTAAGAAAACATTAGTTTTTTTAATTCTTAAATTGTTTAAAAAAAAGTAATCACAATCTAAAACGTGGTAAAAATTTCGTTAGTTAATTAGATTAGACACATCATTTACAGATCAACCAATTCGTGATGGTGTCCATAGAATATACGGAGTGTTACAATAATCTTTCCTCTACAGCGTCTGCCCAAGGAGTATACTCCTGTATGTAAAGTTCGTTTAGTGTGAGATATGTTAACACCATACGATTTGGTAGATTGTAATGTTACTGTTAAGAATGTGAAAATTGATAATTGGGAAGTTGAAACCGCCCCTTTAATCATATATTTTAGTGTGAAGTCGTCCATCTGACTCAATATTGAGGAAGCGATCAAGGTATTAAGCAGTCTTTCTTGTATCAGTAGTATCTTTGATATCAGCTGAGATATATAAGATGTAAATATTGACTGAAATATGGGCAAATTAGCGATATGATAAAATGCATATAAAAAATATTGCAATCAAACATGACATATCTGCAATCACGATATGTGTTACACCTTTTATCATTTTAAGGACACAATCCTAAGTTTGTTTACCATTATGGAATATATGTAATACACACGTTGACGTATATGTTTAATTTTTTCCATTCCTCTTTTCACTTATGTTACCTACCAAATTAAAGGTAAGTTAAAAAAATTAAATTGCACTAATATGAGTAACAAGACAAGATACACATGGGGAGAAGATGCAATTCCTGAGATCATCAATTTTTTTGGGTGGGGTTCATGTTACTTAGTATTAAGATTTTTATGTGTAATTGTTTTGGTGTTTTATAATTTTGCCATTGCGTAGTTATTTTCTACTATAAGTTTTAATGTCACTTTTCAAAACACGAACATTAATGATCTCTCGCATAAAAAGGGGTCAAATATACAAACAGGACATACCTTCAAATGTAACATTCGTTGTACTACTACAAAATATATATTGATTAGTTTATGCAAGTGCCTTAGTAATTATTGTATAGTCATGAAACCTCACTAATACCTTAAACAAATTGTCATGTGCATTTTCTAACCCAAAAAACGTGACCAAATGTCCATAAACAACAGAATGAAAGTTTTGAATGGTATATAAAAATGATAAGAATATTTTATAAATGGCATGTATCCTAAGAGCTTTTCTAGGTCTACCTTATTCATAAAATTTTAAAGCCGAATATTCGAAACCCAAGGAGTAGAAAAATCAAATAAGTTGAGGAGTTATTTGATAAAAAGGACCTAAAATATAGTGAAATCTGTTTCAAGAACAACTATACCTGAGGGTTAGAAACATTTCTGAATAAACTCAAAATTAGCAGACAATATAAACAGACAGTTACAGAAGGCTTGGTATAATAGTTATCAAAGGTACCAGGTTTATAATTTGACACGCCAAACGCACGTTTCGTCTACATAAGATGCATTAGTGCCGCTCAGATAAAAAAGTAAGAAAGTTAAAAGAGTATGATGTTGAAGAGCATAAACATCTTGTCAGTGCTAAAATACTAATCTGATGTTTCCCGCAGGATCCCATTGTTTGCTGGAAGTATTTTTTTCCAAATATTTAGTCTTGCTCGTTTTAAAATAACTAGCAGAACAACAAAGAACATTCAAGATCAACCTTTAATCAATATAATAGTTAAGTTGAATCAAATGCGATTTTATGACAAGGTAGAAACTCGTCAGCAAATGTTTTCTGTTCTGCTTCCCGGGCAAGTCCAACTTCCGTCACAGTGGCAGTCACAGTTGAACCGGTAACAACCATCGGTATATTGAAAACGACTGTTTCCCGCGTATGTTTGTCCACTGAGTTGACATTGTCTGCAATTGGAATTATAGCCGCCAGTGCCAATGTTTGATCCAGAACAGTCGTTTGTTGTATCCTCAGCAGGGCAGTTCCAACTACCATCACAGTTACACATACAATTATAACGCGAACAACCGTTTGTAAACTGAAAGCGGGAATTTCCCCTATATTGCTGGCCATTGGCTGTACATTGTCTGCATCCGCTTGTCGTGGTGACGCTTATTAGCACTAAGAATAATACAGCTATTAAAGTGTGAAACATCTGAAATATAAGCTTTATATAAACATTTCATATCATTGAATGACATATTTTGTATAAAACACCTTAAAAAATATATAAGACGGTACAATTGAGTGTGGTTTAATAATTTTTCGTCTGATCCTAAATTACTAAGCCTTGCACAAATGGTGGCAGATTAATGCGCATTTATTCGCTAGTCTGTGTTCCAATCGAAACACAAATGAAGGTCTTGAACGCTTTGAATTAAGTGACAAATTTTTGCCATGTTGTTTTCATCATCATGATCATCAACGACTACGTATACATGCTAAATAAACTCAGAAACCAGGATTAAAATTTTATATTAATGCTAATCGCGCGTTTCGTCTACAAAAGACTCATTAGTGACGCTCGAATCAAAAATGTTTAAAAGGCCAAATAAAGTACGAAGTTGAACAGCATTGAGGACCAAAAATTCCTATAAGTTTTGCCAAAGACAGCTAAGGTAATCTATTCCTGAGGTAGAAAAGCCTATGTATTTCATAAATTCAAAGTTTTGTTAACAGTTAATTTTTAAATATGAACATAAAAATGTTAAATCAAGTCAACACAGAAATGCTGATTACTGGGCTGGTAAAATTTGATTTAATACCATACTTAGCATTGTCCTAGCCATAAGAACAATTACTTTCTCCTTCTTAATCATAGTCGCTAAAATTGCTATATCAGAAATAAAACGTAACTGATTCAAATGCACATCAACAAGGTAAAATACGATTAACATGAAGATACCACTGAAAAATAATAAAAAAATAAATAATGAACATACATGCTTGTGATGTACAGTAGTTGTCGTTTGTTTATGTAATATATACGTGTTTCTCGTTACTCGTTTTGTTTATATAGATTAGACCGTTGGTTTTCCCGTTTGAATGGGGCCTTTTATAGCTTGTTGTTCGGTGTGAGCCAAGGCTCCGTGTTGAAGGCCGTACTTTAACCTATAATGGTTTACTTTTTAAATTGTTATTTGTATGGAGAGTTGTCTCATTGGCACTCACACCACATCTTCCTATATCTATTGTGAGTCTTTTCATTTCAAATACTAAAAATGTTATCGTTGATACAGTCCTCATAGCAAATTAACCTGGCTGTAATTATAACAAATGACCTGCAAACTAAGATAACTACAAAATATTGTCAGTGTTAATCGTTTTGAGACTTTTCAATGTAAATCTATACCGAAACCATAATTGTATAAGAATAAAGTTACTTCTTATCTGAAATTTAATGAGGAAACTCAACATTGCTCCACGCTAGGATTTTAACGCTTTGCTAATTTTAATTAGTCGTTCCTTTCAAAACAAACACAAATATATACAGTGTTTGTGATGTTCATAAACAGTAGTAATCGTTTTATTATCCTTTGTCATTTTGGAATAGGCGATAACAATGATAAGGTCAATTGTTTAAATTTGGGATTTCGCTGAGTAATTCTCTGAGCAAGTTGTATGCCGAATTTCTATAAAAGTAGTCGTTAAAAATAAGATAAAAAAAGTACGATACCTTTACTGCCTGTGCTGAGAACAAATCTGTCCGAAACTTTGCTCCTAGATTTTATTTTTAATGTTTAAATACAAAAATTAGATAAAATTATAATTGCCAAATTAGATATAAGTACACATGTAATTGAGGAAAAAACCTTGGGAATAATTATTTGACATTTAAAATTGTGCAAAATACAACAATTACAATTAAAATCTGGTCGCTTTGTACAATGTTGTAAAGTACATTGTAAAATGAAGACCTAGACATGTTACTATAACTAAAACGAGCTATTCAGCTAACTGTAGTTATCTTAGAAAATTGCTGCATATTAAATTCAGATTTTTTAAACCTTTTGGTACTGGAAGTTTAGTTTGCACAAAAGAAATGAAGAATATAACAAGTAAAAAAAGACCATAAAAGGCTAATAATGTCTTCAACTGCTTTTCTTTGGTATGTCATATTCAGGCACTATTTACTAGACAATCAAACTAAAAAATAAATATTTAAATGAGAGTGTTCTCTACTTTAAGTCATTGTATTATAACGAATGTGATAGGAGAAATCTTATATCTGTCATTCCTTGTTATAGATTATGTTTCCAAAAAGCTAATTTTCAGATTAGTTTTTATTGTCAGACTAATTATGAAAATTTTCTATTGAAAGAAGAATGAAAGCATTAACAGCGATTAAGCGGATAAAGACTGCTAAAACAAGCAAATTATCTTATTCGAAATTTTGTGGTTTTTCATAAACCATATAAATATATATATACATTTACTATGTTATATACAGTCATTGACCCGATATCACTTTTCCTCATGAATATTAAAATAGAAGTTGCCAAAGTCATCTTTAACTATTCATTCCCCAATATTCAAATCAAATGAATAACATTAACACATTAAACAATTGAAAATGTTTTTGTTTTTTAAATTGTTGTATAAAACGAATAATTACGACATAATGATGAGGCTTAGAAACGGGGACATGCGAGGCTCTGCCGAGTTTTTTTCACCGTTTCGGGCCAAATCATTATATCGTTGATATGTCAAGTCAATGCATTTTTATTGTCTATGTACTACAAAAACAAATAAAATTGAAGGATACTTGTAGCAATCCAGCATATAGATTAACAGCCCTACGAGAAACATATGTCTTGTATATGAAATAGCAGCACAGCAGATGACAATTACCTTCGTTAAGACACCAACCAGAATATAACTTAAAATGTAGATTCAAAGATTAACATGCGATTGTCAAAAAAAGGTTTTCGTTATTTCTTCATCGTATATTTTCATTCCATTTAAACCAATGAAAATATATATGGAATTTGTATATCAGTGCATTCAACAGCGAAATCACTTCCCGATTTCATGATAAGTGAAAGGATGAATTAATAGGTAATTTAATCAATGTTTTTAAAAATGCTTCTTAAAAAGATTTGGACAGGCGAATGAGCAAATAGGTGAAATAAAGATACATGTACTCACTACAAAGAATACTTTGAATTATTGACTTACTACCTGTGTTTATTAGTGTTTGTCGTTTGTAAATGTATAACATATTGGTTTTTCGTTCAGTTTGTGTACATACATTAGGCCGTGAGTTTTCTCGTTTGATTTTTTTTGAAAAGAGGGACGAAAGATACCAAAAGGACAGTCAAACTCATAAATCTTAAACAAACTGACAACGTCATGGCTAAAAATAAAAAAGACAAACAAAAAACAGCACACATGACACAATATAGAAAACTAAAGAATAAACAACACGAACACCCCAAAAAACTAGGGGTGATCTCGGATGCTCTAGAAGGGTAAGCAGATCCTGTGGCACCCGTCGTGTTGCTTATGTGATAACAAATCCGGTAAATAGCCTAATTCGGTAGGTCACATTCATGAAAGGGAAGGGGATTGTGGTTACGACGTAAGGAACATATCCGATATCATTTGTGAAACGGTTATTCCATAAAGGTCAACCAACTCTTGATGGCGTCCGTAAAATTTACGAAGTGATGATTTCAACTTCACCATTTTGAACTCTTGGTTTAATAGCTTCCATGTGAGCAGCAACCCTCTATCAAGAAAATCATGATAGGAAATGCAAGCACGGGAATATCATATCAATTGGGAGATATATACCCCGTATGCAGGTGCTAGTGGATTGTTGCTACTTAGAAATGGAAAGCGCACAATTGGAAAGCTGAAATTATCTCTTTTGTCGTAAAGTGTTGTTTTTAACCGACCCTCATTGTCAATTTCTAGATGTAAGTCAAGATATGAGGCCGACTTAACTGTATCTGTGGTATCCTTTATCTCTAGCTCGATGGGATAGATGCGTTCCACATAGTCACCAAATTTAGAATTATTTAGTAAAAGAACATCATCTATATAGCGGAAAGTAGATTTAAAGGATATTGCTAACTCGGCCTTATCCTTCTTCCTAAGATGTTCCTGCATGAAGTCAGCCTCATAATAATAAAGAAACAAGTCGGCAAGGAGAGGGGCACAGTTTGTTCCCATTGGAATGCCGACAGTCTGTTGAATTGTCATGTCGGGGCCTTTTATAGATGACTCTGCTGTATGGACCTATAGTTTTTGATTTCTGTGTCACTTGGTCTCTTGTGGAGTGTTGTGACATTGTCAATCATATTACGTATTCTTTTTCATAATGCTTACTTTGTAAGGTATCACGTTATATTAAATAATTGAGTAAATATTTTCAACAAGAACCATTACCGTTTATATAAACGCTATTCTATGTATCGTGTAAGAAAAACTAGCGAATTATAAATTACTGATAAAACACTGTGTCACATAAAAATAATAAAAACAATAAAATGACGAAAAAAGTCAAGCATTGCGTTGAAGCCTACGACTGTTGAACATCATACACGTCAAAAAAACTAGTGAGTCGGTGGTCTGGAATGAAACAATTATCTTCTCCTCATGTGACATTCGTTGTTCTACTTCAAAATGAATATTGAATATTTATATCAAGGCATCACGTATTCACTTATTGATACTGACTTATTATTTATATACCTATATAGATATAGAGTTATTTTCTTTCAGAACCATAGGTCATTCTTTTTTAGAATCAACCCGGACGATACCATGTTTAAATGAAATATGCTCCAAGGCATAAGATAATGACCTGTTTCAGGTCATTATTTTCCTTGATAAAAATGTAATATATAATTTACTTCAAAATTATATTCGTCTGATAGTGTTTTGTTGCCAATTTGGGAATTTATCTAAAAAATTTCAATCAATGATCGGTGTAAAGGAAATCGTCGTTACCCGCATTTTGATCTAAGAAACAAATGTAACGTGAAGTTTTGTTAATTTATCGCTACAATACAGAAACATTATCATATATATGAGATGAATTTTAATGTAGACTTTCATAAAGCCAGATTTAATATATTACTGTACAAGATTTTGAAAATCTTATTTCGTCATACTGAATAGGTTGATTGATTGTTGAATGCCTGCTTAACGTCCAGTGGCAAATATTTCATGCATGTTCAGGACGATACACACTGAATACTGTGATGTATTTATATTCGTCTTCGTGTCAGTTGTTCACTTTTTTAAATTGATGTACACCTTTTACTCTATCAACTTATAAGATACTCTTATATTCTATTGTATAACATTCACATAACTCGATATAAGGTCTGATAGGGAGAGTATGTAATATATCCTAATTATATGTTTAAAAAATGTATTCCTATTCAAAAGACAATCTGTCTGAATATTTCCTTCGATTCAATTAAAGTTGTTGAAAAAATAACCACTTTTCCGCGATAGAAATGTAGTTAGAAATAGAAAAAAAAACATACCCCCCTTTTTTCCATAGACTAAGTTGGGACAATAATTTACTTACAATGTGTCTTGTATTTCTCAAACATTGCTATCAGATGGTAATAATTCATTTTTGTGTTTCTTCATGCAGTTGCAGTAATATTTTTATTGTGTATGGATAATAAATTCTAAAAGTTTTATATCCAGATCTAGATTAATAAGTGAGTTTATTTCACATTCTAAATGAGCCGTAGGGCGTATTTTAAACCTGACCGCATTAGAAAGGAATATCCCACTTTAGTGTGGTCGGTAAAATAGGATACTAAATTTTGTTAAAGATAATATTTTTTTTGACGGTATATAAGTCAGATAATGCATATTTTAATTTTTGTTTCTTGTCGTAGAACACACCTCGGAGTGTCAGGATTGCTAAAAGAAAGACGGGAGGTGTTTCTTTGAGCAAACCTGACACCCGAGGTGTGTTCTACGTCAAAAAAAATTAATTAAAATATCCATTATCTATAACATAATCCTCTCTTTTTAGGTACATTTATATGTTATGCCATTAGTTTTATGATTTAAATTATTTTACTCATTTGAACGGCAAACACCTGAATCTGACAGATAAAGGTCAATCTATGGACACATTAAGTATCCGTATGAAAAATGTTTAAGCCCACAAACAGCGGCACCTATATTTTTTTCTTCGGCATCTTTTAGAACGATGTCTCGTTCTGTAGTTGATTAAGACATTAAATAACTAAAACATAGAAAAGTAAGTGTATAAAACAAATTGAAAGATATATTTGCACATGACTGGATAGGCATGATACGCTGGCAATGTGCGCAATGTCCTCTAATCCAAGATGGAAAATGTGTTTGTTTCCTACATCAAAATGGCGGATTTCAATGTTTACATTTTTTCATCATAGTAATAGCTGACACATTTTCGTATCCAATCATTTATTAGCATTTTTATTATGGATTTTTGAAGATCATCCAATCACATCTACCGTTATAAAGTGGCTACACGTTACCAGCCATCGTTAGAAAGTAGCCATGTGTTTTGTGGGGATATTTCGGGAATGTTGTGTATTCAAAATTTACGGTAAAAAAAAAACAATGTTATCTTCATGATATTTCCATGCATACACAAGTCATGACAACAAATGCATTCTTTGTAGAACTTATAAGGTAACCCGACATATTCAACCGTCTACTTTAGCAAAAAATCGTGTAAATAAGCCTGATGGGTCGTTTTGAATTCAAGCACAGCAGACAAACACCACGTAGATTTTTGATGTTTGTTTACCTAAATTGCACGTTATTTTTACTACATACTTAGCAATTACCATGATCGTGTTATACTTTCAAGCGTTTTATAATACATCTTGCATAAAAAATACGCCTAGCAAGGTCCAGGGACTTCCTTTACTAGGTCTTTGAAAAATGAGGCTGTAATGATGTTTACAAAACACCATATTTACATTCCAGCATTTTTTTGCATTTGACATATTTCATATACATGTACAATGTATGTACATGAAGAACAATAGAGTAAATGAACATACATGGGTTTAATTTCCACCCTAGGTATTTATTTTAATACTCATTATAGGTTGGAGCAAATAGGGAAGATTGCAATTGACCATAATATATAGTGTCTAAAATGCTGATTGATTGGCCAAGTCCTCAATATGCTTTTTTCTAAGTATATAGCAGCCCCTCTAAGGATTAGAAAGGGGATACTTTACATATAGTTCAGTGGCTAAGTCCGATCTTTTTCGTCTCTGTCATTTCCTTATTTATATTATTGTTTCTTACATTCACTTGTAAATGTAGTAAGACAAAAGCTAGTATTACTCTTTTTTCCTCATTTGTTTGAAAGCAATGAAATGTATTCATTGTTGATGTCTGTAAGGTGACTTATAATTTAACTGAAAACAGACACTTGGACTCTGGTGGTTAGTTTCTCGACTGTTATCTCATTGGCAATTATACAATATAAATTTCAGTGTTCTCTTTATAACTTTTATAGAAAAACAAAATATGATAATACATTAATAGGTGTAAAAATTTGGAAAGTTAAACATAAGTGCCAAATTTAATTGGCTTTTTATTCAAGAAAACCTAGAGGTATCAAAAAGTGTTGCAATTTATATTAATAAATGCTTTGTATATACGCCAGACGCGCTTTTCGTCTACAAAAGACTCATCAGTGACGCTCAAATATGAATTTGGATTAAATTTAAAGTTGATTTAGTATATTTTATGACATAATATCACTCTTTTATTTCAACAAAGTATTTTCAGACTTTTTTTACTGGTCAGCTTAGCTTGTTATTCAATCAATAATTTCATTGAGAGGACTCAACAGTTGTTTGCAGGAGTTTTGAATTTAAATATGAGAAAAAAGTAAAGTAAATCTTGAAATAATACATATAATAGGAATTATGAGAACTGCATGATATTAGATTGCAATACAGCTTTTTGTTCAGTAATCTTTGTAATGATTATTATGTTTTAAACCCATTTTTGGATCTTTGGATGTTCAGATTGTTTCTCTTGATTTAGCCGAGCAAAAGAAGTTGTACATCTTCTACAGTTTCTTATCTTAGGTTGGATCCATTCAATTTTTAACAGGCTGGGGTATTCTCAACCAAAGATAAAAGGGGGTAGGGTTCCAAATATATGCTCCACTTCAAATGCATTAATCTTCCATAAAAAGAGGGGATTTCAATCTCCAGACCCCCTGGGGCTCCCACTGTATCTTCAAGCAGGAATAATATAACAAAAATTAAACATGTACTTCTGTCCACTGCAAATTGACTTGTATTCATTCATTGTTGATGTTCACAATTTTGAAGCATGCGATGACTACATATACTTTATACCATATTTTCATTTTATTGTTATGAAAAGTTGAATTCTATTGTTAAATAGGTTCTGCTGACAAATGGCTGATTAACCCCTCTTGTATCCTTTTATCTACCAACAGTGTGTTTGAGAATATGCAATAAGTCGAAGTTTCAGAGAAAAGTAAGTTAAATTTATAAGTTTTCTTCTTTAGAAGTTTTCAAAATCCTGTAAGTACTTAAAAAAATATGTTATTTTCAACCATTCAATGACTATTTTAATGTAAAGCAGTATAGAGAAACATGAAATATAGAAAAGTTATTCAGGAAAGTGTCGACATATAACGTCAATCATTCATTTTTCTCGAATTTACTGTTGTTAACTTGCAGTATCCTACGATGCGTGTACCGAGTTTTCTCCCTTTGATCTCAGGAATTATTAGGGATTTTCTGTGGACCTCCGCCAATTTTCAGAAAAAAAGTTTCACCTCTCTAATGAATTTATAACACTTGAAAAACACTTTTTAATAATAATTATATAACACAAGGAAGCTTATTCAATTTAGAATTGAAAACTCTGATTTTTATAAATGTACGAGTACAGAGTACAAATAAGACGATACGAGTCCAAAAACCACGAGGAATGCACGTTTACCAAAATATCGTAAACTCTGACCTTTTATCACGTGACCAATGTCTTGACCTAATTAGAAGCCATTAAATCGTTTGCCGTTCAACTGTACATTTGTGATTTCGGGGCCTTTAATAGCTGACTATTTAATATGGACTTTGCTCATTGTTGATGACCATACAGTGACCTATAGCTGTTAATTTCTGAGTGCTTCATCTCTTCTGCAGAGCTGTCTCATTGGCAATCATAACACATCTTCTTTTTAATTTATATATAAGACATCAAGAATACCTATAAAATTGGTCATGTGCATTTTCTAAACAAATAACGTGACCAAATGTCATGAGAAACAGACTAGACTAGAATAGAAAAATGATAACAACACTTTATCGATTTTAAGCGTTCAAAGAGCTTTTCTGGATTACCCTTATTCAGTAACATTTTGTATTTGAAACCCAAGAGGTAAAATATAAAATCAGTGGAGAAGCTTTGTGATGGAAAGGACATAAAATAATAGTCAAATTTATCTTAATACCAAAGAGGGGAGAAAGATACAAAAAGAACAGTCAAACATATAGATCGAAAATAAACTGACAACGTCATGGCTAAAACAAGACAAAGAGACAAATAATAATGCACATGACACAGCATAGAAAAACTGAAGACTAAGCACGAACCCCACCAATAACTTGGGGATAATTGCAGGTGCTCCGGAAGGGTAAGAAGACCCTGCGCCACATGTTGCACCCGTCGTGTTGCTCATGCCATTACAAACCCGGATGTATTCCAATTCTGTAGGTCACATTCATGAAAAGGGAATATCAACTATACCGGAGGAGCCTAAAACCTCAAAAATTGAAAAAACTTTATAACAGACAATTATAGAAAGGCTTGGTATAAATCATGTAAGTTAGATTGTATGTACTCTAAAAGATCTTTGAAGCCCGTATTCTCAGATGTTTAAGTCAACATTCCCTCTTCTCTTGAAACATCTTTAACAAAGAAAAGTTAACCCCCCTTTATGTATACGTATGTCTTTTTAAAATAATAAATTTGTTGTCTGTTTACTTATCATTCTACATTTGAAATTCATAACGGATACAGAAAAAAAATGGTGCTTCAGGATTAGCACATTATATACACTGAATTTTTATGCAAAAAGATAACAGTCCAATTAGATATAATTAACACTTAATTGAGATACGATTTTAGTTTTTATTGTTTGACATTTAAAATTAATTCAAATTACAACAGTTATAATTTGGATCTATTATCATTGTAAAGTATAATTTGAATACACGTAAGGCAAAAAAAACAAAGGTGGAATCATATACATAATTCAAAATCGAAATGTCAACGGCATGGGAAAAATCAACAATACAATGAAAGAACATAGAAAATAAAAGATTGAGGTTACCCGGAATAGTAATCAGATCTTGCAACAAATACTGAAGCCGTTGTGTTGCTCCTATCTAATTCGTTGATTAGTTATAACAAGTGCTTATATAAAAAGTCTACTATTGAAAGCGAGCTACAGATAAGGTTTAGTTCAACACACTATATTAAAAGACTGATAGAATGTTGTTCGATACAACTTATTCCGCGGCATTGTTATGGTACAACGGAAATGATACAAATACACTATGTTCAACTTTTGAATTCATGTAGCATACTTTGGCGCCGACTTATTTGTTCAAACTACATAACTAGCATATCTATTTATTGAGAAAAAAAATAGCAGTTTTTAAAATGTACGAAATGTAAATATGCACGAAATAGTGACTCGATTTAAAATTTTGTCAAACCCAGTTAATGGGTGTCATGTGTTTAATATCGTTTTAATGATTACATGTCAAAAACTGGTTTGATCAGTTATACATGTAATACTTATTATGATTCTTGTTAATGTGGATTCAGATATAGGGGTTATCATTTTTTTGTATGAAGTTTTTTTAATTTTAGTTTATATTTTATGGTTTGGAACGAGGTGACATTTGTGTTGAACTAGTACATATTTCTGTTTAAGGACCAGGTGAATGCCCGACTCTGAGTGCTGAAATTTCTCGCTGTGTTGAAGACCCATTGATAGTCTTGTGCTCTTTGGTCAGGTTGCTGTTTATTTTGTCACATTCCCCATCTCCATTCACAATTTTATATATACTGAACGACTTTAAAAACGCAACACTCATTGTGTTGATTTCCCCCCCCTAATCTTGTTTGATTCTCTTACAACTACTTTTCATGCATACAATACTTCTTTCTCTTTACAAAAGATCAAAATTTGACTAACCTTTGGTTATTGAACATACCGATTTTTTTATGTTGCACGAATTTTTTAAAGCAAAATTTTCGACCCATGAAAGATTGTTTCAGTTTTTTTTGTTTTTTTTGTTTTGCTTTTCGAAACAGTTCTTTCAATCCTTTGCCACACTTAAATCAGTTAAAAAATGTTGCATCTCCATATTGCCAAGACTAAGAAATAAAAAACTGAATCAGCCCTTAAGAATACTGCACACAGGAAAACATAAACGTGCTGCAATCATACTGTATGACGTCAGAAACTCGTCTTACTGTCCTTCCGACAACGATATAAGTAGACAGGATTTGTTGCTGGCCATCAAGGAACAGATCAACGTGTAGTGACCATGAGAAGGTCAACAGAATTTGATAATGCAACGTCATTTGCCAGTTATGTTTATGGCTGCAACGTCAACTGCTTATCAAATTGCCGAATGCTATTGCGTACAGATTCATGCCATACATGTTTCCCATCAACTGAATTGCCAAAGAATCGACTGAAGGAAAACCTTTAAAGCCCTCAAGTTCCAACCGCATAATTGACAAAACCAATTAATGGGTTGAACAAATGCAAAATCGGAAGGTGTTAAATAGAACCCAAAACATGTCAGACAGAATTTGTTGACCTTTCTGACAATCATTTTGGCTTTTGTAACAGGCAGTCATCGCTTTTGACGGTGACACATTCATTCAAAAATAACAAAAACATAATCTAGTGTTGCGTTTCTTAAGTCGGTCAGTATATGTACATGAAATTCTTTGGTGGTTGAAAGGATGGTGCTCCATTATACTATATCAAGATTTTTGTGAGCTGTTAGTTCATCGAATGTTCTCACAGTAACTACAAAGTATAGTTAACCGTGAATTGTAATGTTAAATTCGGATCATGTACAAATAACTTCATTCAAATACAATGACGCATTGTACAATTTGTATGAAAATTTCAATTTTAATATCATATTGTAATTACATTTTATTAAATTATCATGTCATAAAACCGGTACATTGTTTGCAAGAGAAAATAAATAAAATAAAGATAAAATTGAGAATGGAAATGATGAATATGTCAAAAAGACAACCACCCGACCGCAGAGCAGATAAAAGCCGACGACAACCAATTGGTGTTCAATGCAGCGAGAAAATCCCGCAACCGGAGGTGGGTCTCAGCTGGCATCTAAATAAAAATGTGTACTAATTTACTGAAATTTGACGTCATACTAAACTCTATAACACATAACTGAACTAAAATTAAACAACTTGGGAAAGGTGCCAAAATGCAACGAGGTTAAATATGTTTTATGAGAACTCAATCCTCCCCGTATACCTCTACGATGAACGTTTTTGTGAATTTCTTTGATTAAAATCAGCGAAAATTACATCAAATCTATTCTGTTTAATACTTTCCGATTGAAAATCAATAAGTTTGTCTACAATCATAGTGCGCATGTGTCTTCTCTTAGAAAATAAGTTGTTGTTTTGCTTATTTATTTCTGTGTTACATCTTGTTAAATATAAAAAAAATCTGCAAACTTGTAAAAGGAGTCATTGACTATAATCGATTGTTTTATGCGTAACGTCCATTTGCAAATATTTTATACATATTTCGAATACAATGAATTAGAAGAGAACGTATTTTAAAGACCATCATTTTGTCTTGCAACAAGTCACATAAGGATCCTTCAAAGAGTTGTTGAAAAGATTCTTTGCCGAGCAGAATGCTTGAATTGACACTTTTAATAAACCATCACTTTATGTTTGCATTCCGACGATCATGGCTCACTATTAATTCATCCAACACAACCAAACAGACCCAACTATTTAGCGCTGGATAACTGTCGATTGTACGCTCTTGTCAGTTGATTGGTATATCGTATTAAGACAAAGTCTAGCAAACAAAGGGGCAAATAATAAAATTGTCGAAATAAAAAATTAACCCCAAAGAAAGATCATAAAAACAATTGCAACGAACACAATATTTCATAAAAATTGAAAAGATTTAGCAACTCCCATCAATTTTTTTTTACACTCAGGTACTCCGGTAATGAAAGCAGTTTTTGTTTCGCAAACATTTAAATAATTAAAACCTGAGATTCAATTTCAAGAAAAACCGAGGAAAAAGGGACATTCAAACCAACAATTTAAAAATAATCTGACAAAAAGAAAAAAACAAAGAAACAGCAATACACAAAACACAAAGTACCGATAAATATTATACTTAGAAACACAAACCTAATAAAACGGGACGAGATTTCAAATGCTTCGAAAGGATAAGCAAATCGTATTGAACCTTTGGCACTATTGGTACAAAAGTGCATACATAATATCGCACCAAGTATGCATACGTATTTCAAATATTTTAAATGTTAAAATGGCGTGATACTTTGTCAACAGAGAGTCAATTACAAAGTTTTGCATTAATATTCATTGGTGCTTATTGATAAAGGCAGTTTGTTGACCTATTGCTTAAATAAACGTCATTTAGACTCCGCTGAATAATTGACTCTTTGGCAATCAAAACACATAACACGTCTCCTTATTTTATTTTATGGTTATTTGTAGTCGTTGCTTTCGTACCATACATGTACAATGTAATTGGCGGCGAATATCGCATTTCTCTAGTTTTGGCAGGGCTATGAATCGATCAAATTAAGGTCATCACTCACGAAATTTTACGGTCGCAATCATGAGCTGATTGGCCATAATGACGAAAGTGTGTCTGAAATCATATCTGATATTCTTCTTCAGTCATAATAACCTCCCATCAATACCGGACTTAACAAAGACATAACACGACGGATGCCGTATTCGGTGCAGGAAATGCTTACCCTTCCGGAGCACCTGATTTTTCTCCTGCGTTTTTAGTGGAGTTCGTATTGTTTCTTATTTTTTTATTTATGACTGTTGATGTAAATGTCATATGGTTTTACGAGTCTTTGTTTACTCCTTGGTTTTGATTGTTATTTTCTTTGGTTATAAGTCCGGTTTTTTTTGTCTATTATGTCCTGTTTATAATTTCGTTCACCCATAATTTCAAGCAAACCGAATATTCTAAACTTCCGGTTACAAAAGTGTATCCGTGATTCTTGATTACATAAACTAAATATTAATTATAAAAAAGAAGATGTGGTATGCTTGCCAATGAGACAACTGTCCACAAGAGACAAAAATGACACAGACATAAACAACTATAGGTATAGGTCACCGTACGGCCTTCAACAATGAGCAAAACCCATACTGCATAGTCAGCTTTAAAAGCTATATTAAGTATGTGGTGTTATAATATATGCAGCAGGTATGTTTTATTGAGAGAATCAACGATAACCAGAACGACAAAAGTAGTACTGGAATATACAACATTTGCTTTGCATTGCCTACAAAATAATGTTTATTTATGAAAATAAAAAGATGTGGTATGATTATTATAACAAATGAGGCAACCCTCCACTAGAGACCAAATTACAAAGAAGGTAACAACTGCAGGTAACTATACGGCTTTCGACAATTGCACAAACTGCATAGTCAGCTATATAAGACCCCGAAACGGCAAATCTATCACAATTCAGACAAGAAAACTAACAGCCTGATTTTTATGAAAAATATGAATATAAACAAAATACTATAAACAGTAACACACGAAAATTAATGAAATGCAGTCTCCTGGCTTTGTAATCTCTCAATACTTTGATTATGACGAAACAAAAAACATCAAATAAAATTAAAATCGTAATTTAATTATTATAGCAAAGATAATGTTTCTGACTAGGCGGACAATTCCAACTTCCATCACAGTTGCATGTACAGAAAAACCTGTAGCAGCCGTCTTTATATGTAAAATTACTTTCTCCCCTGTACATGTATCCTCTTACTTGACAATGTCCGCATGTAGAAAACAAGTGTGTCCCCCCACAGACTTCCCTTGCATCCTCAGTAGGGCAATTCCAACTTCCATCGCAGTTACAAAAGCAACTATATTCCCAACAGCCGTCTTTAATCTGAAAACTTGAATTTCCAGTCCGTTGTTTCCCTTCGGCTGTACATTGTGGGCATCTACTTGCCATGGTAACACTTATTAACACTAAGAAAAATACAGCAGTGAAGGTATGATACATCTGAAATGAAATGCATATTAAGAATACATTGTTTTACTATTACATACAATGGCAATACTCATACTAATATAGATAACTACGCATCTGCTAATAATTATCAAGTAAAAAATCTCAATTAATTCAACACTAATGAGTATAGATCATATTAAACTTTCTTTTGAAAAAAGTATAAACTTAAACAAAGAAAATATTATATGATTAATTGCAGCAAATGTTTGCTTTCAGTCTGCACAGACATGTGGCAAACACAACTTTCCTTATTCGAAAATAAAAAAAATTGTAAAATGAAAGAAGAGGCTTCAAAGAGCATATGTCGCTCACATGATAATTGTTTTTACAATAATGCATGAAATAATGCAACCGTTATATTTCTGCTCTAGTTTTCCCCTATGTTCTATTTTTTTGCCATGTCTGCCATGTTGGTTTGCCGGCAGGGTCATCGGACACATTTTTAAAAACTGAATACTCTTATGCTTATTTGGGGTCAAGTTTGGATAAATTTGTATCAGTTGTTTCAGGAAAAGACTTTTCTAAAAGATTACAAAAAATTATGAAAACTTGTTAAATTGGACTTTAAAGGAAATCACTCCCTATGGCGTCAATTGACCATATTAATCATGCAGACTTATTTGTATGAGTTGTGCACACTTATTTGTAGATTTTATTTTGATGAAAATAATGGCTACTTACAAATTATCTCTATCTTTGATAATATTCAAAATAATAACCAAAAACCACAAAATGTCCTTAAAGTTCCTTTTTCAGGGGCAGCAACCCAACACAAATTTGACTGATTCTTCTTTAAATGTCAGGACAAATATATTTTAACCTGATGAACATTTTGATCTCCGTCAAATTTGCTCTAATTGCTTTAGTTTCAAAAACTGCATTTTACCCGTATGTTCTCTTTTTAGCTTTGTTCATGTTGTTAGCCATGTTGGTTAGCATGTGTGTTCATCGGACACAATTTTAAAACTATATACATTAATAATGATTGTGACCAAGTTCCGTTGAAATTGTCTCAGTGGTTTTAAAGGAGAAGATTTTTGTAAGATTTCAAAAAAACTACTATAAAGAACAATAACTCCTAGAGTGGTCAATTGGCCATTTTGGTCATATTGACTTATTTGTAGATCCTACTTTGCTGAACATTTTTGCTGTTTACAAATTATCTCAATCTATAATAATCTTCAAGATAATAACCAAAAACAGCAGAATTTCCATAAAACTACCAATTCAGGAGCAGAAACCCAACAACGGGTTGTTGTTCAATTTGCCTGAAAATTTCTGGACAGATAGATTTTGACCTTTACAAATTTACTTCGTCAGATTTGCTCTTCATGCTTTTGATTCAAATAGTTATCCAAGGTACCAGAATTATAATTTATTACGCCAGACGCGCTTTTCGTCTACATAAGACTCATCAGTGACGCTCAGATCATAAAAGTTGTAAATCCAAACAAGTACAAAGTTGAAGATCATTGAGGACCCTAAATTCAAAAAAAGTTAATAAGGAAGATAAGAAAATCCTTAGTTTTTCAAAAAAATCAAAGTTTTGTAACAGAAAAATTATAAAAATTATCACGTAATTGATATTCATGTCAACATTGAAGTGCTGACTACTGGGCTGGTGATACTCTTGGGGACGAAACGTCCACCAGCAGTGGCATCAAAGATATAAGCCAAAATCTACTGTTTGCCTCTATTGTCTATTTTTAGCCATGGCGGCCATGTTAGTTGATTTGTTAGGTCATCAGACACATTTTGTTAAACTAGACATCGTCATCGACGTCAATCGTCGTCGTCGTCGTAAACCCAAATGATGATTATGGCCAAGTTTGCTTAAAGTTTGTTTAAGTTAGTAGTTAAAGAGGAGAATATTTTTGTAAAAGTTAACGACGACGACGTACGACGAAAACGACTGATAACAAGTGATTAGAAGAGCTCACTTGGCCCTATTGGCCATGTGAGCTAAAATAGCATACAAACAAACAAACAACATTAATTAGCCGAAATTCCCTCTTTTCTAGAGACATCTTAAACAGAAGAATAAGTTAATTCCCCATTTTTGTCTGAGTATGTTTTTTCTACTCATGAATTTGTCTTCTGTTTATTTATCATTCTATACAGTAAAAATGGCATCTCAAAATTTCGCACATTATATACAATAAATGTTCATCTATAAGAAGTCAACAAATAACACTCTGTCTATTCAATAATTTCAATTTGATGAATAATTGTACAATATCCAAATTTCAATTTTCTTCAATATTCCTCAAATTAAATTAAATTTATCGTTACAAGCGTTTGTATCAAAAATGTAAATAAAGAAAATAGTAAGATACCTTGCATGTGTTTAGTGAAACTCTGTGCGAATATATCTTGCTTAACATGATTTCATAACTTTAATTCACTTAAATATAAGGTAAATGTCAAATTAGATGTAACTAACACTTAATTGAGAATCGGGTATTGGTTTTTATTGTTTGACATTTAAAATACATGAAATTACGACAATTATTATTGGGAACTATAATCGTTGTATATGATAATTTCAAATATATAATGCGCGAAAATTAACTAAGTGAAAATCAAATACATTACTCAAAGTCGAAATGTCAACGGCACGAAAAAAAACCAACAAAATGAAAACAAAATAGAAAAAAAAGATTGAGAAACACGAACTCCAACAAAAACCGAGTCTTATATTATGTTACCCATATGATTAATCAGATCTTGCAACATATACATGTACGGAACAAATACGGAACACGTTGTGTTGTTCCTATTTAATACCTTGATAAGTTATATTAAGTGCTTAGACATATACCATATAAAAAAGAAGATGTGGTATGATTGCCAATGAAATAACTCTCAAAAAGATACCGAATGACACAGAAATTAGCAACTATAGGTCACCTTACGGCCTTCCACAATGAGCAAAGTCCATACTGCAAAGTCAGCTATAAAAGGCCCCGAAATCACAAATGTATGTAACAGTTCAACCGAGAAAACGTACAGCCTATTTATGTACAAAAAATGACGAGAAACCAATAAGTCACACATCAACAACCGAAAACCACTGAATTACAGGCTGCTGACTTGGGATAGGCATATACATAAAGACTGTCACGGATTAAACATGTTATCAGGCTCCCAACCCCTTCACCTAAGACAGTTGCATAAACAGTCTGTTAAAAGCGAGCTAAAGTTTAGTCATTAACACACTTAAAATGTTTGACTATTTGAATAACAATTTGAACGATATAATTATAACACATTTGAATCAAAGTGTATTAATGAACAAACTATCAATTTGATTAGGACATTAAAAGACTGTTAATCTTAACTTGGCGATGAAAACTATATAAGAAAAAACTACCAGTTGAATGTGCCATATACATGTATATAGAAGCACGAAATTGTGACTTGCTGTTGTATATTAACAAAAACAATGAATATTAAGGTTACATTACAATTTTTCCAATCTTGAATAATATAATGGTGACCGAATGTTAAAACTGTATGCGTTGAATAGCACTCAAATTGAATTGGTTTTCATAAATAAATCCTTCAGATCCTAAATCAGTCATGTAGTATAATCATAACGACTATAGTACAACACATTGTCTTTGCATTTATAGATCTGTTGTAAAAATAGTCATGATTCTTTTTATTTTGGATTCAGATATACGGATTATGTTTTTGTTTGACGATTTAATTTTATGTCATTTCTATGTGTTTGAGTTTAGTGTGACTGCCAATTTTAATTGAACTAGTACACATTTTAGTGTAGAGAACAGCTGTAGCAAGCCTACGGTTGAAGGATTTTCTCATTGTGTTGCAGACCAAAGGTGGCCTAGGGCTGTTTTCTACACTTTGGTCGGATTGTTGTCACCTTGACACAATGCCCATTTCCATTTTCAATATGATATATGTACGTGACATGTTTTGGCGGTTTAAAGAATAGTGCATCATTATACTAAAATTACATTACATGTATGTTTCAAAAGAATCCGCTATTTTGATTGGATAACAACGATTGTCCGGCATACTCAAATTCACCTTCATATCCCAATGAAGTTTAACATTCATGATGACATGTGATATCACAAAAAAGTGGACAGATTATTAAAAGAAATAAATTATTAAAAACAATTGTTCATGATAATAACGAAAAATGTAATTATAAGTATTGAATGCTTCTTTAAGTAATTTCATAGGGTTGTAAGAGCGTTGACCGTGCGCACATTTTTAGAATGTAGCGCATTCGCACTTCATACAAAATCGGTCGGTCAACGCTTTTTCACCCCACTGAGTTTACAAAAAGAAGCATTCATTTTTCTTAAATAAAGATATTTATTATTGAGCTGTCAGTTCATCGAAGATTCTCACAGTAACTACAACGTACAGTACACCGTTAATTGTAATTTTTAGGAATATGAATCATACAAAATGTAAGGTCATTCATATACAATGAAGTGTCGGACAATTTGTATGAAAGTGTCAATTTAAATATTGTAATTACATTATATTATCATGATATAATACAGGTATATTGTTTACAAGAGAAAAACACCAGTTAATGTGAGCAACCTTATACCCATAAACAGGCGATAGATTGTTTTCAAAAAAAACATTTAGCTAGAAATGAATATCTGTTTAAGATGAATGTTACGTGTATTTCTCTGTTTGCCCCAAAAAAACGAAAATTATCTTCCCTAAGAAAAAAGCTGTTGTTCTACTATTATTTTTTTTATATAAAATAAATTTAAATAGTTATCAATTTGGTTAAAACGGCTGTTTTGAATATCTTCTGGTGTTAATAAGATAGTAATAGGTTTCGAAATAATCCACAAAGATGAAAACCATTAAGCAAAATATCGTCATGTTACATTTTGTGTCTTAATAACGTCCTCTATTCTAGGTGCGCTCACCACAAATTATCGATCTACGCCTGAATTGTAAGAAGAGATATCATCCCTGTGTATCTTCATTTTATTGATGAACTGATTTTAGATGCATTGTACCATTATTTCCTGTAATGATTCGATTTGGCATCATCATCAAATATAAAATTAGCATTATTATTATCATAACCATGTTAAAATACCGGTGTATTATTTATTATAATTGAAATTACAATAATTTACTAAATCATTATTCGTAGTAATTATTCAAAATATAAAAAATCAGACCTTTATTCGAAGATATAAAATTGAGAATGCAAATGGAGAATTTGTATAAAAGACAATAACCCGACCAAAGTGCAAAACTCAGCTGGAGTCCACCAATTGGTCTTCAACGCAGCAAAAATCCCGCACCAGGAGGCGTGCTTCAGCTGGCCCCTAAACACAAATGTGTACTAGTTGAAACTAAACTCCGAAATATATAAAATACGTTAAGAACTCGAATCATAAATACAGCAACGGCACATTTCAAGAAAAATTCATAATAAGATTGGTTTGTCATTTAATGAAATTGTATAAAACTGGTTAGATTTGATATAGATAGAAAATGTGCTTTCTTCTTTCGTTGATGTCATGTAATGTGAAAAATTGTGTCATCGGGATGAATGAAATAAAAATCTGCAAGATCAGTTATAGCACTTCAACGATTTTTGGTACTTATACATCTTCGGATTTCAAATGTTTGGCTTTGAGCGTTCCTGATGAAGGTAAATCCAGAAAAGCGCTTCGGACGCAATAAATTATTAAACGTGTTGTTTTACATTTTTAAGTCTTACTTCCTGGTCTCATTGTAACTTTCAAATGAAGAACAGTAATGTTCTATGTGTTTAATCTTATCAAGTTGTTGTTGGGATTTTGTGTGAATAGTTAGTTTTTCTTTTTCTTGTACATCCATTATAAATCTTTATGTGGGTTGTTTATGACCTATTTTCAAATGCAGATTTAAATATAGATAATGATTTTTAAGTTACGAAAGACCTCATGCATGTCTAAATTTCTCTAAATGCATTGTATTTGATTTGAATGCCGTATAACGAGAAGTTAATTTTACCTTAAATTAAAAATATACAGATGAAGACCTTTCTTAATATTTTTATTCATTATTTCATGATGAAATTAGTTAACCTTTCTTCGGGTATCCACATATTCCTGAAAATAAAATAAAACATGTATTGAACATCAATGAACTCAAAACTCAAAGTCTGTTATTTTCTTGAATCTATAGATATCCGTTTAAAAACATTTTATTTTAAACATTTTATTAACCACTCTTAACAGATCAAATGATATTTTCGTTAACCCGTTTCGTACATTAAAAAATCATTCGTAAATTACGGATTTGATTGTTAAACCCATAACGCTTTTTATAAGGAATGTTTCTATCAAAGAAATGGAAAAAAACACGTTTAATAATTTATTCCGTCCGAAGCGCTTTTCTGGATTTACCTTCATCAGGAACGCTAAAAGCCAAACATTTGAAATCCAAAGATGTATAAGTACCAAAAATCGTTGAAGAGCTATATGTCAAAATACCTTAAATAAATAACCAAATTCATCTAAAGCCAACTTTGCCTAAGGGAGTTGAAACCTTAGTTTCATAATAATTTCAAAATGTATAAACGGACAATTTTAATAAAGTTTGTTAAATCATGTCAGTACCGAAACACTGACTACTGAGCTGATGATACCCTCGGGGACTGATAGTCCACCAGCAGAGGTATCGACCCAGTGATGTGAAAAATGGATTACGCAAAGACAAATATTTGAAATCCGAAGACGATTTTTATAAGGAATGTTTCTATCAAACCTTTAAAGATAAAAGTCTAAATACCGATAATTGTTTAAGGCAGAAAAAGGTTACCAATAACAATAAAAAACAATGCATTTTCTTCTATTTTAGACAAGTATTAGCCTTGTGGATTTTTTTTTATATACCGCTGCTTTAAAAAAAAACGCTAGAAGAACGTATTGCAGCATGTGCAATAAATATAATTTGTAGTAGGATTTTATCTATCTAAAATAAGAAGAAAAAAGGAAAAGAGAAGCAAATTTAAAACGTCAAGCTGTAGCCAGATTTTACCCATTTCGCCAAGAGGAACGTCTATGACTCCACTTCCAATACATTGTAGAGGTGCCTGACAGAAACAGCTTACGAAAAAAATGCTATTTAGAGGTTTGTCCTGGTTGTTGACAAGACAGGCTGAAAAGACAATAATAGAACGAATATAAATTGATGATATAGTATATAATTGCAACATCAAAATAATATATACATAAGATTTTTCGTAGCCTTTGTTTTATGTACCCAATTCTCAGCATTCCTTCACATTTGTAAGCTTATATCTCAAATGTACTCTTCAAATAATTTTATATTTTGTAATATATACATGTGTATATTTATGATTACAGGTCAACAATACATCTCTAATATAATGACATTTTTTTTCTGGTAGACTAAGATTAAAAGAAACCGTTAACATTTTATCCTTTAAGTGTATAGATCCAAACAAAAGTTAAAGGAACAAAACCTAAATGCATCGTCCTTTAAAAAAGTTGGAAATAGAGACTGTGGCTATCGTATTTATGTGAATGTATACATGTATTTGAGATTATGTAGAGCAGGTTTTGCTCACACTTTCGGGTCATAGGAGATGACCTCTATTATTTGTTCTTTTTTATTTGCTGCATTCGCTTTTCTCAAATGTTTGTTTTATGTATTGTTCTGTAGAATGTTCTTCGTTTTTTCGTTGCTTTTCGTTTCTTAAGCCATGATTAATCGGTCTGTTCGAGAAAAAAGTTTCAATTTCCGCCACTTTTTCTTTCTATGACATTCATTAAATTAAGATTGGTCAGTTTGACTGCTTTACCTGCCCCTTCTGTACCAACATTTTGACATGTCCCGATAGCATCTGTAGATCTTCTCTTACGTCCTCTTGGTCGGGTTTTACTTACACAACAATAACTAACATATCCACAATCAGAGAAATCATTACATGGCGATCCCTATGAATTATAGAAAAACATGTAGACCATTGCAACAATCACAATTCTTAATTATAAACCTTACAATCTTGTATTTTATTATTACTGAATGATGTTATTATTAATAATTTTCACTAAAAAGATATTGAAACTGCCTATAGTTTTAGTGTAGATATACCATTTTACTTGGATAGAAATACCACTGTACTTGTATAGCTATACCATTATATTTGGATTGTCATACAAACGTACCTGTATAGCTATACAATTGTACTTTGATAGTCGTACCACCATACTTCCTTAGCTATATCATGGTACTTGAACAGTCATACCATCGTACTAGTATAGCTGTACTATTGTACCATGACTGTTATACCACCATTATAATATAGCTATACTATTGTACCATGATAGTTTTACCACCGTTCTAGTATAGGAAATCAACTGTAATTGGAAAGTCATACCACCGCACTTGTATAGCTATACCATTGTACTATAGCAGTCATGCCACCATTCTAGTGTATGCATGCCTTTGTATCTGGATAGTCATACCATCGTTATTGTATAGCTATACCATTGTAGTATGATAGTTATACAAGCGTAATAGTATAGCTATACAATTAATCCATTATAGTCATACCACCGTACTTGTTAAACTATACCATTTTACTATAATAGGCATAACACCGTATTGGTATAGGTAAACTATTGTACATATGGATAGTAGTACCGCTGTACTTGTATAATTATACAATATTTATATTGGAATAGTCATACCAACGTTCTTGTTCAGCTTTACCACTGTACTTTGACATGCATACCACCATAATTCTTTAGCTATACCATTGTACTTGAACAGTCATACCACTGTACTAGTATAGCTATATTATTGTTCTAAGATAGTTTTATCACTGTTTAATTATAGGTATATCATTGTACTTGGATATTCATAACATCGTACTTCTATATCTGAAACAGTGCACTATGATAGTCATACCATCGTAATAATATAAAAATACCATTTTTATATGATAGTCATACCACTGTTCTAATACAGGTATACCATTGAACTTGATAGTCATACCACCGTATTTGTATAACTATATCATTATATTTGGAAAGTCATGGTAACGTAGTGTTATAGCTGTATCATTGAACTATGATAGTCATACCAGCGTAAAAGTATAGCTATACCAATATTCTATTATAGTAATACACTATATCACTTTACTAGTATAACTATATCATTTTACTATGATGTTCATACCACCGCACTGTTAGCTATACCATTGTACTATAATAGTCATACCAACGTAATTGTATAGGTATATTATTGAACTACGAAAGTCATACCACCGTACTTGTGTACTATGCTTTGTAATTGGATAGTCATACGAACGCACTTGTATAGCTATATCATTGTACTTTGATAGTCATACCACCGAACTTGTTGAGCTATACCCTTGTACTTGTTCAGTCATACCCCTTACTTCTATAGCTATATCAATGTACTTTGATAATCATACTACGGCACCGTACTAGTTAAGCTATACCAGTTTACTTGGACTGTCATAACACTGTACAAAAAAAGCTATACTATTGTACTATTATAGTTATACCACCGTTATAGTATTGGTTTACCTTTGTACTATATAGCCATACCACATTACTTGTTGATCTGTTTCATTGTACTATAACAGTCATACCAGCCTAAAAGTTTAGATATACCATTATACTATGATAGTCATACCGCCGTTCCTGTCTAGGTATACAATTGTACTATACGAGTCATACCACTGTGCTTGTATATCTATACCATTATTCTCTGATAGTCATATCACTGTACAAATATAGTCATACCATTGTACTATGATAGTCATGCCATCTTATTTGTATATCTATACCATTATACTATGATAGTCATACCACCGTTCTAGTACAGGTATATCATTGTACTATGATAGTCATACCACCGATCTAGTATAGGTTTACCATTGTATTTTGATAATCATACCACAGTACTAGTATAAATATACTATTGTACTATGATAGCTATACTACCGTTTTAGTACAGGTATACCGCTGTAACTATAACAGACATACCACCGTACTTATTTAGCTATACCGTTGTACTTGGATAGTCAGACCATCACCGTACAAGTATGGCTATACCATTGTTACATGATTGTCATACGGTACCACTGTCCTTTTATATGTATATGTTTGTAATTTGAAGGTCATACCACTATACTAATATAGCTATAACATGTATAACATTGTATGAGGAGTTTAATCTGATATTTACAAGTTAAGAGCATGTCACAAGTTGGCAAGAAACTTTTCATATTTTTGGGATACTTGAGTTCTGTGTGAGATTTGTATAGCTCAGCATTTAATTAACGTTGTAACGTTTAATAATAATATACTATTTTATACATACATATACCATGTAGTCTTATGACTTAATATAGTCTAATATACACTACTAAAGTATTTTAGACTGAATACGAATGTACAAAAGGTTTATACGAATAATGAGTGATTTGTTTTCTCTTATCATCATCGAAATTGCTATTCATATTCAATGAATGTTACATAAAAGTATCAACATACCACGTTTTGACACTCCGCTGAAAGATAAAAAAAAATTAATAAAAACATATTGGTGTTCAAATATTCAAAAGAGAAAAAAAAAATTCTTATAATCATTCTCTTTATCAAAGTCCAAAACAGCGTTTTATATCAGTGTTACTTCGGACTCAGTACTCATTAATTATATATATATATTCAATTATAAAAAGAAAATTACAAAAATACTGAACTCCGAGGAAAATTCAAAACGTAAAATCCCTTACCAAACGGCAAAATTAAAAGTTCAATACACATAACTATTTTTTTTTTATTGTCAACACGAAGTACAGCTTTTGTATTTTTACTTTGTTTGTAAAACTTATTTTGATGACTGCACACATTCCTTAACAACATTGGATTTTTGTTGTTTTAACTTTAAGTTTATTTTCAAGGTTGTATAAACATTAAAATAAACCTGAAAACGGAATGAGAAACATGTCAAAGAGACAAAACCCCGACCAAAGAGTAAAAAACAGCAGTAGGCCACCAAAGGGTATTCAACACAACTAGACAATCCATGAACGGGAGGTTCAGCATTGGATTTAAAGATGTTTGAACATCAGCACTATTTTCAAAGGTTTCGAACATTATATTTGTTTTCAAGGTTGTATGAATACCAGTATTGCTTTCAGTTTTGTATGTACATTATCAATGTTTTAACTGTTGTCATATATCCCAGTGAACTTGAAATTAAAGATACTACTTATACACGAAGAACTGCTTCCAACATTGTACTTTCTTCAATATTGACACAGATCGACGACTTCACATTAAAGTCTATGACAAACGAGATGATTCCAGCTTCTTAATAATCAATTTTTTTTTACAATCATGCCATCTGCTCCTTCGTTTGGTGTTTACATTTGAACATATTTCAATAGGGTTATACTCGTGCATGTTCACACAATACTGACTATGTATATGATAGTGTTATTCACGCATAAACTGCTACAAAAGAGTTATGAGGGGGAAAGATTAAAAATGACATTACGTAAATTGTATGGACACCATCACAAATTGGTTGATCTATACGATGCGTCTGTGTCTAAACTACTAATACTAATGACATTTTTACCACGTCTTAGAATGTAGTTTAACATCTTTCTCGTCTGTCTGCTAATTACCAAACGTGATCTTTTTCCAAATATGACTGTTTTACGTATACCGAGTGTGAATTTGCACTGCTATACGTCGTGTCTCGGTATATTTTTTATGTTTCGGTTATGGTGTTGGTTAGATAATGTGTTATGTCTTATCGTTTGTAGTCCAATTATTATAAATACCCTTTCAAAACCATCATTGTCAAGAAAGTTGCTTGAGCTGGTTTTGTGAAAATAATTTTATAAAGTTCGAGATTGCATGTTCGTAACGTAATCGTTTCATTGTTTATGTTGTCCTGTGTTGTCTGTCGCTGATGACAGATGTTCTGTGTTGTTCTGCGGTTTGTATGTTGTGTCAACTTTTATTTTATCTGTTTGTGCGTTTATCTGTGATGAGTGTTCTTGAATGTGTTTGTGCTGTATTTCTGTCACTTAGTGTTTTCATTTTAGCAATCTTTTTTTTAACATTGTCATTTAAGCGGAAGGTTTGGCAAGCTAAAAAACTAGGTTCAACCCACATTTTTTTTGGAATGTCCTGTATCAAGTCAGGAATATGCTATCAAATAGTTCGTTTTTATGTATGTTGGCGTTTGTTTTTGTTGCACTTAAGTGTTTCTGTTGTTCCTTGGTTTTTCTCTTATCGTTGATGTGTTTCCATTGGTTTTAGTTTGTAACCCGGATTTATTTTCTCTCAATCGTTTATGACTTTTGAACACAGAAATGCGTCTGTAGCCTTTATTGTGTATTGTAAACGTGTCTTATTTTCGGTTATTTTGTTTGTGTTTATGTATTGTAATCGTCATTATTTTGTGTAAACATACATCGGTTGCTTCTAGTATCCACGGTATGTGTAAGTACTGTTTTGAGTTTTCCTGATAAAATTTAATTAACTTTCCTTCTTGCAGTTCTTCATATTTACATTGATAGATGCATGTCTAATTTTAGGGCACTTGTTTACTGTGAATATGTCTTGTTCTTGTTTTATTTTTTGCTGATTTTAGTATCCGTTTTTTTAAGTTATCTTCTTTTTCGTGTTGTTTGTTATCACATTTTGTTTGCAATTCTTCATGTCGGTGTTGCATTCGACTAAAATTGTTATCAGGGATTGATAAATAAATAAAAATATGCTGCATGATTTCCAATGAGACCAAAATTGACTTCTATGTTTTAAATGGCTATGAAACTGGACAACATATGCCTCGTGTTTTTTTTTATGTGGGGTTCGTTTTTCTAAGTCTTTATTTTTCTATGTTTTGTCTTCTGTACAATTATTCGTCTGTTTGTCTTTGTCTTTTTATTTTTAGCCATGGCAATGTCAGTTTATTTTCAATCTATTAGTTTGACTTCCCGTCCCTCCTGTATCTTTCGTCCCTCTTTTCACGACATACTTAGACAGGAATTTGTTGGACGAAAACTTTTACACGAGAGGGCAAATGATACTATAGAACGTTTGTGAATTTGTCAAATTAAAAATGCGTTTCCTTTAATTTGGAAGGCTAAATGATTCGACTTGAAAAATTGCATTTTGTATATAAAAAATTAAAACGTGGTTAATTTTACAATTTCATTGAGTTATTCTGATGGCTCATTTTTCTTTCTATTTCTTAATTGGATATCGCTGCCAATTAACATGATTAAACATTGTAGGTTAACAAAGGAATACAAAAAACTTACCAGTTTGAATGATAATTAAAGCTACGACGCAAATAATAAAGTTTGTCAGCACGTTTCTCATTTTTCAAAATATTTACAATATGAAATGTTTCAATTGGTAATTTATAGAAGGTATATTACTGCAACAGGTGTACAAAACAGTTCATGTTGTAATCAGGCGTATATAAGTGGGTAATAATGCATAAATATTGTAATAGTTTTAATTGTCCACATTTAAAGATTAACCAATATAACATCATTTCGCTTCAGAATATATCATTGTTATATATTTAGGATATAGGTTGATTAATAACATTCAATCAGCCGTACATTCCCACTATCAATACATGTGTTCTTAATCCAGTTACAATACATGTACTTGTACATGTAGAATAATAATAAGCTTTCGGTCTATTTCTTTTCTTGTCTTTTAACATTATATTACAAGCTGGTGTAGTAAATAAACGCATGTAATACTTTCCATTAGTGATTTTAACATATAGTGAATGAGTTCTATTACATAATTGTTAATTTTTTAAAATGTCAGACAGCTTTTTAGCTCACCTGACCAAAAAAGGCAAAATGAGCTTTTCTCATCACTGGGGGTCCGTCCGTTAAATTTTACAAAATCGTTTACAACCATGATGGCCGCCGTGGCTAAAAATGGAGCATACGGGTTTACCATAGAACTATATGGGACATTTCTAAATACATAATTTCACATTTTAAATGGTCACAACTTTTAAACTAATTTAGATAATGATAAAGATTTTCAGTAGCTTTCGTAAGACTTCAATGGAATGGGATGACCTGCTATTGAGGTAACTACTGAGCCAAATCAAACCAGACTTTGTCTCAATCATTATTGGCGTATCTAATACTATTTATTATAATTTTAATCTGATTTTACATTATTTCCAAATGCAAAGTAGATACAGGTGAGTGACACAGGCACCTGCGATATATATAAGCTTGCGCAGTGAAAACTTCCTAGCATTCAAAGTGTAGGATGTGTTATCGTGAAATTCTCCTCTTATGCAAGTAAATACTCTTAAAAAAATGACAAAGTTTTGCTATCTTCCAGTAGAGCAAATATTAATAAAAATCAAAACCCTGACCTCATGCACATCTTCAATAAATGTACAATATATGTTCAAACAGTCAGCAAAGTGAAAACTTCATAGCATTCAAACTGTAGGTATGAACGCTCCTCTTATGCAAGTCAATACTTAAAAAAATGCAAAAGTTCAACTATCTCCCAAGAGAGCAAATATTGATAAAAAAAATAATCAAAACCCTGACCACATGCACACCTTCAATATATGTACCAACAAATAGCAAAGTGAAAACTTCCTAGGATTCAAACTGTAGTAAGAATATAGTAATATCAGTTTTGTACCGACGTCACACGTTCATTCCATCTGTACGGCACCACCACTATACACAGAGCATGTGCAAATCCACCTTTGTATCGACATCATGCACAGAGTGTGTGCAAGTCAACCTTTGTATCGACAGCATGCACAGAGCATGTGCAACTCCACCTTTGTATCGACATCATGCAGAGCATGTGCAAGTCCCGCTTTGCTCTGATAGCAGCGGCCAAACTGAATGTATTGGTCAAATCTCGCAGGACTCACTTATGATATAGTAATATCATAGGTGAGCCCTTGCTCGATATGACCAAATTTATATGAGTATTGGGTGAAAATTGGGTTACACAGCAGACCTCAATACTATAAGCTAGTATAACGACAACACACTTATAATTCCCAATTCTAACCTTTAACGTTCCCAATACTCACCCAAAACTTAAAAATTGTCTTGTATAAATGAAGAAGTCAAAATTCTTAAACAAATGGGAGTTTTGAGTCTATGACAAAACTTAAAATATCGCCATCTAAGCAAACATCAAAAAGTTAAGAAATTTCAAATGAATACATCCCATGCAGAAAACTGGTAAAAGCAAATTATGCCAACTGCTAACTATTATGTGTACTTCTTGTGTTGTTTCTGAGACTTTCACGTGCATGCTCCATTGAGACTTTCACGTGCATGCTCCATATCATGAATTTTAACAAACGTATGCAACTTATGACTTAAATTAAAGTGTTAATATTTTCAGTTGAACTGCTCTTATGTTTGTAGACACCCAGAGCGAACTATCTGTTATGCAGTAGTTTTTGTATAAGTCAAGAACGATCAAGTGGTGCATGAGCTCTAGATGGTTTTTATGTATTACAAATATCAAATGTTGTTGATGTAAGCAATTCGCATATCTAAATAGAACAGAAACCACAAGTCTCCCTCTAAACTTAATAAATTTGTTTTCAAAACAAATTACGTTAAACAGATTATGAAAAGTAATATTTATTACAGCAAAGTGTATTCAATACAGTACGTCACAAAATTCAATTTTAACATACATGTACAAAATAGTAATACATAATATCCCTCGAAAAATAGAGGCAAATCCAATTAAAAAAATTCTCTATTTTTACATACCTTCATACGTATAGAAATACATAATATCCCTCAAAATACAAGTTAGTCATAGTCAATATACATAAAAGTAGTAGTACATAATTCCCTCAAAATACAAAAAAAATAATTAAACAAGCATCAAAAGTAACAAACTTTTACTCTAAACACTTCAAATTGTCACTGAAAAGCACTGGAAAGTTTATTGACCTCACAATACGACTAGAATATAGATCTACAAATATTAGATTCAGAAACCCCTGTATTAGCCATGATGGAACTGACTGACCCTCTTCCTACCATACTTGACAATCTACTATAACTTTGGTAAGAGGACGAAGAAGACCAACCTATATGCTGCATGACGTCACTTGTAGACCCCCCTGACAAAGCTAAAGTAATAGCACAAGCTCCCCGAATTCCATGAGGGGTCTCACCGTCGTAAATATCGAGTTTCTTTAAATATTTCCTCAAGCGATCATACATAGCATTTGAAGATACAGGATTGTCAGTAACATCTTTTCGATTTTTACTCAAAGTACGGAATAAATAACCAAACCGTAAATCAACTCCAAGTGCCCTGGCACCTTCAACATACCTTTCCAGTGCTTTAACTGGACAAACTAAAGTATCATTAAATCTTAAGATGGAAAATTCATTCACTTTCCCTTTTCCAAGTGTTTTGCCTACTGTGTGTGAAAATAGAAAACCGTCACCATTTGGTAATAATTTAACCTCTTGTGAAATACACAAGCCCAAGTCATTCGCTCTGTCCCCTGAAAAGTATTGAACTTTGAAGAAAGCTTGATCTCTAAGGAATATGAATCTTTCAGAGGATTTCAAAACAGGATCCAACAACAAATCATCAATATGAACACTAATTGATCGGAGTTAAAAACAGAGGTTTTGCCTGTTTTTGTACAACATGGGATTTTGACTGCTCAAACTGAATAGCATGCAAATATTTGTCTACCTCTGGACTACACACAGGATTACCAATTTATAATAATCTTCGATAAGCATTTAAAGAGGGCTAAATTAGAACAGACGGACAAGCAAACTTATCCAAAGAAAAAAGGTAAAAAGAAACATTCATACCTTTCGCCGCTGGTGTATCTGTACTGGGATTACTAGTACTTAACCTCTGACCTCTAGCACCAACAGAATTGGCTAACAATATGCTTTCATGCACTAGAAGTCTCACATTCTCTATATTGTCATCCTTCCCACACAGAACAATTAATACATCTTTAACGGATTCACCTGGAATTAAATAAGGCATTAATCAATCAAACGGAACAGATGCAATTTCATGTATAATGTGTAAAAAATCACGAACCGTGAAGAGCGAAAATCTCGGAGGTAACTTGCCAAGTTACCGTCAATAAAATCATAACTTCTGATGACACTAAACAACAAGAATTAACATAAAAACCAAAGGCTAAATTTATCGCACCAGATGCAGATCTACATTTCTAACAAAAAGGTTTGTTCAAAAGAGCATTATCAGTCAAATGAAGCTAATTAAATTATCAAAAACAAAAAATTAAAGCCATATTTACTTTGAATACAAGGTTCTCTGAAAGTCGTAAGAAAACGTTATAATAAATTATAAATTACCTGTTAGCTTCTCAAACTGAGCAATTAATTCGACTTTTGTTAAACTCTCTAAAGGTTCATCTTTTTTCAGTCTTTACAGCTCTAAAACCGCTTCTGCATCTGCGTTTTTTACCCTCAAAATGATCGGGATTAAACTTTTACCCGCCAGGGAGCAATTTGGCTTCAATACCTGAGCCATAGCTGAAATTAATAAAAATAAATTTAGTAACCTCATTACAAATCCGCCATTAAAAATCGTGCAATGCGGACTGTCTTCGTCATAAATTGAAGATACAAATATCTTTTTCTAAATTAACGTATGAACATTCAAAAAAAAAATGTGCTCTTAAACTCCTAGAATGAACTAAACCAAAAATATTCTCCTGTTCAAAGTTATTATTTCCAATACCTCGGCAATAACGCAAAATTCGGAGCTTTCTTCTCCCTAGATATATTTAACAAAAATCTCTGACAATATCTTCATTGAACGCTGCAACCTATGCAAACGCCACTTAAAGCTTTAAATCAAACAACACTTCCCGACATACAGGACAGTTCTCAATACGCGTTGCAACCAATGCAGACGCAAACTCCATTTTAGTACATTAATTATAAAAACAGCATTAAACCACAACTACTAGCTGTTATCAACAAAATACATTGAAAGCATTAACTACATTTAACTAGATTTAAAAAACTTACTTCCACAGTAAGAAACTTCTTTACTTTAGACACTACAACCACGCTCTACTCAAGAGCTGTTAAAGTCCGTGCTGTCACGCTTGATAGCAGCGGCCAAACTGAATGTATTGGTCAAATCTCGCGGGACTCACTTATGATAACTATATAAATCATAATGGGAGGGAAAGTCGGACGTACGGACATACAGACGTACAGACGGACAGAGGGAATGACGGACAGACGGACGTCGGAAAATCAATATGCCCCCAAACTTACAGTTGTGGGGGCATAAAAAACGACGATAACCTTGGATAAAATGTCGTAACATAAAATACCGTACACAGGTAAATATAAAATGTTGTTGTAAGTAGAATATGGAATACGGAATTGTTTTAGATTAAGTAAGTCTATAAGATGTGTGTATGATAAAGGCCTCGTATGCATACTCCAATGTTGTGTTTTTGCAATTTGAAATTAAATAATTGGAATTCAGAATAAGGAGTACATATCTTAAACATTTCACGTCAAATAAACATCTATTACATTACATCAGTACATTTTTTTCAATTCATCTAAAGTGAATAGTAATCGGTGTTGATGACATAATAGTAGATGGTACTATTCTATGAACTTAAAGTAAAGTTTACCAGTTCCTGGTAAAGCAAAATAGTAAGGGGAAGTTATGAAACGATTATTTTATAAAATTACAAAGGATTTTCACTCAAATGGTGACAAGATATCATATTGTTGCACTTTTGATGAAATTCAATAGACAAACATTTGATCGCCAAACCTATTGCTTTTAAGTGCTTATCATAATAAGTTCTATATCTATAAGACGCTTAAAAAAGTTGATATTGTTATTGAAATAGTAGTTACATAAACTACACATGTTTCTGTGTTCAATGTACCAGGATATGTATAAACAATTTGACATGATTATATGAAGTGGTTATATTTAAAAATCTTAATCATTTATTATTTCTGCATTGAAATATTTGAATCTTACACATTTGTAAACTGCAATTTGCATTTTACTAGTTCAGTATTTTTGTGATTTTTCTTTTGAATAAATGTTTTCCCAAATAATTACATTAGAATAATAAATCGAAAACATTAAACAAACATCGAAGGAAAAGCCAAATCCGAATAATGTAACCTTGGCAAAGGAAACATAAAAATGAAAGAAATGTAGAACGAATAAAAAATCATTGATCATGTTTATTGCAATGTAATTCTACAACTTTCGATTTCGTATCATCATTGTTGAAGTCTGAATAGTATCAAGTGAATTTCTCCAGCGAAACCAAGATATCCCTTGCGCTCCCTTTCATTTGAACAGACCATTAAGGTGAGAAATAACACAGGAACCAAACCACCAACCTCCTGTATGTACAGAAGCACAGTTTTGACTTCCATTTTTGTCATTGTTATTATCCTTTGTACTGAACCTTACGTTGTTATGATATGCCAAGCTGTCACCTAAAAATAGATTAAATATCGAGCAAATCACACACCAGTAAATGACATTAAATTTGTTACACATAAAGAAATATTTCTAGTAATGACAATAAATCATAAACATAAAATACTCATAGCAAACTTCTTAGTAAAGAACTCCATGAAAATAGTAAAATGAATATAATTTTGGTAGTCCATGAAAATGTCCCTAAATTGTGTCGAGTGAATCAAATAAATTACAAGTACAAGACCCGTCCAGTTAAGATATAATATGAATGAATTCAAAAGAGCCTACTGATGAATTTGAGATCCAGGCTTCATTCATTTTTGTATTAGTATTTTTTATATTTTCTCTAATTTTCTAGGGGCCTGTTGCCTGAGTGATCTAAGTTGGCGATCTACTGTAACTCTGTAACACTAAGGTTCTGAGTTTAAATCTAGTTCGTGCCAGGTGCGTTCTTCTCCGATATCAATTGGCTAGAATAGAAAGATTTCCAACCGAATGTTAATGGTTCTATCCAGCTTCCCCCTAAAATATTTCTACCACAATATAGTTCCATATTGCTGAAAGTGGAGTTAAACACCAATGTAAACATTTAATACTACGTGAAAATGTTTAGAACTTGATGCTTTATGAACATGTGAAGCTAGATGTTATGTGAAAAATTACTTTCTTGTAACATTTAAAGTGACAGACTACCTTTTAAGGTAAAAGAACTTCAAGGAAATAATTGGTCAAATTCTTAACAGATAAATCATTTATTTCATGGATATCCATATATTAGAAGCACAAAAAGATGGTCCATGACTGATTTAAGCCCTTTGACACGAAAATATATTTCTACAAAATACTTTGCTGTCAAGACAGAACCTCCTTTTTATAAAATACTTTGTACCCGATAACTATACTGATTATAAATGAACATACTTTCCCTATTCATAGATGAAAAAGTTTTAAAATTATATATCTTGTTAAATTTCAAAATTCTAAAGAAACTAAGGTTTTTACTCTCTGACAATGGTGGTCTTAAAAGGATTTGGCTATAATTTTAGTTAATTTTAGATCAACTGTTTCGATTATATACACCATTGATTTTAAAATATTCGGAAGGCGCGTTACTGATAAAGGTATTTCAAGAAAAGAGCTTCAGATGCGTTAACTTACAACGAGTTGTTTTCATTCTTTGAATGGACAATTTTGCATTTAAAATAAAACAATTAAAAATTTGTAATGAGGAATTGTAAAAAAATCTTTACTTTTTTTAATCGTAGATGTGTGAAATACAAAATAAGCAATACCGATTTTTGTACAAACATTGTACGATATATAACTTGATTTGTAGTGTTTTAACGCCACTTGTTAGTGCCACTTTTGGGCTTTGACTTGGCAGCCATTTTTAATGGTGAAGGTAGCCCACAGAAAACAACAGAACTTCGATAGGAAAACTGACAATCCTTGTCGATTAAGATTAGAGTCTAATGCATCCGCATAACCGGGGTCCGAACTCACAACCTCAGTGTTGACTGGCTAGTGATTATAGTCGAAGAACTACTTAAACCACTTGCCCACCGAGGCCCATTTACGATAAAGGGGAAAATATAAAGGGGAAAAAAATGTAAACATGAATATAGTCTATGAGGTACGAAATGGTATTAATCATTGATACGAGATGGTAATTGATGAGTACAAAATTGTAATTTTCCTCGGAGTTCGGTATTTTTATTATTTTACATTTTTCAAAATACCTGCGTTTCTACAATAACCGGTGACTGTCAATTTGTATTCACTTGATGAGTCATCAATTGAAAAGTGCTTGTAATAAGCATATCCAATGCGTTCATTGAGGTCTCTTAAATAAATACGCAGCGATGATTTGCCTTCTGATGTCAGACGATTAATATGGTCGTTTCCTGATTATAAAGATACGAATATTTATCAAACAATATTGATTATGCATCATCCTATTCAAGCCCTTCATTCTTAAAGCACATACAACCCTTAATAATACAATAGTTTGATCATATAAGATGTAACTGCAAAACACAAATTTGTTGTATCTCAATGTGATGTTCAGAAAGATAACGACAATTTTCGATTGTATGGTAATGAAAACAATAGACAATGTCTACAGCACTTAGAATCTAAGATGGATTCCTGATAACGTTATACTGAATATTAAGTAACTTAACTATTGTTATTCTGTGCGGACTTCAAAAGTATGGTTTACTTGTGTCCAATCTATTTTGAAAAATATGTTTAAACTAAACTAAAAAACTTCAGAACTTACATGTTTTTCGTAACTATTTCCAGCCATAATATCGTTGTTTCTACCACGAAACACGGTTGACATAATTAGGTTTAAAGATTCTGGTGTTTTATGTATGCTTCAGGGGATAGGATTTTCTAACAAATACTGTTTCCTCTTGTTAAAATGTTTAAGTTTTCTTATTTTTTCAAATATCGTATATGTATATGCCGAATTGTTTCGGAAAGTTTTTAGATAAGAAAGTTGAGAACAGTTTCCCAAGAGAACATGAATGAAAAAGCAACATATAGATATCAATCAGGTATATCTAGCCAAAAATCCGCATTTATATCACCAAAGCCATTTTTATACCCCATCCAACCATGATTGAAATTTGTTGTGCTATTTGTCCTATATTGAAAAACCTGAAAAACGATTATATTAATATCGAATAATGTATATCAGTCGGTGTGACCTTCTGTATCTCAAAATAAAACAGCAGCTTCAGAAGATATGTCGCGCACAATGCATCACTTCTATAAAATGTATAACAAAAAGAAATGCACCTTCGTCAAACCCTATTTCCCTTACCGTGTTTGTTTTTACTTTAGGGTAGATTCATGGTTTTCCGCCATCTTGGATTGTACTATTACAGTACAAAATCGGTCTAGTTATTTTCCCAAATCAGCAAATTTGGAAACAGATTTGCAATTGAATGGTTAGACTGTTCATTAATATAAAGAAAACTTGTTGATTTATTGTATTATTCAAAATATTTTAACAACAAATTAATATATACCTTTTTGGTGTTTAAAATCATTTTTTTCTAATGAATCATTTAAGGGAAGATAACTCTTTTTGTAAAAAAATTATACTAGGCTGATAGGGAATATTTTTATTTTTACTTGTGGCAAGTAAACAAGTTCGGTGACACCATGTTTTCTTTTTATTTTCTTAAAGCATATTATGAAACCTATCTTCTCACAATTTATTTCAAAATTCTATCTCATAGACTTTTTTTTATGCACTCTTATGTGTTTTTCATTAACAAACTAACCAAAATTAGGCAATTTTCAACGACTCATAGCTTGAAAAATAGCGCACGGTGACCCATTCTTTTTATTATATTTTTGAAAAAAGCATAGTAAAATCATCATTTTGGCAGTTTTAAGAAAATTCTGTCTGAAAAACATTTACTTATGATCTACCTTAAGTAATCTCTGATTTTTGAGCTCTTCAAACTTTGAATGATGATATGAGTTGTTTAAGACTATATGCATTTCTGAAAACTTTTAATGTTATACACTATTAATATTATGTTTAATCACTTGATCAAGCCTTTCTAACTATTTGCCGTCCAATACCCACCATCAGTGTCCATGTCACAATACACTTTAAAGCCAAAACAACTATCCGGAAAGATCTTATATACACCACTCTTGTGAATCTTTTTATCTAATCCGGAACAATCCTTTGGTCTAAATTCTTCTATAAGACAAAACAAACCAAGATATAATGACTTATATTCATATAACTATATATAATTAAGGTAATATTTGCTATAACAGATATTTATTTAAACTAGGAACATTCATAAATCTATTAATATATCATTTCTGCTGAGGGACGAAAAACAATTTGCTCAAGAACTTTGGGTCATATTTGAGAATGATTATATATATTATGTTGTTATCAAGATATAATAGATCAAACCTTTAAAATAAAAAAAGTAATTAAAGAGTTTTTAAATTATTTTACTTTTTATAAATACAACATAAATCATTCATGAAAAACCAATGCAATGTTTTAGTCATATTGATTCATGTATAAAGTACATATATATGTGGAGCCAGGTGTCCGAGAGGTTTAGCGCGTCGAGCATAGTTCAAGGCTATCAATTAGATTAAACTTGTCTGGTAAGATATCAACCCATTACCTATACATGTTACCAATGTAGGGAAAAAAATGCACAGTAAAACTCAGTTTAAAAAAGTTAGAGTTCCATGTCATAACAGGTAACAAAAGAATAAAAGCAAAATGGCAATAATACATACATTAACAAAGGAGTACTAGCACTTACTGGCATGACAGCTCCAAATTTGAAATATAGTGATTGAAATATTCTAAAAGCTTTATTGATGAAGTGATGCAATATGGAAGAGTTATCGGAATAAAAAAATTTCTTATTTTTCATATTCCTGAAAGATTGAAAAAAAATAATATGTGAACATTCGTTATTCTTAATTTTCATTTTGATCTTTTTTTGTTTGTTTAAAACATAGAAATAGAAAACTTGTTTAGTTTTCCCGGACTTTTTCTGAAAAAGTTAATTTAAAACTTTGCGGAATTTTACTATCTATACTTCTGTAAATATATGTAAAAAATATTGGCTACATATACACTGTTTTACACACGTACAACTTCCATGTTAACTTGTTTAAGTCTCAATTTTTAATTTCTTACCATAGATATTAAAATGCATAGTTACATGTACAAGATATGAAACGCCTTCCGTGAAAATTGTCTTTACAAGAACAGGCACCATTAATAGACTGACACATGTCTTTGGTCGATCCATTTTGATCACAGTTACAAGGTTGACATTTAATACCCATCGAACATTTTGAACTGTCTTTACAATCAAATGTACCATCGCAGCATCGTTTAAAACATGTTCTATCCTCCACCTTATCTCCTTTGCATTGCTTTAAAATTTCTTTGTCCCTAACGTGGTAGTACAATGTATCTTGACCGTTCCTGTTTACCGTCAATACCACATACTTTGCTACAGACAGACCAAGATGTCCAATCACTCCATTTACAATCTTGTCGTTCCTCCTTTTCACATGTATGTCCTATAAAATGTTCTTTACACCGACACTGTCCAGTTTTTGAATTACATATTGGTGATAGTGAACCTATTACGTTACAGTTGCAAGGTTTGCAAGCAGATGTTATATTTTGGCAAGTAAAATATTGGGTGCCATCACGGGCATATCCCTCTATGCATTTATTTTCTAACGTTATATCCTTAAATAAGTGTAACTTATCACAATGAACATTAGTTGAATGTGTGATTGACGCACTGCAGGTTGATTCCATTGCAAAGTTTATCTGCTGTTTTACTCTTTGTTTGAACAGCCGTACAAGAGTGGAAGAATGTTTATATAAAACATCGCGAACTTGCAACAAGACAGAAAATCCGTTCGACTGTGCAAGCTGTGTAAACCTTGAAATTGTTGAAGAACGAGTTCAATTTAAATAGCACTATGGGCAAATGGTATGCAATTTGCAATAATTTCTGTTTTTCATTTTCATTTATTTTGAATATATCACACGGTATTATCTTACTTGCTTGCAGAATCAAATAATTCATGCTTAAGTAAAAACCATAGAAGGAACCTAAATCAGTTGCGGTTAACAAATATGTATCAATAGCTTCGGTGTTAACATTTTGAACAGTTTCATATGCCAGACTCAAGCACTTCATGGATGAAACCATATAGTTTTAGCTAACATAAGATCTAGAATGTTGCCAATTTTAGGCACTTTATTCAGTATTGACATCACTGACACTAAATCTTTCACCTATCTGTATCTGTATGGGTACGTCGTAGCTACCAATTCTGGCTTTTATACAACGGGAGTGAAGGCGCCGTCGAGTTATTGACGTTTCGCGAGAGCAGATGTAAAGCTCTCTACACTAGTTGCGCGAACAATAGTGTCTTCTAGATGGTTCCAATTTACTATTGTGGACACAAAGAATGAATTTGAATGTTGCGGTGTTTTACTTGTAGGAATGTCAAAACACCTGGTATTGTTCCTCACTTGTTTTTCAACAATGTTTGTGGCTTGATAGTTGTCAAACTTTTTAGCTGTGATGTTTCGTCTTGGTCTTGCTGATTTGAGGAAGTCGTCTGGATCAATAGCAGGTACCAGCCCCTCAACCACCTTGTACATAAATATAAGCTTTTGGCTCGTGCGTCCCAATTGTAGTTCCTGTAGTTCTAATTTTGTAAGCATGTTTGTTATGCAGCCATCTTCTCTAGTTCTGTAATCGCCTGTTATAAAGCGTGCTGCTTGTCTTTGTATTCTTTCTAGCTTGTTTGAGTCTGCAATACTGTAGGGGTCCCATACTGTTGCTGCATATTCCATTGTAGATCTTACTAAGGAAATGTAAGCAGTTTTCTTACATTTCTGTGGGCAGTATCGTAAATTTCTTCTGAGGAAGCCTAGGGTTGAGTTAGCCTTTTTGGCAACGTTTGTTATATGCGTGCTCCACTTCAGGTCTTCTGATATCTGCACTCCTAGGTATGGGTTGCTCTGAACTTGTTGGAGTATGTGGCCGTTGAGTGTATAGAATCTCTGGCTTTTGTTTTTTATGCTTAGTATGTAGCATTTCTTTGCGTTAAATCGCATACCCCATTTATTTGCCCAATCTTCTAGGCTAGCTAGGTCTTCTTGTAGCAGTTTGTGATCTTTCTCTGTTTTGATGGTTCTGTACAGCCGTACTGATGATTTGACAGTGTCCGGGAGGTCATTTATATGACATAGGAAAAGTAATGGTCCCAGAACTGTTCCCTGTGGAACAACTGAGTCCACTTTGACTTCTTCCGACTGTTCTCCCTCTACTACTACTTTCATCTTTCTCTGTGTCAGAAACATATTTAGCCAGTTGTTTAGTTGTCCTCGAATTCTTCGAATTCCGTATTCTCCCATTTTTGATAATAATTTGTTGTGTGGTACTGTATCAAAGGCTTTTGAAAAGTCCAGGATTGCGATATCAGTTTGTAGTCCGGCGTCAAATGCTTTCATGAAGTCATGTAAGGGGACTAATAGTTGTGTTTCACATGAGTAGCCAGATCGGAATCCATGGTTGACTCTGTGCTTTTCAAGATGTTTGAGGATGTGCTTGCATATGATATGTTCTAATAGTTTGCATGGTACCGATGTTAATGAGACTGGTCTACAGTTGCCTGCAACGTGTTTGTCTCCTTTTTTGAATACACACGAGATGTTTGCGTTTAGCCAGTCTTCGGGTAGTATGCCAGTGTCTATTGATGTTTTGAAGATGGCAGTAAGTCCTGGTGCTATTTCTGTAGCACATTCTTTAAGTATTTTGTTTGGTATACCATCTGGTCCAGATGCTTTCGATGGATTTACATCTTTGAGTAGTTTTTCTAGTCCTTTTGTGGTAATAAGTAGATTGGGTATTGTTTCCAGTATTTATTTAGCGGACTAAATATGCTTGATGACACAGATTCGAATGAGATATCATGTGTGAGTGGTTCATAGTAGTTTGATGTGTATAAGGACCGAAAACGTTGAAGAGCTTTTAAACCAAAAAGGACCTTAAATAGCCAAATCTATCTAAAACCAACTTTGCCTGAGAGAGTTTAAACATAAAATGTTTTTATGATTTCAAAATGATAAACGAGGAATTTGAGAAAGTTTGTTATAAATCATGTCGTTACCGAATTATTGACTACTGAGCTGATGATATCCTAGGGGATTGATAGTCCACCCGCAGAAGTATCGACTCAGTGGTGTACAAAATGAAAACAACACGTTATAAAGTCCATGCATCCGAAGCGCTTTTCTGGTTTTGCCTTCATCAGGAACGATGAAAGCCGAATATTTGAAAGCCAAGGATGTAACTGTTTTCGCTTGTAACGATGCGTCTGATCGGATATATAGCATGCATGAACGAGCACGCATTTGCATTGTGTACATGTGAATAACTCAAATATGGCAAAGGGTTCATGTGAATTGCTGCTTAATTAAGATGTAAATGCATTTAAGAATGAGCCGTGCGTAGATTTACGGCGTCCATTACAGATTGACGATCTTAATGCAATTACGGTATACATAAAAATAAGAAGATGTGGTATGATTGCCAATGAGACAACTCTCCCCAAGAGACCAAATGACAAAGAAATTCACAACAATAAATTGCGGCCTTCAACAATTAGTAAAGCCCACACCGCACAGTCAGCTATAAAAGGTTCCAAAATGACAAATGTAAACAATTCAAACGAGAAAACTAAATGCCTACATTACTTATGTACAAAACAATGAACGAAAAACAAATCAAGTACGCAGCAACAAACGACAACTACTGAATTACAGGCTCCTGACGACAGGCACATACAGAATGTGGCGGATTTAAACTAGTTAGATGGCGCCAAACCCTCCTCCTAACCTTGGACAGTGGAGCAACAGCACAACACAAGAACATACTATACACAACAATAACTGGAACAAAAACATGATAAACAGCAACAAACAACCACCACCACGTGCACTCAATTACAAGCTCCTGACTTGGAACTGGCACATATAGTATGTGGGACAGTGGTGTAAAAGAGGGACGAAAGATACCAGAGGGACAGTCAAACTCATAAATCAAAAATAAACGGACAACAACATGGCTAAAAATGAAAAAGACGAACAGACAAACAATAGTACACGTGACACAACATAGAAAACTAAAGAATAAGCATCACGAATCCCGTCAAAAAATTAGGAGTGATTTCAGGTGCTCCGAAAGGGTAAGCAGATCCTGCTCTACATGTGGCACCCGCCGTTTTGCTCATGTAATAACAAAATAAATTATGTAACTGTACAACATAAGAACAAACAAACAAAAAATCAGTTGAAAAAGGTTTAACTCATCAGAAGAATACAAATAGAAATACATCTAACAAAAACACAGAGTGGACTTGGCAGGGTTCTTATACATCCCAACAACAAAAAGACATCAAGTACAGATCTGAGAGTACTCGAAGTTACTGACAGCTAGTTCTAAGCCATTTAAAATAACTAATAGAAAAAAAGCATGCACCTAAGACTAAAATATCAATCAGTAAACATAGTATATTTAAGCTAATCTTCTATACGTAGGTTAATGTATTTACGACTGTTAAGTATAATTAAGATCAATTAAACTATCATTTACCCAGTATATTCGCAATTTCTCAAAACGTCCAGAAATGGCTTTCCTATATTCACCTTCATTCAAAACACTCAAATCTTAACATTGAAATGCCAAAAATGTATGAATAAGTAGAAATATTGAGAGCTATAACAGTTTATTATGTGTTGCGTAATAGGATCATATTATCCAAAACCTATATTGGCGATTTAAGCAAAACAATTACAGGACGGTGATTTAGAAATCGTAGGCTTTCTCAATTAATAATGCAATAGAAGGACTGAAACAAAAAATAACATGAATAACAAGAAAGTATTTGCCGAATTATCCTTAAAATCAACTTCATTTCAAAATTGTTAAAGTGTTCTATCAAATGATGAATTTATTTACTTGAATAATTCTTTCCCTTTTGTTTTAAATCATTTCCTTATAATGGATTACAGAGTCTTGAAATTACAGTTAGTATAATCCTCGTTCTTACGTGACTGGTGGATAATTCTCCCTGGTAATTATACCACAACAGAAGAAAATCAATAGGTCTTTCCATCTTTCCATGGAAAGACTATTGATTTTCTCATGATTATTATTAGGTCTTTCCACCTTTCCGTGGAAAGACCTATTTATATTCTTCTGATTATGTTTTCCTTTTTTTTCCGCCTAATTATTTTCTTGCGCTTAGTTTCTTGTATATGATATCATACAATCTATACGTATTTGAAACTGACCCTATTGAACCGAACACTTTTTTTGTTGTTATGAGATCTCCTGCGCAACCATGTCAGAAAGCGACACAATTTATTTTTCCAAATTGCTCGTTATATCCTCAGAATGTTAGGTTTTTGACCGAATCTTTACAAGGACTCCATATGAGAGTTATTTCCATTTTTGTATTTGATATATATGTGAAATGTATTTGTAACTGGATAACCTTAAGTGATGAATGCCTAGGGTCTTTTGATTTGAGGTCCTTGGTCCATAAAAATGAGAATGAGGTCAAGGTCAAAGGTAAATGTCATGTTGACAATTTTCATTTTGGCTTGTAATCACTAATTTTCAGAAATCTTATACGATATCGACAAATCCTTTTACTGAAGTGTTAGTTGTGACATGTCGTAACTCGTAAATTTGAGTTGAAAGGGTACGGAGACATTAAATTGGAGTGTTCTCCCCTATTACATATAAAATTACACGTATGGGGATGTAACTCATTTATCATATATAATTAAGACCTAGGGTCTTTTGATTCGAGGCCCTTGTTTCATGACCTTGAAATTTGGGTCAATGTCAACGTTTGATTCGACGTTCTATATTTTGACCTTTACATTTAACTCATGTGTATACATGATAAAGTCATGGGACTATTTGCATTAGGTTGCAAGCCATTTGACCTTGAAAAAGCCAACCGGAAGTGACCCTTTCTAAACCAGAGGTCTGTTGTTCAACTTGTGATTAAACTAATCATATGATTAATTTAAATTAATCAGTCGTTAAAAGTTAATCGCATGATTAGTTAATGCAATGATTAAATTTTGTTGTTCAACTTATTTTAATCATTGTATTTACTAATCATGCGCTTAATTTCTAATCATTTGATACAAACTCCGAAACAGTGGTGACATCTGGCTACGCTTCTTTGTAGAGAAAGGGAAGTATGACCCGAACGATAACGCTGTATGGAGTTTGCATTTGATTAAGTTTGGGTAGTTAGCAAGTGTGTCCCACAATGCATTGTAAATCAGGGCCTATATAGTTCCTATATAACTTCCTTTTTTGCATCACATTATATATAACATTCTTCTTTTAAACAGTTTTGGGGTGCCAATAATTATTGAAAAAATATCTTATAACAAGTTCATATTTAAGTTTTGTTTCCAGTTCATAATTAAATGTTCTTAATTAAATGGAAAAATAATTTAAGTGAAAAGTAATGCCCTAACTCCTGAGAATACAAAATGTATGCCGATTTGTTTGGTCCCTGCATGTTTACCATGACATGGTTTAGGGTACATTTTGTTATAATAAAAATTTGCATTTCACTTGAATATTTTTATCATGTAACATGTTGTTGTTCTAACTCAGAAACAATGTCAGTGATTGTCTTCAATCCTCAATAAAAATGCATTATTAATGGCCATGCTTTTCATGTTTTTACTCTGGTTTTTCACATATCCAGATCATGATGATTCCTTTAAAAACCTGTAAGTTATATTGTGATCATTGTTAATTTAGTACAACCTTATTAACATGCTAAATGACGAAATAATTAGGAATAAATTCTCCATTGACGCGTAGATGAAGAGTGCTTTCTTTCACGTCCGCATTTCATCAAGTATGGCATGCCAAGTTAACATTTAAGATAATGTTTAATGGTGTAGATCGCTATATAACAGAACTGAGATCGATTGTAGTTGCTACGACATAAGGAGATACAGAGGGACAATCATAAATATTCAATTGTGTAATTGTAATGGCATAATGCACAATCCGTCAAAGTTGTAATTCCGTCAGGGTATCTAAAGTTTCAATGTTTTTTTTTAATTGATATAACGACTTGTTCGTGACATTATTTGACAATACCCTGTCAGAAAAATCCCAATAAAAATAATAATAAAGATCAAAGAAAACAATCCGACAGTAGGGTATATCTTGGGTATCTGATACTCATGTGGGATAAGGTGCATAATAATACATATAAAAACAAGGAGATGTAGTATGATTGCCAACGAGACAACTCTCTTAGTTTCAGAGACCAAACGGCGTGGTAGTTAACGAATATAAGTCACCGTACGGCTTCCAACAACGAACAAAACTCATATCGATGAATAAGCTATAAATTTATAAGACCTAGATATAAAAAATCACGGTAAAACAATTGAAACGAGAAATCTATAGGCTTTATTTATGTACAAAACTATGGACATAAAACAATGATATATAGCAACAATCGAAAACTACTGAATTACAGGCACATGCAAATAGTCGATTGTATACAAGAAGCAGATGCTTATTTGGTCCATTTTGTTTGGTCTCTTTTACCATTGGGTGAGATTGTGCAACTGCTTACCAATAAAGATGTCTACTCACTATGAATAAAATAACTATATGGATTAGGGAGAAGGTTTGGTACCATTAAAACGTTTAATCCCGCTGCAAATGTTTGCACCAGTCCTAAGTCAGGAATCTGATGTACAGTAGTTGTCGTTTGTTTATGTAATTTATACGTGTTTCTCGTTTCTGTTTTTTTTTATATAGATTAGACCGTTGGTTTTCCCGTTTGAATGGTTTTACGTTAGTAATTTTGGGGCCCTTTATAGCTTGTTGTTCGGTCTGAGCCAATGATCCGTGTTGAAGGCCGTACATTGACCTATAATGGTTTACTTTTTTAAATTGTTATTTGGATGGAGAGTTGTCTCATTGGCACTCACACCACATCTTCCTATATCTATGTTTCTATTTTTTCGGCAAAAATTGCAGCTTCTTGTTTGAAATACATTCTCTTAATTGCTGTCCGTTATATGTATGCATGAAGTGTTCGCAAGTAGACTTTCAGCAAATTCATATCTCCTCTAAAATAACAATATATTCTTTTAAACCTTAAAGAAGTTATAAACACCTCTTCTATATATTTATTTAACATGTTCAAATTTCAGCGGAAAAATACGAAAAAAAACCCAACAAATAATCATGATAATTAATATCAAACACATGAAATCACATTATGTCACTATGGAGAAATGGGGAAAATGTCAAATTGAACATAAAAACATAAAACAGCTGAAGTCCACCAATGCCGGGTCTTCAAAGCAGCGAGAATATCCAGCCCCCGGAGGCGGGATTCAGCTGACCCCTAAATAAAATTGTGTATACTAGTCCATGCATTGAAAATGGACGTCACACTCAACTCCAAAACATTTAAATGATCTAAAATTAATCTAGAAAAAGTGATGCTCACCACCCCCCCCCCCGGCCCCCCACAAACACTCCATTCTGAGGTAACTATATTATAACAAGGTAAATATGAGACTTTATTTGAGATATTATTGTGCCTCCGCAGATGAAAAAATTGTATAAGAAAAAAAAACATAAATCATAATTTCCTGTCGATATGCACATCAACATACTAGTATGTCCTTATAATCTAAAAGGTTCCATGAAATTCTGTTGTTGATGACAAACTGTTGCAGTAGTTCAAAGGGGCATAACTCCTAAAAAAATAACCTGAATCATAATTTCATGTCGATATGCACATCTTTACAGTATGTCCTTATTATTTACTATTCCACATGCGCACCTTCAGTATATGTGAAAAAAGTCAGAAAGTGAAGACTTCCTAGGATTCAAACTGCGGGAGGAGATGATATGCATCTTTTTTTTAAGCATATACTCCAATAATGACAAGTTCAATGCAACTATCTCCCAAAAGAGCAAATATTAATTAAAATCAAAACCCTGACCTCATGCACACCTTCGATATATATACAAACAGACAGCCAAGTAAAAACTTCCTAGGATTCAAACTGTATGAGGAGTTATGTGGAATAACTATATACCATAATGGTACGAACAGACGGATGGACGGAAAGATAAATGGACAGGAGTAATACAAAACCAATCCCCCAATACAAAACATTTAAGATTAACAAAGGCCAGAGGCTCCTGACTTGAGACAGGCGCAAAAATGCGTTGGGGTTAAATAAGTTTTGAGAGATCTCAACCCTTCCCTATACCTCTAGCCAATGTAAAATAAAGAACAACATAAATTACGCATAGTAAAACTCAGCTTAAAAGAAGTCCTAGTCCGATGTCAGATAAGGTAACAAATTAAACTAAGCAAAGTGACAATGATACGCTCGGGGCACCCTCTCCGTGTTCAAAATATACATGAAATATTTGTCACTGTACCTTGTCTGTTCTAGGAATTCTAACCCTGAACTTTTTATCCGCTGCATGTCATGAAATCCTCGCTAAAACTCTGATGAACCTCCTACTGAATCCATTTGTAGATAAAGATTTGATTCAATTAAATGAAATTAATTTATGACCTACATGTACGTGTCGCTAAAAACACGATCATATAACATAACAAATGGTCAATGTATAAAATTCTCCATGTAATTTTCTCTATTGGATGTTTGCATGCCCTTTATTGTTGATATTGACGCAATTTATATTTTAACATGTCTAACTCGGACTAACCGGAGAAGCATATAGTTGAGTCAAATAAATCAAACATAATATTATGTTTTGTAATGATCCAAATTATTTGAATGACCGGCACTAGTAACTGAAATTCTCCCTTTTTCCCAACGGGGGTTAGTTGCTTCTATTGAAGTATATCTGACACTCGGAGATCTTCCAGATTCTTGAAAACAGGTGCTTGATTTTGTATATTATACGTCAGTTGAGAAATATGAGACATATCATTGTCTCAGTCTTTTTTTTTTTTTTTACTAAATCAGTATTATCACTAACATAAAACACTTACGGTAGAAACATTTTCATGATAAATAATTGGAGTGGAGGTTTAGTGGCGGTTTGGGGGTCTGAACCCCTTTATATTTGACAATCAAAGCCTTTGAAAGGCGATAAATTGTTGGAACAACCCTTTTAACTTGAGCACTGTTGGAACCCCCCCCCCCCAAAAAAAAAATGGCTGGATCCGCCCATGATTTGGGTCCTCGTCAAATTCATAAGTTTTAATACTAAATGGGAACAGATATATAATGTATAAAAACATCCATGCAAAGATAAAAACCGTAAGGTCCGAGCTATCTGTGGGACGAATTGACCCATTATAATTTACCTGCGTAAACTGTTATAATATAGGTCAAGGGCGCTACTGAATGTGCTAATATTTGAACTTCGAAAAATGAGGAAATCAGCAAAGACTTGCTTCCAAAATCACCTATGGCCTGTACATTAAAGCTATGGTAACATTTATTATTTATAAAGCTGTTTTTCATAATATTTATTGAATGATTCCGCAAAATAATAATGTGGCCCGTCTTTACGTTAAGTCCTTGAAATCAACACTGTCACTGAGCGGTAAAATACAAACGAAAAACTGCCAAAATGTGCAGTTTCATTCTGTTATCAAATGACCATTGAATGAATGCGTCCGATCCTTCGCCTCATCTTCTCAAATATCTTTCTAATTTATGTTTTAACTCAACTCCTAGCAAATATATTGTGTTTTTTTCAAATATTAAATCTCTTTCATGGCTGAAATCTCTTTCCAGAAGCTAAATATCTCTTAAACATTTCATATTTAGAGGACAAGCTCATTTTTGCATTGGTACAGCAGCCATCATGGATGCTTTAATCATATGATTAAAATTAAATACACCTCAAAGAGGTGGATTAAGTTTGACGACAGTTTTAGCCTTTTGAACGCAGCGTTAAAATTAACGACAAGTTGAACAACACGCTAATCATATGATTAATTTTTATCGAATGATTAAGAAATTTTAACGACGCGTTAGCATTAACGACAAGTTGAACAACAGACCCCAGAAGTAGTTATTTTTTTGTACTTAATTAATGTTAAAGTATAGAGAACCATATATGTTTGGAATCAGTGTCAAGTGAACTATCAAACAATATCGGAAGTGACATTTTTCAAACCAATTATCTCCCTTATTTATATTTTTTGTATAGAAACCTTATATTTTTGGAATCAGTGTACAATAAGCTGTCACCTGACGCTGGAGTTGACATTCAAAATCAAATTTTAATATTTTCATATTGAAAAAGATCCTTACTGGTGGAAAGACCTTCAGTTGTTCTCTGAACAATTGGTTTTAAATTACATTTTGTTTTTATATGATGACGAAATTACACTAAGTTGTTAAATTCTTTTTTTTTATCAATATGGATGTACTCGTCAACCTTTAATTAATAATTAAAGTTTGACGAGTACATCCATATTGATAAAAAAAAAAGATATGGATATACTCGTCAAACTTTAATTAATAATTAAAGTTTGACGAGTACATCCATATTGATAAAAAAAGAGCAAATCACGCATCGTTATGAAAAGATATTTCAGCAGGGAATGTAAAATTATCTAATCGCTAGTTAAAAAAAAATATCTGGGTAATGAGTAATATGCTTAATGTTGATTGGGTTAAAATGTGTCAAAAATATAATATGATAAAAACACAAATCAATACATTTTCAAAAGTCAGGTATTTAAAAAAAAAAATAGTGTTTTATGGTATAATCGTAACAAACAAATGTTCATTTTTCGTAAATTTACAGAGGAACATAAGCTACAGGACGTACCCTGTCATCTTGACAATGAATGAGCTGTAAATTAATATATATTATTTATTTACCTTAATGATAATCAAAGTAAATAAGACTGACTGTCTAAAACAAATGTCAGATAGTCACACTATTTATCTGTTAACATTTCCTGACGATTTAAGCTTTCAACCCCACATGATTATCCAAGCAAATGGACATCTTTCGTCGATTACGAGCCTCTTAATGTGACCTCTGAAAGCTACTCCCGTGCCACATGCTATGATACTAACTAATGAGGCTCCTTTTGATGCTCCTGAATGATCTACATTGAAAAATATGTCTTTTGCTTTTCGAAAAAAAAAATTATAATTTCCTTGCACGGTCACTTTTGTTTTCAATATCTGTTTAGCTGTTGATGACTTCATGACCGGATGATTCTTGTCCACACTTGTAACTAACAGGTTTCTTCCATGTTTTCTTTATAGCGTTTGTCCTCCAGTGACACGCATCATATGCTTGTCACGGCCATATATGGGGTTATAAGATACAACAATCCAATCCCTCCAGAAGTACTTTCCAGCCAGCAGATTGTAAAGTTCAGTGGCAAATTGTTTATTCGGCTTACCATAGTTTTTTGCGGAAAATTCGTCAATATCCTTTTTGGATTTTGCCAAATATGCTTCTATACACTGATCGTCAATTTGTTTAAACTTCGTTCGAACCTCATCTGTTCTATTTATCCATTGCAACTTCATAAAATTCGCATTATGATTATATTTGTAGGAAAAAAGATAGGCCAACTCTATTTTAATAGCCTGTAAGAGAAGTTGCATAACTCCGCGTAGAAATAAATGTGTCTTTTTACGGTCACTGTCAGTATAACGCAAAACAGAAGTACCAAGATCTTCTTGAAACATGCCTTGTTTATTGACAATGGATTGGTACAATTTCGTGCCGCTATTCTGATAATCACTTTCATAAATTGAAACATAAATTTTCTTTCTATTTTTTACAGCAATAGGTGGAACAATATACAGATACCTATATTCCCGTGCCATTGCCTTTATCCTTTGTTCAATCTGACCGAAATTGACTTGCACGACGTTCCATTTAATCAACTGTTCGATACTATCGAATCGCTTATCCATTTCGTCAAAACGTGAGTCAATATATTTCATAACTTTTTTCATGTAAGCCAACTCTGCAGATTCGGTTTGTAACACTGCAGATACGAAACCTATGAAAGGACCTATTGCACTAAGATAAGGACCAACATTTGTTCCTATCTTTTTTAAAACATCAGCAAACTCCTTCTTTTCGAGAAATTCGGCTATACCTTTGCCAGCTTCAAGAGCTTTAGTCGTCGTTTCTATGTCATCCAGAGATATGCTGTTGACAGGCGGACAAACAATTAACAAATCAGTCACCATAAAGAACCATATTGATGTTAACACTAGAAAAAAATATTGATATTGGTACATAAATTAAGTAATTTTACTGAAACAATTTAAAATAAAAATGCGTTTCAATATTTTGACAGTTCCAAATGACTTGAAAATGAAAACAGATCGAGCAAAGATTGCAGTGATTCGAAAATACACGTTGGTTTATTGTAATGTAATAAAGAAAGAAAAATAATTTCTGAATTATTCATAGCAACATCTTGTCTACTAAGATAAAATTTAAAAAAAAAAATATTTTAATGGTAATTTGTGGAAAAAAAGAAACGGAAGATGGATAACTAAGGTGAAACACGATAGCTTACTTTACACAGGGTTCAAAATTCAACATATGCTTTCATCAAAAGGTACCTATCTAAGAGATTACGGTTGCATGGTTACTGTTAGACTTTCAATTGAAAATAACCTTAAAAAATTCATCGGAATTCATCTTTGTTTGTTTACAATCATTTTGGGTTGAACCTTGTTACCGAAGTAGAGTATAAAACTATTTGGTTTTAACTGTTGGTATACTTTAGCATCAATGTTATTGACAAATGCTAAAGAGGTAATTTTAAAGTGCCCTGATAAAACATCAACATTGCCAGTATAGCAATTTTGCATGCAAAATATTCCTTGTTGTTGTACTCTACAACCCCATACAATAATATATCATCCTCGTTTATTAAATTGCCATGAAAAGCTACAAGAAAGTAGAGGACTGTATCGAATAAACTTAGCATTATTTAGGTTTGACAAGGTAAAATCGTATTTTTGCAATACATATTTGAAAGCTACAGTAAATATGTCAATTTCAAACTTTAGATTTTACAAACAGTCCATTTGAAGCTTCAGATATCAAAGACCATTTAAATATAAAGAAGATTGCTAAATCAGCTGCTAAAGATGAGATTTAGCATTACCTTTTCTTGGAGGTCAATTCACACTTCATTCGAACTATCCAGCAGACACTTACTGTTATCTAGGAATTGCTTCAATAACTATAGGAGGAATTACTTTTCTATGATTTGTTTACATGGTTTTAAAAAATTTAAGAACTTCATTACAACAAGTTAATAATGTACATTCAAAGTCATCGTTTCTTTTTGAAACGGCCACACAAACAACAACAAGTAAACTCATCATAGATACCAGGATCAAAATTTCATCTATTTTAAAAGATTTTACTTGGATACATGGATGTTTGATAACAGAAGTTTTTTTTATTTTTATACTTTTAATTTTTATTTTAGTTTGCTTATCAAACGTACATCTCATAACACAACTATGATGTAGAAATAACTTTAGGAGGATCGTGTGCTACAATTCCAGTTACACTTTTCCATTGTGTCCATTGAATTATCAACCAACCATACTGTGCAAATATATTGATTATGTACATCAAGGATTAACTACACCTTTATAGGACAATCAAGAACCTTTAATTCCCAAAACCACGCATTATCATAAATAACAAAAACGATCTATAAACAAGTTTTGAATCTTATTTATAGGCAATCGAAATCAGCATCACGTCCAAAGAAATCAAACAGGATCTATTGATATCTATGGATATAATTGTGTTCAACTATTTTGTGTGTGCATTTCTAATATCTTATGGTTTTATGTTGTTATCCCGTGTTTTAATAGCATGCTTATCGTTGCCAAATGAATGTTACCTAACAATTTACGATGTTTCATCATCAAAGTCCAGTTAATATTATGTGCGGACATTAAATAATCATTTCAGAAGTGATTACAAACCAGTTCGAACCTTTAAATATTTGGATAATTATCATAGTGATACTTACACAATTATTCTACCGAAAGTGAACAATAATTCCTGCATATGTTTATTTTTGTATATATCATTATGTATTGTATATTTCATTATAAAACTTCGGTGTTGAGGCAAGTTAAATCACTTCTAAACTTCGTGTCTATTGTTTATAGCCAAGACAGTCCCAAACTACGATAAAGATTAACAGGTCCGTTTAAGAACTTACAAAACAAATAAGTCCTGATAATATGTGCAGAAAACTAATAAGCGGGGTTAAAATATAAAGTAAATCAAGGTACAGTAGTATACCGCTGTCCGTATTCATAAATCGATTGAGAAAAAATACCAAATCCAGGTCACAAACTAAAGCTGAGAGGAACACATCAAATTTAAGAAGAAAACAACGACACAACAAAAACACTAAACTGCAATAACACAGAAACGAACTATAATATAACAATGGCCATTTTCTTGACTTCGTACAGGACGTTTTGAGAAAAAATGGTGGGTTGAACGTGATTTTGTGGCTAGCCAAACCTCCCGCTTTTATGGCAATGTTAAATATAACATTAAAATGACAACATTACATGACAGGAATAAACTACATTACAAAATGGGAGAACATACAGGACAGATAAACACACAGATAATAGCTATAAAAAAATACCAGGCTTATAATTTAATACGCCAGACGCGCGTTTTGTCTACGTAAGACTCCCAAGTGACGCTTGGATAAAAAAAAAGTTCGAAATCCAAAACAAGTACAAAGTTGAAGAATATTGAGGAACAACAATTCCAAAAAATTGTGCCAAATACGGCTAAGGTTATCTGCCTGGTGTAAGATTGGTACCATAAACGTTATTTTAATCTGTTACAGTATAAGTAGATTTGAGAACTGCTTGAAAAGTACACATTACAAATAATATCTAGACATCTATTGTATTTCTCTATTTTGAAGAGGAATTTATGGAAATGTTGGAGAATCATGATTTCTTTTTATATAAAACATTTGTTCCTATGTGACGTATAAGTTTTCTCACGTCAGACACGCGAAGCAATGGATGTAATTTTAATTTTGCAGATGCTTTTGTGAGTTATTCGTTGTTTTTCTGTGGTAAACGTGTTTAAATGTTCTATTATATGATTTATTTATGTATTTCTATGTCTATGGTGTTTTTGCATTTATTTGTACTGACAGTGTGTTCCCGTCATGTCTTGGTGACATTTTAGTTGTGTATTTAACATTGGTATAAAGCGTGGAGGTTTGGCTAGCCACAAAACCAGGTTCATCCTATCCTTTTTTCTTAAATGCCCTGTATCAAGTCAGTAATATGCAAATTGTTATCTACTAGTTCGCTTCTATGAATGTTGCATTGTTGTTGTTTTTTTTTGTTTTTGTTTTTGTGTTGTTTTTTTGTTGTTGCTGTCCTTTCATCTAATTTCAAAATAAAATCATCGGTGATTTTTTTTATAAAATATTGTATAAATTTTCTTTAAATATAAAAAAAATTAATATCTAAATAAGAAGAAAACGAATTTTCCAAAACAAAAAAACTACAGCTGCTTGCAACGATTGAGGAAAACATAGCTGCATTACCCTAAGAACAACGGGAACAGATGGAAATAAAAAAAAGCAAATAAAACAACCCTGAAATATGCCAAGAAATCAATACTCGTAGATTTAGTTAACATTTTCAGACAAGAATTAAGAAATGTCTTGGGCAGTTTTTGTTGACCGAAGGATGGTGATCCGGCGGCGTCGGCGGCGTCATTAACTAACTTCTTTAAAATTTAATATTTTAGAAGATGAAAGACCTGAATGTTTCATAATTTGTATATAGATGCCTTTTGTTACGAAGTTTCCGTCTGTTACACGCCAATTGTCCTGGACCTAATTTTCATGGTTCAATGACTACTTAAAAAAAAACATTTTTCTAAATTGTGAATTTCTCTCTTATAATGACTCATATGATAACTATATTTGGTATGTGCATGCCTTGCTAGGTTCTCGTCAGACAGCTTTCACTTGACCTAGGCCTCATTTCATTGATCATTGAACAAGGTTAAGTTTTGATGGTCAAGTCTATATCTCAGATACTATAAGCAATAAGTCTAGTATATTTGCTGTATGGAATGATTGTTAGGTGTATATGTCCAACTGGCAGGTGTTATCTGACCTTGACCCCATTTTAATGGTTCAGTGGTCAAAGTTAAGCTTTTCGGTTTGTGTATTTTTTTCTTATAATATATGCAATAGGTCTACTCTATTTTATGTATGGAAACATTCTATGATTTACATGTCAGTTTTGCATGTTTTATTTTACCTTGACCTCAATTTCATTGTTCATTGATCAGTGTAAAGGTTTTCTGTTTTTGTCTGTTTTTCTGAAACTATAAGCAATAGGTCATCTATATATGTTGTATTGAAGAATTGTTAGTTGTACACGCCTGCCTGGCATTCTTCATCTGACCTTGACCTCATTTCCATGGTCCATTGGTCAATGTTTAGTTTTCTTGGTTAATGTTAAGTTTATGTGACAGTTGTAATAAAGCTTTATATTTAGGACTATCAACATAATATCAATGATTAGTAAAGAAGGCGAGACATTTCAGCGTGTGCACTCTTGTCTAGTTATGGTCTGATTTTCTTAAACTATAAGCAATAGGTTAACTATATTTGCTGCACGGAAGAATTGTAAGCTGTACACTTCTGAAGCCATGGTTCAGATCCCTGACCTTAATTTCACGGTTCATAAGTCAGTGTTTAGTTTTTTGGTTTAGTCCGTTTCTTAAGAACTATTAGCAATAGGTCAAATATACTTAGTGATTTATTGTAAGGTGTACATGTATTTCTTGTTTTGTTTATATGACCTTGATCTAATTTCTTGGACCATGTTAAGTTTATGTGATAGTTGTAGTTAAGCTTTATATTTAGGACTATCAACATAGGGGGTGGGCAAGACCTTTTTCTGGACGTCGGGATCGGGTATTTTTAAGCTCGGAATTTCGGGGTTGACCCTTTCGGGTTCCGGGATTTCTTAATTCAAATCCCGGGATGTCGGGATTTCATTTTTAAGCCCGGGATTTCGGAATAAGGACCCCTTCGACCCCCTCAACATAATATCAATGATTAGTAAAGAAGGCGAGACATTTCAGCGTATGCACTCTTGTTGCAATTTAAGAAATTCTAGATAGTTTGATTAAAACATTTATCGATATTGCCTCTTTTTTGATGCTATTAAATTTTTTGTAGTTCGTCCGCTCCCATTTTACATTCGTTATGTAAACAGAAAGTCACAACTGTTTTGTTTTTTTACAGGGATTACGAAACTTTGATCCTGTTCCATATCAGGCTGATAAATGTGGGCATCAAATCCATCTTGATCAAAATGAATTTGGCAAGTAGACCTCGGTGTAGAATATAGAGAGGGGGTGATGTTGAGGTTACAAAAAGGGGATGTTGGATAAAGGATTATAAAAATTGGGGTAATTAAAATCAAGGGGACAACAAAGGTGGGATCTGGAGAACAACAAAAAGAGGAATTTAGGAAAAGGCGCACACCGAGTCACTCCGACCTCATTCACGTGAATGAAATAAAATTCCATCTGTAATGTCGGATGAGATTTTAGTGTTGTTTACTTTTTTTGTAAGGGGGAGGGGCGGGCATTATAGGAAGATCTCCCATCTCCCAAAATATCGATAATTTTGTGTCAAGGGTTTTATAATTCTCCCTGACAGCTTCAGGCATAATAATTTTGTACTTTCTATTTTTTTTAAAAAGACAATATATAAAAAAGAAGATGTGGTATGATTGCCAATGAGACCACTTTCCACAATAGACCAAAATTACACAGACATTTACAAATATAGGTCACCGTACGGCCTTCAACAATGAGCAAAGCCCATACCACATAGTCAGCTATAAAAGGCTCCGATAAGACAATGTAAAACAATTCAAACGAGAAATCTAACGCCCTTATTTATGTAAAAATTATAACGAAAAACAAATATGTAACACATAAACAAACGAAAACCACTGAATTACAGGTTCCTACCCTTTTCTAAAATTAAGAATGGAAATGGAGAATGTGTCAAAGAGACAACAACCCGATCATAGAACAGACAACAACAGAAGGTCACCAATAGGTCTTCAATGCAGCGAGAAACTCCCGCACCCGGAGGCGTCCTTCAGCTTGCCCTTAAACAAATATATATATACTAGTTCAGTGATAATGAACGTCATACCTAACAAATTAAACACAAAAAAATAAAATAAAAAATAATACAAGACTAACAATGGCCAGAGGCTCCTGACTTAGGAGAGGCGCAAAAATGCGGTGGGGTGTAACATGTTCTTGAGATCTCAATCCTCCCCTACGCATAATCATGAGCACGGTAAAATTCAGTTCAATAGAAGTCCGAGTCCGATGTCCGAGGAAGTAACAAAAGAAAATAAACAAAATGACAATAATTCATAAATAACAACAGACTACTAGCAATTACTGACATGCCAGCTCCAGACCTCAATTAAACTGATTGAAAAATTATGTCTTCATCATAGGAATATCAGGCAACTCCCGGTAGTGGTCATTATCATACAATCATAAAATATATAAGAGAAGAACTTTACACGTGTCATGCCAACAACTGGTTTTTAAATAAATGTGTTTAATTCCGATGTAAAGACCCTATAAGTGAATCAATATTAAAACCAAAATATGTAAACTTTAATGACATGGCAACTGTATCTTTACTTTATCCCTTCTTAATACATGTAATAAGTCTGTTTAAAGGTTTTATCTTCTAATGTTGCTTGTTGTCGTGTGTTGATGTGATTCATAAGTGTTTCTCGTTCTGTATATATATATTAGACCGTTGTTTTTCCCGTTTGAATAGTTTTACACTAGTTATTTTGGGGACAATTTATAGCTTTATGTTTTGTATGAACCAAGAATCTGTTTTGAACACAGTACTTTGACCTATAATGCTTTTTATTTTAAAAAAATGTGACTTAGAAGGCGAGCTGTCTCATTGGTATTCATACCACATCTTCTTATATCCAGAGAAACGTAAACTAGCTTCACATTTGAAGTTCATTTTTAACTGAAATGCCACCTCACATTCATTCCAAATAATAAAAAATCTGTGTCAAAATGAACAAAGTAATCAGCGATATCAGTGTAAACAACGTCCAACCTATTTTAACTATATATTTACCAAGTAAACCATACTATAAAAATAAAAATAAAAAACACAGAAACAATTATACACAAACAAACGAAAACCACTGAATTACAGGCTCCTACCCTTTTCTAAAATTGAGAATGGAAATGGGGAATGTGTCAAAGAGACAACAACCGGATCATAGAACAGACAACAACAGAAGATCACCAATAGGTCTTCAATGCAGCGAGAAACTCCCGCACCCGGAGGCGTCCTTCAGCTTGCCCTTAAACAAATATATATATATACTAGTTCAGTGATAATGGACGTCATACCTAACAAATTAAACACACAAAAAAAAAAAATAATACAAGACTAACAATGACCAGAGGCTCCTGACTTGGGAGAGGCGCAAAAATGCGGTGGGGTGTTACATGTTCTTGAGATCTCAACCCTCCCCTATACCTCTGGCCAATGTAGAAAAGTAAACGCATAATCATGAGCACGGTAAAATTCAGTTCAATAGAAGTCCGAGTCCGATGTCAGAGGAAGTAACAAAAGAAAAATAAACAAAATGACAATAATTCATAAATAACAACAGACTACTAGCAGTTACTGACATGCCAGCCACAGACCTCAATTAAACTGATTGAAAGATTATGTTTTCATCATAGGAATATTAGGCAACTCCCGTTAGGGGTCATTATCATACAATCATAAAATATATAAGAGAAGAACTTTACACGTGTCATGCCAACAACTGGTTTTTAAATAAATGTGTTTAATTCCGATGTAAAGACCCTATAAGTGAATCAATATTAAAACCAAAATATGTTAACTTTAATGACATGGCAACTGTATTGTTACTTTATCCCTTCTTAATACATGTAATAAGTCTGTTTAAAGGTTTTATCTTCTAATGTTCCTTGTTGTCGTGTGTTGATGTGATTCATAAGTGTTTCTCGTTCTCTATATATATATTAGACCGTTGTTTTTCCCGTTTGAATAGTTTTACACTAGTCATTTTGGGGACAATTTATAGCTTTATGTTTTGTATGAACCAAGAATCTGTGTTGAACACAGTACTTTGACCTATAATTCTTTTTATTTAAAAAAAAATGTGACTTAGAAGGCGAGCTGTCTCATTGGTATTCATACCACATCTTCTTATATCCAGATAAACGTAAACTAGCTTCACATTTGAAGTTCATTTTTAACTGAAATGCCACCTCACATTCATTCCAAATAATAGAAAATCTGTGTCAAAATGAACAAAGTAATCAGCGATATCAATGTTAACAACGTCCAACCTATTTTTACTATACATTTACCAAATAAACCATACTATAAAAATTGAAAAAAAAACCCACAGGAACAATTATACACCTAAATTTTCAAAACTTGTCACAGTCGTATCTAATTCCACCAAGCACTGACTCAAATGTCTGCTTCATTTCTGATTAGTTTTCCCAAAATAATGTTTTTCAGTAAAAAAAAATGCTGTAAAATTAATCATCAACCTCGCGGGATCAAAATTTAACATGAGTAATCTGATTGAGATTCGGAGATAGACCACTGCTTGTTCTAGTTGTAAACAGAGACGATGGGTGCAAATATTGAAGCACTTTTGGTACCTTAATTAATAGCTAAGTAAAATAAAACCAAAAACAGTGAAAAAATTATATAATTCATTTTATCTAGTTAAGAAATGGAGCATTCAATGACTTCAAAAATAAGCCGTATTTAAAAGAAATATGGCATATTCATCAACCTTATACAGGGAGACTTGGAAAAGAACAGCTTTCCTAGGTGTTGTTTTTTTCTTTACACCTTTTGTATGTTGTCAACGAGGATATCACCAAACCCGTAGCCAGTGCATGAAAGTAAGAAATTTCCTGTTACATAATTTTTTATTTATTTTGCAATCACGAATAACTCTTTTGGCTTCGGTTAATCTATTCTGTCGTTGAGTGCTTTATATGGCATATAGTTATTGCTTTCAGCTATCATCGGCATATTACTTCAAAAGGCCACAATTGATACGTGTTTTGGAGAGCAGGCTTTATTATGCTTTGATCAAAGAGAGGAAAATTGCTCAGATGTTATATTAAATGTACATTAACTTGTTTTACAAATGTCTTGCAATGATGCAAATACTTGGGAGTAAAAATAAATATCTATATTAATGAACTCAACATACCAATATCTATTTGATTTAACAGATATATAGAGAATACTTAGTTAACCTGAATGTAAATAACAAAATATGGAAATATAAAATTCATGGTTTTAAACAAGGGAAATAACAATTGCATAGTAATCCTGCGCCACATCACACAATTTTGCTGGTGCGTTGTTGTTCTATCTTTTCGCGGTAAGGTAATAATTGTGTACATACGGGTTCACACATACACATATGTGCATTATATTTAAAGCATAAAAACAAAACTTCAAAAGTGTAAACAATGAAACGGGACATTTTTCATTTTTTCAATATTTCAAGGTAAATTGAAAAATGCTCCTCGTTGGAGCATTTTTAATTTTTTAATTTTTAAAGGCAAATTGAAAAATGCTCCACGTTGGAGCCTTTTTAATTTTTCCATTTTTTAAGGCTAATTGAAAAATGCTCCACGTTGGAGTATTTTTCATTTTTCAATTTTTTAAGGCAAATTGAAAAATGCTCCACGTTCGAGTATTTTTCCTTTTTTCAATTTTTTAAGGCAAATTGTAAAATGCTCCACGTTCAAGCATTTTTCATTTTTTCAATTTTTTAAGGCAAATTGAAAAATGCTTAAGGTTAGCAATTTCAATTTTTTGTTCTTTAGAAGGAGATTGAAATTTGTTTTTTTCTAAAACAATCAAATTCAAATGTTTTAATCTATTCAAACTGTTGATAAGATGAAATCTTTTAAAGGGGCACTAGCTGTCAAATTCATTGTAACCGATTTGACTCACATTCTCATATTTGGTTTACAACAATGTAAAACATTTATCCAAACTATCAAAAGTCTAAAATAAACAGTTTACAGAGCATGGGGTAGATAATATATAGGTTCGTTTCGTGTGTATTTTAGTCCAGACGCCATCTAATTAACTATCGATTTGACCTCAGATTACCATGTAAGCGATGTAAACAAAAATAAAGATACGAATAGATTAAACCAACACGTGCAATTGCATTTTTATAGGTCTGTTTGCTTTTATTTTATAGATTAAAAATGATGTTTCTCATTGTTTTTAACCATATAAGAATGATTTTATGTGCATCGAATTAGTAATCAAATGATTTACCGTAGTTTCACTTTCATTGTTGACATTCTTTTTCTTAAAATAACCAGTACCCGTACAATGCATGCGTTGTCAATCTCTAGCTAGGGGTTTACTTGAAGTTCATCTGAATACCGGTTAGAATGATGATGACGTTTTCACTTGCAAGTGAATCAGTCAAAAATTATGTTTAATCGCTTATTTCAACAAAATTAAAGGAAATTGATTGCTAAAAGCAAATTATTATTTCATTATTCCAATTTGATTAATGATTGATCTAAAAAAAATCATACTTTATTTTTTTATATATATCGTAGCTAGTGCCCCTTTAAAGACAAACTTATCATTACTTTTTATATTATCCTCGTGAAATCAAATAATATAATCTCATGAAAATTACAAATTTCAAATCTCATAACGAAAATGATTTTTCAGAAGTGACTTCAACAGATGTTTGTTACATTTATCAAACCAATTAATTTTAAAATTTGTAGAGAATTTTGCAAAATCTATTTTTTTCAGCCTATGTAAAATATGAAATATGTTTGGCGTAAATATACACGGTCGGTCTTTGTCGACACTGATCATGGTTGGGTCATATATGACCAAAATAATAGCCAAATCCATTTAATTCCACAGAAACATTAATCTGTTTGACTGCTGTATGCCATATAGATGATGAATTAAGGCCTTTTAAGTTGTAAAAAGTTATCAGGTACCAGGATTATAATTTTATACGCCAGACGCGCGTTTCGTCCTATTCCTCGTTTGTAACTTATTATTGGATTTTACGCCTTCAGTGATCTTTGAATTGCAGTATTTACGATTTCAATACGAGGGACATATTCGATCAATTTAATACTATATTTAAATTAGACCTGTACACGCCCTCTAAAGAAAGGCATGCGTTAAATAAGTTAGATAAATTATTGTACAGATTTTTTAAATAGAATACTGAGGTATCACAATTAGGTTTTATGACATATAATTACTGGTATTATTTGCGATAGGTTAAACATCCTGGATTTTTAAAGGTTTAAATTTGAGTGTCTTTTATGAAGGTAAATCCAGAAAAATGGTTGGAAGAACGATATTTAATATGTGTGCATATTTTCTATGTGGAAATTTTCACGCACCCATATTACTTTTACTTGTCATGAGTTTGTCTACAACGCGTGGTTTTTTAAAATATTAATCAATATCATGAATTCGAACTATAACATGTATAACATGCTATGAAAAACGTTTGTATTCGTTTGATGAGTGATAAATCAGTTAATGTAACAATATAATGGAAAAATAAAATTATTTCATCTTTTAATTCGGGTAGGGTTTGAACACACAGCGTAATCCATTCATCAATTATTAAAAACAATTTTTTTTAATCGGATATCGAATATTGAAATTTTCGTCTACAACTTTTTTTACCAACATATTGGCAAATATTTACCACGAACCAAATACTTTTGAGGTCAACATATCTGGCGTACTAAATTATAATCCTGGTACAATTGATAACTATTGACTTCTAGATGAGTAGCTGCGATAATAAAATTCGTATCCAATAAATTTATTGAGTCCGAACAAACAGGTCAAGGTTGAGTTACTTATGATAATTGTGAACTTATATATGAGACCTGTACACGCCCTAGGCCTTTCAAGAATAAGACAGATTAAAAATGACACTCCGTAAATTTTACGGACACAATCACGAACTGATTGATCCATACGATGTGTCTTTGTCAAAACTAACTAAGGACATTTTTACCACGTGTTAGATTGTGGTTTGTCGTTACGTCGTCTGGTATTTTAATTTCCGAACGTGACTTATTCCCGAGTGTGACTGAGTGGGAATTCGCATTGCTATAAGACTTGTCATGGTACTTTTCTATCCCAAATTCATATATGTAGTTCTGATGTTATATTTGTTATTGTAGTCGGATTTTGTCAAATGTCTTAACGTTTGTAGTAGTAAATCTTTTTTTTTCTGTTGTATACGTGTGTTCTGGTAAAGATTATTAATCATCCAGTTCATTTATTAGAATTCATTTTGGATCAACGAAATTTATAAGATATATCAGAAGAAACACCGACACAGCTAGATAATACAATTAATTATCTACTTACTACCACAATTTGATATTAATTAGTCTTATAATTTTCTTTCTTATTTCTTATTAATAAATCTTTTATCAGCCTTACAAATCTAATCTTGAATTCCATCCAAATTCTATCTTATTTTTGGTAATTCTTTTTTTATAAAATCAAATGTTATGTCACTTTGTGCGTTGATGGGTTTGGCTGTGTATTTTTATGTGATGGTTTAGGTTGTTTTATGTAATGTATCCGTTTTTATTCTGAGTGTGTTACCACTTTGGTTGTTATAATGTATAGCAGTTATTGCATGCAGGTATAGTAGGAGAAACTATTCACAATTAATATAACAGGTATGAATGGTGGTAAATGTATATGACTGACAATGGATGAATGGTGGTAAATTTATATCACTGACAATGGATGAATGGGAAACAATGATATGTTTGAAAGAGGCAACGGACATAGAATTTGTCATTCTTATTTCGATCGGATTTATATATACCGGAAGTTAAATAGACGTGAAAATGTACTTGTGAATGAAAACACACTGACAAATCAAGACATCTAGAGTCCACATACGTTTATAATAGTCAGATATCTTAACAGAATGTCAAGCACGGATGCGTCCAATCCCCAATAAAATGTACTTTACTATATATGATACAGGAACGGCATAATAGTAGACCAAAATTACCAGTACAAGCACAATAACAGTTTCATACAAGGTATTTTGTTAAAAATATGTGCTACCTTCCAGCATGTTCTATTTTGACCGGGCCGGGATTTATAGTTAAATCTTGCAGAGTTTAATCAAATTTTTTTCAGAAAAAATTCCGTTAAAACTGGAGCTAGACGCCGTCTTTAAATTGAATAAAAATACATTGTAAGAGTTTTTTTTGGGAACTTTGAGATGAAGAACAATAATTAAAGTAACGTTCCATTGCTTTTTTTATGTTTGCTGTGCACCTACTGATTTTGTGTCAGATCCTCTGTTTTCTATCATCATAGATACAAGGCTTAAAATTTTGTACGGCAGAAGGGCATTTTATTTACAAAATGCTCATCAGTTACCATTGCATAAAATAGAACAAATTTGAAGAGCATTGACCAAATGAAATTGAGAATCGAAATGGGGAATATGTCAAAGAGACCACACTCCGACGTTTGGGTTAGATTTATTTGTGGCGTATTTATAATACATGGTTTAGCTCTATGTTAGTGCTGTCCTGTACGAAAACGTGTCCGACTTATTGCGGGTAATGTTAATTGTCCTCTTTAGAAGGAAATACTGCGAGTGTAGCTGAGGAAATCTTATTTTTTATAAAAAAAAAAGTATACATTTTGATCATTAGTTTCTTTTGTAAAATACAATTTAAAACCAAAAGAACTCACCAATGTTGTGCATAATGTTTCTCTTCCACATAAATGCTGCCACGTCGTTCAATGTGCACGAAATGCTTCAAGATAACATCTGCTCCTTATCATGGTTGTTTAAATGTTTTTTACCTTGTCAGAGAGATGAAATTTCAAAAAAAAAAAACAAACTTGAAACATCAATACGTTATTTGTTGCATATACATTTCATTTTAAATGTCAGTACTAATCAATGTAAAATAAAAAGTGGTAAAAATATTAATATTGCATGTTGATTTTTTTGGGGAAAAAAATCGAAGCTTCATCTCCAAATTAACCACTATCCATTATTTCAAACAAAAAAAGTACACATGAATGAAAACGTAAAGGATCAATTAAAGATTCTGAATCAACTAACTTAAGGCGTAGACCAACTGGATATTTTCTTTATTTTTCTATATAGTGTATACAGTTTTTTTAAGTCCTACCCTACAATGTTCTTCGTTTGATACAACACCATTAAGAATATCATATTTACAAAGTCATCCTCACAGTTCGGAAAAATAAAGAGCCATGGCCATTTTCCCCTGGATTCCTTTCATTTGATAAGATAGTCAAATCATGTTTTAAATAGCCCAATAGATGCTGCATGAAAATACGTCACATTATCTATTTTCATACCTTGAACAGGTATTCATGCAAAAAACAAGGCCAAGACTATTGATTTTTTTATATTGATTTTGTTTACACCTTTAATGCGCATAAGGTACCATACCACGTAACTTGTCAAGAAGCCAAATAATATCGATTAAATTCAAATGGGATGTTGTTTTTCTCATTTTGAATACATGTATATCTGTATTTGTCTTGGTATTTTAAGGCTTTATTGTCAATAAGATAAGATAAGATAATATATATTTTAACCGGAGAACATCTTACATCAGTTGGTCATAGAACACATGTTATATGGCCTTTTCTGGCATTTAAACAAGTCGGCCTTTCGTTGCGATAAAGATGCAACATATTCTTGATGTTTTACCTACAATCACAATGTGTTGTGTAATTGATGTATTCTGTGGATTTGTCTTATTTTCTAATGACTTAGGTACCGGTGCAGGGACAGTGGTAAAACTTTTAGTACTAGTATCTACACAGTTAGTGAATTGGCGACAAAACTGATTACTTTTGACTGCATTTGTTACATATTATACCATGTTCATAAAAGGTTTCGAAAAATTGTTTGTGTTGTTTTGAAACTTGTATACAATGGCCTTATTTTATGTTATGTGTATATTACCCACGCATTAGTTGGGATTTATTGCTATAGAATCAATGTGTATTTATCAAAACTATTTAAAATACTCCAGAGCTCTCATAGATGACCGTCAGATGCAATGTGCATGTATTTCTCTGCCCTAAACTAATTCATTAAAAGCCTTGCCAATTGAACTATTATAAACCTAACCCGATACTTCAAACCATCTCTAGATGCATCTGTTTTAAAATAATGTTTCTGCTTTGCCTAGTGAAATTCAGGTCTCTTATCATACCAGAGTTGAAATAGTCGGATGGTTAAAACGAACTACCTTATCATCTAAACATTTATGCGATGAATCAATAGAATTGCTTTTAAAGAATTAAACAAAATTGTCAAGATTTGTTTGAAACGTGTCACTTTCAACATTCAATTTGCTGAACAAATTTTAGGAAATATAAAATCTCTACCTTTGCTGCATCTGGCATAAACAAGATAAACATCAGCAATGAGGGCAACATAATTCAACAGATTCTTACATTGATACGAGTGGATTATGAAGGAATAATCTTGAAATCTGATTGGTTAACTACCCGGGTGTAAATAATACCCCACCCTTGTTCACCCGGGGATAAAAAAAAATAATATTTAACTACGCGCTGCAGTAATAAATAATAGAGTTACATAAATTTCCGTTGAAAAACATTATAAAATGTGTTATTTATTACCTTTTCTATTCGAAAAAGTAATCACAATTGTTATTCCGAATTAATTTCAATGCACTGTTTCGCTTGCGTAAGCAGTAAAGGGGAAGTAACTATTTGTTTACGTCTGCTTCAATGGCGACGAAAAGATTTGCCTGTCATACTGAAGCGGAAATTTTGGTTAAAAGGGCAAATGTTGTGCCAAAAAACACTGCAAAATCAAACAAAAAGAGTGCAAACATGCTTAGGGCGTACCTAACAGAAAGAGAAGAAGATCCGCAGTTCGAAAATTACTCACCGAGTGAACTGAATGTTGTTTTGAGTAGTTTTTATTTGGACACCCGTACGTCTGATGGACACATGTATAAAACCTCATCTCTTGAAAATTTTAGATATGATCTAAATAGGCACCTGAAGGCTCCGCCGCACTTAAAAACTTTTGATATAATAAAGGACACAGAATTTTTGTCGTCAAATGAAATCTTTAAGACGGCAATGTCTGAGCTCAAAACACTTGGAAAGGGAGATGTACAGCACTACCCTGCGATTGAGGAGTGTGACATACACAAACTGTATTCGAGTATCCATATGTCAACTGCCACACCATGTGGTTTGCTGAACAAGGTACAAATGGACATTCGTCTGTATTTTTGCCGAAGAGGGCTTGAAAACATACCAGAAATGACAAAGGACACATTTATCGTTGATGTAAATCCAAATACAGGAGTAAAATTTGTTAAAAAATCAAGGGATGAGTTAGTTAAAAATAGAAGATACAATGAAAAGGAGAATTTTGGTGGTTTTATGACAGAAAACAAGGACTCGCCCCTGTGTCCTGTAACTTCTTTTGAAAAGCTTCTTTCCAAACTGCACCCTGATAATAATCGACTTTGGCAGCGTCCCAAAGATACTTTTTCTGACAATGACAGTGTGTGGTATACAAAACAGGGGCTCGGTAGAGACTCTATAAGTTCTTTCATGACAAAACTGAGTAAAGCTTGCAATTTATCCAAGATTTATACCAATCACTCAATAAGGGCCACCGGTACAACAGCCTTATTCAAGAACAATTTTGCAGATTCACAAATTATGGCTGTGACAGGCCACAAATCTGTCAACTCTTTAGCTGTTTATCATCGTGTGTCGGACCAAGAAAAAGAAGAAATGGGCCAAGCCATTCAAAAGTTGATACAGCCTTCAGCTACCACGACTACACCTCAACTGCAGTTACCTGCTCCGAATGCACACAAAATGTTAACTGCTCCAAAAGCACACGGAATGTTAACATTTCCTCCAATTCCCAATCAAAACTTTTCAAATGAACTAGTACCAGCTCCTACATGTAATTTGGATGAAATTAACAATTTAAATGATTTTGACATAAATCAGCTATTCTCAAATGAATGTTTCTCAGAAATTGGAGATCGTCAAGTTGAGTGCAGTCAAAATTTGACAATTACTAAAACTTCTAACAAGCCATTGGGACCAATATTCAGTAACTGTAATATCGGAAAAGTGGAAATAGTTTTCAAGCATTAAAACACGTCATCAGATGTTTATAGACAAATTATGAACCTTTCAAAATGTTATACATGACTTTTTATCATGTTAATTGTTAAGTTAAAATAAAAATAAAAATTTATATGTTTGAACATGTATGTTTATTAAAAAAAACAGTGTTGGATGCACACCTAATATCTTAAATGGTCTTGACTGCACACTTTGCATTCGTCGTCTGTAACCTGAAATGATCTTTACTGCACACTTTGCATTCGTCGTCTGTAACCTGAAATGGTCTTTACTGCACACTTTGCATTCGTCGTCTGTAACCTGAAATGATCTTAACTGCACACTTTGCATTCGTCGTCTGTAACCTAAAATTGCCTCAAGTCAAATAGTCATGGATGCACACTTTGCTTTCGTCATCTGTAGGTTAAAATGGTTAAAAGGTGCAAAATATTACTTTGCTTTCGTCTTCTATTTATTATCTTAAATGGTCTTTTAATTTTTGCGGCACACTTTGCTTACATCGTCTATAAACAAAAATGATGTGAGACACACTTTGCTTTTGTCGTGTAAAATTTTCATCAGAATTTTACAACTTAGTATGAAAATAAGGAAAGGAATATTTCAAAAGAAATAAATTCGTTATCTTGGTGTAATCAGGGGTGTACGGAATTTTACACCGTTGTTGAAAATTCATACACCCATTCGGCTTCGCCTCAGGGTGAATGAATTTTCAACAACGGTGTAAAATTCTGTACACCCCTGATTACACCAAGATAACTAATATAATCCACGAGTATCTATGTAAGAATCTGTTTCTCTAATGATTAAAAAATTTCTTTTTTTGTTAACCGAAAAAACCCTTTGAGTGCCTTTCACATTGCACGAAGTTGTCAATTTCATTAGCACCTGTTATAGCATTTTTTTTATTCATCCAGTTAGCTAAAAAGGTCATGACCCTCAAAATCATCCAATGATCTTCTGAGATCACCGCTAACCTCACGTTGATTCAATTTTTTTTATACAATGGGTCCGGAAAGGGATACATTTCCATAGAATTAGAGAAATGAATATCCACAACCTTCATATATAATAATCAAGACTTTTTTGTCAGATTTTCCTCGCTTACACTATTTTTTACAATACAATGAAAGAGAGTCTTTTCTGACCTAACAACACTGTTTCCAATCTACTTTAGATTGAGAACGATAGTAGGGTCCTTTTTATAAATAGCTTTAACCTCTCTATCTTGAACGATAATGAGATCCCCGTAGGCACATGGTTATAGGGATCCTATCTAAAATTGGACACTTCACAGTTTCAAGTTAGAGGGGTATTTTTTTCTATCTTGACGTCTGATGTAAAGCTGAATGAAGGGTAGTTTATTATTGGTTAAATGGATCTAGGGATTCTGGAGCCGCCAAAGTTCTAAGTAATTTTGTATATAACGTTACCTTGCTACTTTGTTCAAATGACAAAGACAAAACAATTGGCTTATCAAGCGATCGATAATGATGCTTTCCTGAGGATCATGAATTCAATATATCCTAGTGATTCAGACGGTTATTTGGTCTGTCGACTGCTCTTCATTTAGCACCCTTTTTACAAAGAAGTATCTCCTTTAGACGACAATATTGCTAGATAAGAACTGTAATACCCAATCTTACACTTGGCTATATAAAAACACCATGCGGAAGCTTATAATCTAAACCTGCTCGGTCGTTAAATCAATATGAAAAGTCATAAATAAAAGTTCTTATGTTTAAGGTCATGTTGAAATGCCATAATGATATTGCCGAAACCAGATACCTGTTTTTGATGCACTTGGTTATCTATTGAATGATACAAACGATAAGGATAAGTTACTTCTTGTTTCAGAATTTTTTACATTATAATAAGCTTAAATTAACTGTTAACAAAACTTTGAACTTTTTAAATACTAAGGCTTTTCTACCTCTGGAATAGATTACCTTAGCTGTATTTGGCAAAATTTTTAGGGGTTTTTGGTCCGCAATGCTCTTCAACTTCTTACTTTAGTTGGCCTTTTAAACATTTTTTTATTCGAGCGTCACTGATGAGTCTTTTGTAGACGAAACGCGCGTCTGGCGTAAGTATAAAATTTATTCCTGGTATCTATGATGTGCTTATTTAATCTCGTTCCATATTCGAAGGAAGAGTTTCAAAATTCGAAATGATACTGTTTTGGACATTAGCTTTTACAGCACAAATGCAGGTAATATGGTATGTTAGGAATTATTTTCATTATATATGATTGATAATTAGTGTATCTATGAAAGTTTAATAATTTTGTATCGACTTCACAAGTAATACATGGTGGCCTTAATTATAGATTGTAGGTACTGACACTGTTTATAATCTTAATAACGTGTAATGTGTACTTTTATTTGTATTTGTAACTTTTTAACCTTTACTGTTTAGTTCATTTTTGGCGTGGCATGGAACTTAAGCATTCCGCCAATTTGTTTTTGTGCTCTGGTCATGCTAGTCTCTTTGTTTTTAATGTGATTAAGATAATAAAACAATGGTGACAACTGAGCCAATCTTTTTGACGTATTTGTCTTTTTATGTCCGTTTGTTTTTGTACACACATTGTTCTCAATTTAATGGAATTTTGTGCGACTGTCATACAAGTGGGAACAGTCAAATGTCAGAGGGCATTTAACTATTCCTCTAAAATAAGGTTTTGAAAAATGTAAACTAAAATTGTCTATTTTAAGATTTGTGTAATCACTTAAAGTAAAAATGAGTTTATTTTGAAAAGCACTTTATCGGGCTACATATAACACATCAAGTCGTGCAGTACACTATAACAAATAAAAACGGCATGCCTGTAGATGCATGCTATCTAATCAATATATGATTTGATTGGATATTGTTGCGTTACCGCTGTCTCTCATTGGAGTACTGTTTTCCTTGCTGATTGGTGGTGCTGTCATCCAATGATATCAATATTCGATATTATTTTGATTTGAATCAGGAATCTCTGACGTATTACGGTTATAACATTCTATCTAACGTAATTATTTTGACATTTTGCATTAGGTCATTGTTCGTTCATCCGTCGGGTTTCGTCTGTGTAGCGGTCTTTCAAATGTCATTTGAGTAGCGCTGTTCGCATGATTGCCAGTGTTCGTACGTACAAACGTTCGGTTGTTATCAGTGCATTATCCATCCAGCGTAGTTACATACATTTCATTTGTCGTATTGTATCTTTAGTTGTTAAACGTTTTGCAATATAGTAAGTACAAACCTTTTCTTCTTAAACAATATGTAATGATAAGACACCTGATAATATTTTGATACAATAAAATTTGAAGAAAGTATATTAGGGCAAAAATCTATGTAATATAGGGTTATTGCATGAATATTGGGGAATATTGTCCCGAGTAGAATTTTATATTGCACGAGCTTGCGAGTGCAATATATGTTCTACGAGGGACAATATTCCCCAATATTCATGCAATAACCCTTTTATTGTATAGCAATATAATATTTAAAAGTAAAAATTGGTTTAAACTAAGATTTGTCGTTGATGACGTCATGAATTTTGAAGATTTATTGCACTAGTGCAATATTAGAATTTATTGCACGCTAACTTTTGGTTACTTTCTGTGGAAAATATTATATTGCTATACAATAATATTATTTATTACAGTGAAAAGAAAATCCAGAACAAATGTTTCGGATTTACAAAAATTGTAAAATGTTATTTTTATATAATTTCAAAATAAATATTGAACATTATTCATGTTATTGTAACCATTATATTTCACAAATAGCCAGTACACAAAACCTTCAAAATATGCATTGTATAATATAACAGTACTATGATGAATTTGATCGTCCACCATCAAATTACATAGAGTTGTGTTATCATCAAGATAATTTATAAAGTATAGCACATTTATTATATAAGGGGTCATAATATAAAGGGTACAGCAATTTATCGACAAGTTCTAAGGGAATTGCACCCATTCTATAAGGAGAGAGATCGGTTATCTAGACATATTAATCTTCTCCCGCTGTGCATATATCACCTGCCATGCGAATGCAGCCTAGATCAAAAGATGACAATCGGGAATATAACACAATAGGCAAAATAGTAGATCAGGTGACTTGAATGGTATCTAAAGATTTTGAACGGCGAAAACATGTTGATATGGGTTTGATACGCCGATACATCGTATCGTTCAACCAATTCTTGATGATGACTTAAAATTAATTAGGTCGAATTATTCGTTCTTTCTCATAACTATGTTGTAGCAGTTTTTGTGTAGTTTATCGCGATATAATCGTGTGGAAATAACTTTCCAGTAACATGAAAAATCACTTCCAGTAACATTAAAAATGAGAATAGTTTTACAATTCGAAAACCTAGAAATGAGTTGTTATGTTTTATATAAAATACCAGTCACTTTGGGAAAGGAGAGACGAAAGATACCGAAGTGACCTTCAAACTCATCAGTCAAAATCAAACTGGCATGGCTAACAAAAGAAAAAGACCAACAGGTCAAACAAAACACAACACAAAAATTTAAGGAATGAACACAAATACACAAAATCTTCACTGTCCCTCTATTTTAGACGAAACGCGTCGATGCCACTGCTGGTGGAGATTACTTTCCCCGAGGGTATCACCAGCCCAGTAGTCAGCCCTTTTGTGCTGACATGAATTATCATTGATATGGTTATATTTTTAAATTAACTGTTTACAAAATTTTTAATTTTTGAAATACTAAGGTTTTTCTACCTCAGGCATAGATTACCTCAGCTGTATTTGGCAAAACGTTTTTGAATTTTGGACCTCAATGCTCTTTAACTTCGTACTTTGTTTTTGGTCTTTTAAACTTTTTTAAATTCGAGCGTCACTGATGAGTCTTTTGTAGACGAAACGCGCGTCTGACGTATATACAAAATCTATTCCTGAATTTATTTGCAAATGACAATAATAGTTTATAGGATAGTGTTCACATAAAGGTGAACAAGCAAGAAATGGCATTACGACAGCATAAAATCGTAATATACAAGTTTTACGATAAATGACCATCCTTATGTCGTAGTACTATTTCCTATACGATGTAAACCAACAGGCCTTATGTATCTGCATTTTTAATTATCACTATATATAAGTGTGATGAAATGGCGCTGTACGTAGACATCCCGTAAGTATGATATTGTAAAACATATGTCTACGGTTGTGTTTCATTTTGCTATGTACTTTGTCTATTTGCCTTTTTATGTTTCTTTGATACACACAAGGTGGCTATGTACTTCTGTATAGCGTAATTGTGTTATTGTACTATGGTAAATTTTTGTATTTTTGTCTTTAATTCATGCTAACATGATTGGTCTATATGCCATTGTGTGCTTCTTTGTTACTTATTTGTTTGTGATTAAGGTTATAACTCAATGATGACTGCTGTACCCTTATATTTGACATTTTTACCTACTATTTCTGATTGCCTTATTTACAGTAGTTATCCATTCGTTTGAATTGTTTTATCTTTTGATTTTGCCATTTGATTAAGGACTTTCCGTTTTCAATTTTCCTCAGACATGTCAGAGTTCAGTATTTTTGTGATTTTACTTTTTGCTTGTTTTTAAAAATATTATGAAACGTTGTCACTGTTCATTTTATCTCACTTTATGTCCCTTTGTAGTAGGATGAATCAACAAAACTGCACATAATGTGTGCAAATGTTGAACTAAGCGATAAAAACGTTTATTGATACATGAAGGAAGTAATTGTTTTCAATTAAAAACTTTATCGAACAACTGGTTCAGTACAAAACTATAATTGACCGCACCACTTGATAAATTGATGTAAAAGCAATTGAAAAATGTTTTATCAAATCGTAGTTAGAATTTTAAGTATGGAAAATAACGACTTTTTACTTTTTACATTAAATCACCTTTAATCAAAACTTCCTTTCATCCGGGTGGTTCCTTTTTGAAGTAAAACCTATCAGTCTGTATGTCGCTGACCCATGCCAGGAGCCTTTAATCTAGAAGTTGTGGTTTTTGCTGTATTTCATATTTGTTTTTCTTTAATGGTTTTTGTATATAGATCAGGCCTTAGTTTTCTCGTTTAAATTGTTACATATAAATCATATTGGTGCCTTTTATTGCTAACTAAGCGATATTGGTTTCGCAACTGTTGAAGGCTGTACGGTGACCTTAAGATGTTAACTTTTGCGTCATTTGGTTTCTGGTTGAGAGTTGTCTCGTTAAAAATCATACCACATCTTCTTATTTTTCTATCATTTAAGGGGGAAATAACTCTATATAACTTTATAAACACTTGTAACCAATTATAATTTGACATGTACAAATTTTAATCCGGGTTTCTATGATGAGTTTATTTATAACCACTGGGTCGATGCCACTGCTGGTGGAGTTTTAATTCACCGAGGGTATCACCAGCCAGTAGTCAGCACTTCTGTGCTGACATGAATTATCATTGATATAATCGTATTTATAAATTAACTGTTTACAAAACTTTTAAACTTTTGAAATACTAAGGCTTTTCTACCTCAGAAATAGATAAGCTGTATTTTGCAAAACATTTCGGAATTTTGGTCCTCAATGCCTTCAACTTCGTACCTAATTTGGCCTTTTCGAGCGTCACTGATGAGTCTTTTGTAGAAGAAACGCGTGTTTGGCGTAAATACAAAATTTAATCCTGGTATCTATGATGAGTTTATTTATTGTAGCTAATTGTTCTGCCACTTTATATATTAATAGTGTTGTTGAATACAAGATAAAATATGTTATAACCAATTTTGTAAAGGAAGCAGGATGCAGAGATTCGTTTGATATTGGGGAATAGCCGTAAGTTCATGCAAATTGCTCAATAACAACAGAGAAAAACGCAAAACAAAATGATTCATAGTTTATTCCTGGTAGATATTCATTTGCCTTTAAACTCAAAACCGAGTTGCAGTATAGATTAAAATAAAAGTAGCTGCAAACGCTGACTTTCAAATGGAAATTTATTTAAAAATGATAATTTATCGAGGCAAGCTAAAAGCTTTTTAACCAAAAATTGTGTATACAATAATTTAGAAAAAAATCTATTCTAATTTAGAAATTATTGTCAGTTCAAAAACATATTTTGACTTCCAATTCACGAAAAAAGATGCTCGATGCAGATGTTATACTAGTAAAACAAATTAAGCTTGGATATTGTCACAAAAATTAAATGTGTAAAATAAGTGATACGTATACACATTTACATGCGTATCATCATAGTTGATGTTTTGATATCGTCATATGTTCCCTTCCAGTGATACCACGAAATCCCTCGAGTCCCTGTTCCTTTATATTGACCATTTAGGTTAGAATAATAACAGCCACCGTACCACCAACTCCCCCTACATGCAACTGCACAATTTCCTCTATTGTCATCCTTTGTACTAAATGTCCTACCGCTATGATAAGTTAAACTGTCACCTTGATAGGACAAATAATAAACTTAAAATTGTGAACAAATACAAACAAATACATCAATGTCATAAGCTCATTTTTATATGGAAAATCAAGCAAATTTGAGAGTTACTTAAATGTGTCAAGTGAAGATTTATAAATATGTAAAAAAAAAATTTCCTCAATTTCTCTGTCCCTATCAACAGATCAAACATGGATTCCATAGTTAGTTTTGAAGCAAAGATATTTTCCGATGTGTAGTTTGATATTCCGGAAACTGTTTTCATGTATTCTAATAGATATAGGAAGATGTGGTGTTGGTGCCAATGAGACAACTCTCCATCCAAATAACAATTTATAAAAGTAAACCATTAAAGGTCAATGTACGGCCTTCAACATGGAGCCTTAGCTTACACCGAACAAAAAGCTGTAAAGGGCCCCAAAATTACTGTGTAAAACCGTTCAAACGGCGGGAAGACCAACGGTCTAATCTATATAAAAAACGAGAAACGAGAAACACGTATAAATTACATAAACAAACGACAACTACTGAACATCAGATTCCTGACTTAGGACAGGTGCAAACATTTGCTGCGGGATTAAACGTTTTAATGGTATCAAACCTTCTCCCTTTTTCTGAAACAATAGCATAACATTACAACATAGAAAACCATACGATAAAATCAATTGGAAGGCTTAAATCAATCAATCAAACCAATCAAAAAACGTAATTTAACACACTATGAAGTTTGTTTTTGTTTTTATTTTATTTTGTGGGGTGAGGTGTAGCTCACAAAGGTCTATCTGCATCTCCAAAAAAAAAAAATAAAGGACTCTTTCCATCATTGTAGGCTAGAAGTCTTCGATGACATGATTTACGTATTGTAAGTTTATTTTTTACTAGTTTTACTCTTTTGTCGTTTTGTAATGTCTATTGTGTTGTGTAAGTTGTTTTTTGCTCAGTTCCGATCTATTTTATTAAGCTAAATGCAACTGATTTTAACTGTGGTGTTTTTCTGTTGTTACACCACTGGACCAGGTTTAAGGTAGGATTTAGTGCTCACACCAACATATTTGATCCCGATTAATAATTAATGCGTTTGTCCCAAATCACAAAACCGTTATTCAGTGGTTGTTATTGGTTAATTTCAGTCGTTTCTTATTCTTGAAAGCCGTACGGTTGTCTATAACTGTTGTTGTCAGTTCATTTGAACTCTGATAGTGTTTCTAATTTGAAATAATACCAAATCTCCTTATGTTTTTCCAAAAATTCACATTCAGCTCAATCACTCCTATTAAGAGTATACTAAAATTTAGATAAAAAAATTACTTATATGTAGATCTTGTCTTGTTGACTATAACTGCTATTTAAACTGTCTAATTTTTTAATCGTTACGATATAAAAGGTGAAAACCCTAAATGGGTAAACATCGTCATTAAAGAGCAAGTACTTTAATCAGTAGTCGGTTGACAATTTCAGTCATGTCGATTTAATTGTAGATCTTTATTTTGGTTATTTAAGTTTCTTGTATCTATCATATTATAATTTATTGGTCAAAAACACAAAACATAAGATTTTTTTATAAACGGGCAATAACTCTAAGAAAAAAGTTTTATAAAGGGATCGGTGGACGATTTTAGCAAATTTGTGTATTTGTCGATCTTTTCTAGTTGATCAGGTTTTGAAATTTAAAGTTTCTATCTATCTGTTATAGTTTTAAAGGGGGGGGGGGGGCCTTTAAAGATAATAGTTAAACAAACCAAATTTAAAAAAAAAGATTTTTCTTTTAATGCGAATACCGAATGTAATAATTCATCTTACAATATCAATGTAAAAAGACAAAAGGCTCTTTCATAGTCTTGTCTTACTACCAACAGCAAGCTATAAAGGGCCCCAAAATGACTTATTGTCTCTTTTACAAATTTTCAAAACTAAATCTGATACACGCAATTGAAAATGAAAAAAGTCTAGCATCTGCAGAATCTTTAATTAAAAATGTGCCACAACAACAGTCTGATACCTTACAAATTAAACGGGAAGCCGTATGTTGAACAACCTTAATATAGCTTCTTACCTGCACTTCCACTATAACCGCTGACTGTCAATTTGTATTTACTTGAAGCGTCACCAAGGACAAAGTGTGCGTATTTAGCATATGCATGTTTTCCGCTGAAGTCTTCTAAATTTATACGTAGTCGATATTTTCCACTATGGGTCAGCTGATTTATTTTTTCATTACCTGAATAAAGCAAGAAGAACATTTATGAAAATGGAAATTTATAAATAAAAAAAAAAAATAAAAAGTTTAATTCTAACTATTACATGTATTATCGCACATATTTGTTGTACTAACACAGACGTTGGCTTCATCGGTTGAAATGCATTTTCGTGCATTTCAAGTGAAATAAAAACCGATAACTTCACATTTTTTAATGTTATATTTAACTTTGCCATAAAAACCGGAGGTTTGGCATGCCACAAAACCAGGTTCAACCCACCATTTGTTTTTTTTATTAAAATGTCCTGTACCAAGTCAGGAAAATGGCCATTGTTATATTATAGTTCGTTTCTGTTTGTGTTACATTTTAATGTTGTGGTGTAGTTCTGCTCTTATATTTTATGTGTTTCCCTCAGTTTTAGTTTGTAACCCGGATTTGTTTTTTTTTTTCTCAATCGATTTATGAATTTCGAACAGCGGTATACTTCTGTTGCCTTTATTTATTTCACTCCTCTCACGTCTTAGAACAACAGGTGTTGTCAAGATATTGTCGATGACGTCACATCAAAGTAAATTCTGAATACGAAGAAAAAGATATAGTTTCTTACATTTTCTCCCATTACGAAGTCAATTTTCAATGTTTTAAAAGAATAACTAATCAAGGAATTCAAATATTGAAAAATATTCAACTCGTGACCGAACAACACTGATAAGTGTCTCATGTACTATGCACATTCGTGAATTAATGTGTTTTTCGGTCACTCGTTGAATATTGTTCTATAGTTGAATTCTTAAATTAGTTATTCTATTATTATCAATATTTTGTGTATTTTACTTTGATAATTTTTGGGATAATTTTTCATATATCATGCTTTCTCGCTTGAGATAGAAAACATCGTCACAAACTAAGGGCGCATGTGGCGTTGTAAGTGTAAGCCTCAATGACATCATATGCAAAATAGCGATCAGCAGAATGTCAAAGGTATATCAAACTCCAGGTTGACTCTTCGCTACATCGCATATCAAGGCTGTCGCCCTTTGATAAGACTGTAGCAGGGAAACAATCGCTAGTTTGACAGACCATAGATAATCTTTTTAATATTACACATTATTTATCTATTATATATTATTATGTTATATATAGAACAGATTCAAGATATATGTAGATATTGTACTGATGTTAAAACAGGTTTTTGCAATACAAAATGAGATTTCGTGAAGCTAACAAAATAGAATTATATCAACCCAAAATGTACCAAATAGTAAATGAATTTCAAGACCATTAACACCTATAAGATTAAAAGAAAGGCTATAATTTTGAAATGGAAATAACACGAACTACATCTTACAAAACGCTAATAACAACACCATTTTTTTAACTGCCTTACTATTGAAAAATATCATGATACGCATGACCAGTTACAATCTATTGATAAGTCATATTCAGTAGAGACATCTTAAGAAAAAAAAAGATGCGATTGTTGATACAAATGATACATATATTTGGTCATCTGTGATTCAGGTAGTCCATAAAGATAAACAAAATCATACTTCCTTCCATAGAACTCTCGGTAAAATCACTTTATTTTTTTTGTAATCATTTGTTTACAGTAACAATGTCTCTTGAATACAAACAAAAAATTAACAAATAACCTCTGCGATACCTTCTTTCTAACAGATGCATTCTGTCTGCTGGAGTGTTGTTTTAATAAAGGAAAATAACAAAGAAACCTAACTCCAAGATAAGATAAAACGAAAATTCCTTATTAAATGGCATAATCAAAAGCTCAAATATATCAAAGGAATAGAAAACAAATGTCATATCCCTGCCTTTGAACACACATTGCCTTATGTATTAAATGGGAATTAAATCTGTGTTAATAGCTAGCTAAACCTTTCATTTGCATGGCAGTAGCATAGAAATTTATTTTATTGACAGCAATGTTTGTGAAAAACAGACATAATAGGTAAATATGTTAAAGGTTTCAACTCCCTCAGGCAAAGTTGGCTTTATATTTATTTGGCTATTTATTTTAAGTATTTTTGACATTTAGCTCTTCAACGGTTTCGGTACTTATACATCTTCGGATTTCAAATGTTTGGCTTTGAGCGTTCCCGATGAAGGTAAATGCACAAAATCAGAGTGTACAACACAAAGTTGTCAAAAATAAAATAATATAAAAAGTAAAAGAAGAAGACAAAAATGTGTGTATTATACAATATTGAATAATATATCATTTTTTTTAACATGTGTTAGATGTTTAAGTACATTATAGTCACCTGACATGCTCAAGCCATGTGACTTGATACTTGGGTCATGTAACCTCAGGGATATTTGTTATTATTTATGAAGTTTAAGGTTTTTATAATCAATTTACTTTTTTCTTTTAAATACATTATTGACTTCGACAACGTATTTTATTTCTGCCTTGAATATTTTAAAGATATCTTTTTTTGTTCTTTTTGAGTCAGAGATATAATATGATTTGTAGATAGAATAAAAATATTACAATCAAAAGGAAGTTAATTTCATAGTAAGCTTCGTCGTTTATTCTATATCCTACCATAAGATTGTCCATATTAAAAATGCTTTCATTGAAACCTATAAAGTTAAGCACGTTCAATATGTCTTATATAAAATCACTGTTGTTACTGCAAGAAAAATAAAAACGTGTTGTTTTCAATATTTAAAAGATTAATAAACAGCAACCAAAATTGTATTATAATCTTAATCATTAGAAAAACTAACAATTATATCAGCAAAGAAAAACGAAATATCATACAGACACCCTAAAGACAAAGCACATAAGCTTTAAAGTAAAGACACGAATTAAAAAAAAAACACAGTATAATAACACAATAGTTTGACGTATAAATACAAAGTCGCGCTAAAGGTTATGCTACTCAATGGCAGAGCAGTCTTTTTATCGTATAATATCATGTACGTGTACCACATACTTTCCTTTATTGATATATTTAAAACAATAAGTGATATGTTAGATTTCATTGATTTTGATGGATGTCTCATGTAAAGCCTCCCGTACATTTCAGGTGAGTTTTGTTTAAATCAATTTGCACAACATTATTGTATTTCAACAATACTTTAATTAATAAAAGAAAAAGCAAATCATTGTGCAAGATGTCTGTTTGTTGTGGAAAAAGTAGAAATTTTGTATTCAATATATTTGATGCTAGAGTTACTGCGAATATTCTAACAAAAACAAAAAAAAAGTACATGTATTCTGCTTTATTTAAGAATGAAAAAAAGAACAAAAAAGTAAATACCGAGTGATAGTGATTGCTTCAACGTACAGAAAGTCAGTTGCTATGGGTAAGGCATTGGAAACTATAAGTTATATTAACATTTTCCAAAAATAGGAAAGTTTAAAAATGTTATGATTACCTAACCAATATTCCGCGTTCAGGTGACCAAAACCATTTTCATATTCCTTCCAACCACGATAGAAACCAGTTTTTCCATTCAGTCTACGCTGAATAACCTGCAAGCAATATGTCGAATAAGTTATGGTGTAAATTATATTGTCTTTTTATCCGAAAATATTCAATATTTTACAAATGGAAAAACTGATGCAAACAAATGTATCACATAAATTCATGACTGATATTATTGAAAGGATATATTCATTTTGCTTTTTTTTTTATATTTGTTTGTAGCCATTCGAACGAATATTACTATAATTTGCATCATTAAAACATCTTCGATATCTTGTCGTATTATTACAGCACACATTTATATCAATATTTCTTCCTATACTTCTAATGAAAACATATTTAACTCTTACATGCTTTCCAACTATCTTTTTTGGGGTTTTATATGCCAAATCATGAAGTTTGACATTGCTTTATTTGTAGGTACCATTTTTATCTTCTTTTTTTTATCGCTTTATTATAATTATTGAAACACTTTCTCAATAATGTCCTTGCATCTGCTCTATCATTTTCGAATTATTTATAGACGAATTTGTCTTTGCTTTGCAATTATTGGGTGCTGTAATGCTGTGCTCAATGAATGATTGTTTATTTCATATGTTTTATTCACACGTTAATTCTGAAAGAACTAAAAATAAAAACACAAGAAATGATTTAGCAAATTAAAAAAGATCTGGGTTTTATGTTTTTTCGTTCAAAACTCATTGCTTTGAGAAAAAATGACTCCAAGATCGAATATCCAACAAGTGTATCGACAACATTTTTCCGTATATTTATAAGTTCTAAATATACTTACAGTCCAATATCCGCCATCAGTGTCCATGTCACAATACACTTTAAAGCTAGAACCACTGTCCGGGAAGATTGTATAAACTCCACTTGTATGTACCTTCTTGTCTAATCCCGAGCAGTCCTTTGGTTTTAATTCTAAAATTTTAAAAATGAATTAATGTTATATTTTTGAATTTTAATTAACAATTGGATATATTTGTATTTGTTACATTCTTATCTAAATATGTAATGCCAATATGTTACATTATAATTCTTGTTATCTGTGATATGGGCTTATCATCAACAAAAATTTAAAAGGTCATTTTATTAAATCTTCGCAGTTGCTAAATAAAACCATCCCATCACACGTAAAACAAATCATACTCCTAAAAAAAAAACATTTTGAAAGTCAATTTATCTGTTGTTATGTTTTTGGTTTTTAGAGCATATATAAGATTAGGCTAAACATGTTTGAAGGCTCTAATCCTCTCCCTAATATGTAATGGCACGAAAGAACACGAACACCAAATATGAGACACAGCAATAAACCGTCGAAACAACAACCTAACAATAATAGGCTCATGACTTAGGAAGGTATTTTGAAATTATGATTAAGTTAAAGATTTTTTTCTGGCACACCTGACCTGTGCAGTGATGTAACAGGACTACATAAAAAGAAACATACAAATCAGTTGCAAATTGCTTAACTTGTCGAGACGATACAAAATAGAAAACGACTTACAAAACGCAGACAGGACAGGCAGGAATTTTATACATACCCACTATAAATAACGTAAAATAACAAAAATATCGAACTCCATGCAAAATATTCTTACAAAAATTCTTTACCAATGGTAAAATCAAACGATCATACAACAAAACGAATAGGGAAACAACTGTAATATGTATGATTTGGTATTGGCATTCCGTTATGTAACAATTGGGAATTAAACCTGGTGAGTTTATGACATTATGACCAAATCTGAATTGTTAGGAAAAGAAGTGTCTTGAGAAGAGAATACTAGGCAAGTTCACAACAACAAGTACTATTAGTAAATTTGAAACTTTCAATCCAGAAACTTGATTCAAAAATTTAGAAATTTTGTTGTGTAAAGGAGTTGTAAACAAGGATGTGCTCTTATCAAAACCTGCTTTAACAACGTAAAAGGTGGTACGGTTGAAATCGACATGACATAAGATTCACGATCTCCTTCATAAATTGGTTGACCTATACGATGTGTCTGTGTTTGAACTTAACAGCCACATGTTTTCACGGTCTAATATATATACATACAAGTTTAGTCGTATGATTGATGATTTGACGGAGTGTTAGTTTGCATGGAAGCTTATGAATAGAAAGCCAGTGTCACCTACCATGTCGACACACCCTGTCTCGTGTATTTTGGATTTAATTCGATTCCCACAAAAATCTTTTGTTTGTTACCTTGATTTATCTCTTCTTTTCAAGATTTGAGCATCGATCAACTATTTTCGCTTTTATATATCAAAATGTTAAAGGCCGTACGGTGACCTATAGTTGTTAATATCTGTGTCATGTTGGTCTCTTGTGGAGAGTTGTCCCATTGGCAATTGTACCACATCTTTTTTATATGATGTAAAATCAAAAATCAAAAATCAATTATGGAGCTCTTCATTTTGCATTATTTACAAAAACAGTTATTGTTCTGTGTAAAACATAATACATACCTTGACAACGCCTTCCTTGATATTTTGATTTACATGAACAAGCACCATTAATAGGTTGACATATGCCAGAGATTGATCTTTGGTGGTCACATTTACAAGGTTGGCATTTAATTCCCATGAAACATTTTGAACTGTCTTTACACTCAAATGTACCATTACAACATCGCTTGAAACATATTCTGGTTTCCACCTTTTCACCTTGACATTTCTTTCCACTTCCCTTTTGTGGTAATATTATGTGTCTAGAGCGTTCCTGTCGCCCTCCAACTCCACATACTTTGCTACAAGCAGACCATGATGTCCAACCACTCAATTTACAGTCTTGCTTTTCTTCCATATCGCAATTCCTTCCAAGAAAATCCTCTTTACATTGACACTGTCCAGTTTCTGAATTACATATAGGTGATACTGATCCCGTAGTGTTACAATTGCAGGGTACACAATCAGATGTTATGTTTTTGCATCTGATATAGCGAGTGCCTTTGCGAGCATACCCTTTCATGCACCTATTTTCAATGTACATATTATTTACTAGATGGAATTGATCACAATGAACATTTGCAGAATGGGCTATTTCTGCACTACAAGTGGAATCCGTTGAAAACTGTATTTGCTCTTTTATGCGCTTTTCAAATAAGCTAAGAACCGTAGAAGAATATGTGTCTAAAACATGGCGAACTTGCAATAATACAGAAAATCCATTTGCCTGCGCAAAATGAAATTGTTTCAAGAGGTTATCTATCTTTGTTTTGAAATCTGATGTGCAAGCTTCATTTTTATTGCGTTTAATGACTTTAGCAAGCATCGATTCTGGCTGGAATGTATCTTCATCACGTCGGTAATTGAGGTATGAGTCTATTTTGTACAATGCTTTTTGCAAATGAAACGCAATTCGCGATAACTTACCCTTCTTGTATTCGTGTGTTACTATTTTATCACATTTCATTATCATTCTCGCATTTGTAATCAGGAAGGTCATACTAAGATATGTATTATAAAACGATCCGAGATCAGAAGTCCTTAAAACATGTTTCTGTATAGCTTCAGTGTTTACTGTTTGAATAGTTTCATAAGCAAACGAAATACACTTCATGGATGCAATTAACAAATTGGTTGCTAATTTAAGATCAATGATATCCCCTGCCTTAGGGACTTGATTCAAGGTCGACATCACTGCTACTGTGTCCATTGCTAAGATAACCTGATTATGAATTTGACAGCTTATTCCATCATAGTACTGTGGACAACAACACATATCACGGTTTTCCATTGAAAGGTGAACACATTTACCATTTTGGCATTTAGCTTTACAAACTTTCTTTGAGGAACATTCTTGCACAACTCTAAGTAATGCGCTTCTGAATCCATACATGTCATGAGTCCAACTACGTATCTGTGATATGGAAATAGTGTTCGTTTTAGCTAGCTTACCATACACAACCATGATTTGTTCAGCTTTAAATAGTTTCAAAAGTAAGTTCGTACCAAACTTCAGAATTGTCTTTTCATTGCAACCTGATGTTTCCTTCACTTGCTGAAGTAACGACATCTTTGAAAACCTGGTTCCATTCAAAGTTGTATGGAAGATGTGCCTATAGTAATCTACGATGTCAAAATCGTTCTTAAACAACTTGATAGTCCACTGCAAGCCTGCCTCACATTCATCTTGGCTTGTACATTTTAATTCTTCCAGTTTCTCCAGGAATCGATTAAGGATTAAAAAGCTAAATTCAATGTTTCTGAGTTCGAAGTAAATTTCTCTTAAATCTCTCCCAAACCCCCTGTCGGTTGTTAACTCAAGTTTTCTGTTGATATCAGTGAATGTCTTTTTCAATTCTTTATAGGCTTTTTGTTCTGTTTTAGGGTTGTACTCCTGGATGAAAGCAGCAAGACTATCAACAGTACCAATAAAATTTGTCAACAAGTTGATTTGGTTTAAAACTTTTGACCTCGGTTTGGTGCTAAATATATCAACAAGATGCTTCCCATCAGCTAACCCAAGTTTGATTTGACTCTTCCATTTCTCTCGTAAAGATATTTCTTCTCCAAAGATAAAGCATCCTATCAGACTCCACAAACAACTGATGACAATGAATAGTTGCATCTTGCTGGAATACAATGTATATTTTCAAAATAAGTATCATAAGTTTACACATGAACACATTCCTATTCATTGTAATGATATTGTACACGAGATCACATTATCATGAATTTTTGTTATCTAAAAGATAGCGCTTCTGATGTTGTTCTTCGTCTCGAAAGTAGTATAAGGATCTTAAAATCGGTTACCTCATTGGCCGAACATATTTATATTTCTGTGTATATGTTGCAATAGTCAAGCACTACCTGCATATGGGACAATTAATAATACAGGATACCTTTGATGTGACGCCACGAAACTTAGATATGATCATTTGAATTCGCCTAAAATCTATTAAACCATTTGGCTAACAAAGTTTCGTTACTTTTTTGATGAACATAAAAACAAAATTCGGGCAGTGCTGCAATCTCACCAGGCTAGTTTATAGTGATCATTGCTAAGTTCAATCTCTTTTCTCAGTCCATTAACATTGTACTTAATAGTATCAGTGTCTATACTAAAACTGTTAATGCATTCACTATGAGTAGATTTATAAAAGATCAAAAGTGTTTTATGTTTTTCATGTGTCCTTCTGTCCCGTAGACAATTATCCAATATCAACCTTTTGATCAGCAAACCGTAAACCATCATTGCCTAAGTAAACGATGAAGTCTGAACAAAAAATGTTAGTCAGGGAATACTACTAAAGTAAACCATTCTCTGAACATACACTTAGAAACAAAGGACGAATTTGTTGCAGTTTAATTAAGCTTTAAAATTTGCAAACAAACCGATAACACGGGCATGTGCACATGAACATAGATTTGACACACAAGATATATTTGTATCGTCTGTGACGCAATATCTATAGGATAGGACATTAATCTGATACAAAGACAGGGGTTTGAGTATGACTCATATTATATATGCAAGCACTGACATCTGTTTTTATTATGACTTCCTTGATTGAAGATTACTACATGTACTTGTAATGACGCATTTAAATGACGAGTTTCAAGTGTTTAAGCAAATCTAGCCCCTCAAAAGTTTTAAGGACGCTATGATGTCTGTGTTGATATTTGATACGTTTCCCTCAGTTTAAGTTTGTAACCCGGGATTCTTTTTCTCTATCGATGTATGAATTTTGAACAGCGGTATACTACTGTTTCCTTTATTGATCGTAATTGAATATCTGTGTCAAAGGATGTGTTAAATTTTTCTCAATTTTTATATGATCGAAATAACTAATCACTGTGTAGCAGGAACTGTGTCCTATGCAAGAGGACATTAGTCACATCCATTTTCTCTTATCAAATTGTTTAACATTTTGACATCCTCGCCCTTTCGAGCCTTTTCGACAACTAGAACAGTCATATTGATCGTACCATATAGAGATTTTAAAAGTATTAAAAATAGAGTGCAACAGAGTGTTTAAATTGCCTCGACCATACGTGCACGGTCGGACCATACGCGTATGGTCCAAATACTCATATGGTTATGAACATATACTTATAGTTGACTTTGTAACATGTATAAAAAGAGATCCCAAAAAGATTCCTAGAGTTTTTTATCTGCAAGATCGCCGAGCAATAGCTATTTTCGGTTTGACCATTGAAAATGACGCAGTATATTAAACATATTAATATGGGGTGTGGCTAGGGTTGAAATGACGTAGAATATGGGGTCTGGCTAGGCTTGAAATGACGCAGTATCATAAACATATTAATATGGGGTATGGTTAGGCTTGAAATAACGTAGTATATCAAACATATTAATATGGGGTCTGCTAGGTTTGCGATGACTCAGTATGTTAAATATATGGATATGGGGTATGGCTAGGCTTCATTTGACGAAGTATCTTAAACATATTAATATGGGGTATAGCTAGGCTTGACATGACGTAGTATATTAAACATTAATATGTCAATGCAAAAACATTTAACCCTATTTACAAAAAGTAATTCATCATGAGAAGATATTTTTGAAACTATTGGATTTGAAATAAAGACGTGTCCCATAAATACATAAATTCAGCTTTAAAAAAGTTCGTACGCGTTATTACCTGAGATTTTTTTCTCCAATGACCTGCATTTTCAATTTCATAGGTTGACAGGTATGAAATCTCACTATGGTATCATCACTATGACCGTTCTAGTTGTCACGTCATTATAAAAAGACTACACTATATAAGTCATATTATTATAATATTATAATAAAAAGATTTAACTAAATTAAAATAAGCAGTTTCAGACAGTTAATTTTATCATTAGTCAAAACTATAATAAACACATTTTATATCGATGGTCATTACAGATTTGATATGACGAGTGACTGGCAATATATCGACTTGGAAAGAGAACTTCCGAAGATTTGTTAATGACAAGAAATGCTATTGCATGCTATTGCATGTACCGTGTGGAATTTCAATATTTTATTTATGAGTAGCCTTTGATCATGAATTATAGAATAAATACATTTTCATGTAACCATCATTGGTTTTTTTTTTAGATAAAGTGTATTGTATTATTGAAACGTTTGTAATGTATATTGAAAAAAATACCTACAATAAAATAGTCCAAATACGCAAATGGTCCGGCCCGTTTATAACCAAACGAGTATATCATAAAAGATTAAATCATTGGTAGGTAATGTTGCTTATATATACATATATATGTGCGTGTATTAATTTTTATCTTATGCCATACCAATTAAAATAATGTTAGTGTTAGTGTTAGTGACCTAATACCATATGTATGGGGTCAGTAAATTCCATATGACACTTTTAAAACTTTATGGGGTAATTTAAGATAAACTGTTCGGAAAACTTTTTTTCTCAATACCATTTAAAATTTTAAGGATCAAAACAAAACCGCCAGGACTGGTCATACGTTTAACATTTATTGCATGTACAAAGTCTGAAATATGACGATCGCTTTCTTTTAGTTCCGAAGGTTGATAAGGGTCACATTTGCCCATGTCAATAGTTATATATTGACTCTCCCCTTTCTCAAATTTTCCTCGGTAATATCGTTACAATTTTGATTTTGAAGTCCTGCAACTTAAGTGTTATTATTTTTATCTTTTCAAACAGCTGTAATTTCTTTACAGCAACGTATGCCGTACATGTACTTCAAAGCATGCTAATGATATCCTCAATTGTGTTCCTAATTTTAGAGAATACTACGGGTGTAGTGGTTTGAATTGCTGATATATCATAAACTATATTTGTTTGTCTAGTAGAAAATGTACGATACTCACCAATTTTTGTTGTTTGTCTTTTTTCAAAAATTAGCTATTCTCTGAATATTGCCACGTAATGTTTCGTGATAATAGTAGCTACTAATTAGTATTTATTTCACCTTTTCCAGGGAGATGAAATTTCAAAAACATAAATATCAATACGTGAGTTTGTAAGTGAAACATTATACTTGTTAGTATGAGGTAAAATACAAAGAGATTTGTTTTTGATTATTTAAAAAATAATAAAAGGTTCTTCAATGTCCAAATTATAAAATCAGGCACATTAATATGAAACAAATTGATGGATAACTGAATATAAATATTGACCCCATGTTTGTAGCAGTCCCGAATATAGAATTGTCTAGTATATTTCTTATGCTGACTTTCCAATTTTCTCTCTGTGTTTTAACTTGAGTTATTTATCCCAGTTCTGTAATGTGTCGCAATTTAACACTTCAAAGTAATTCATCTCATCAGCCTAATATTTGGTGATGTAAACGAACATTTATATTTTACAGTTGTTTTTATAAAAATTATTATACTTAATTATTGAAAATCATGACAAACTTTAAAACATGACTGGATGTCGATTCCATGACTTCACGAGTATGGATAAATACTGAGGAAAGTTTTACGTGTTGATGAAATTCCATACCTGGATAAACCTTTTAATGCATTTCATATAAATTATAATAACTCTATGTCTATGGCATTTATTGAAATGTAAAATTAACCTTCCATTTCAAGCTTGGTATACAAACATTTGTTTTTTTGGGGGAGTCGTCCGAATATTCTCATCAATTTACCTCCACAATAATATGATAAATATGAAATGCTACCATCTAAGATTGATCACAACTCGTTCCTCATAGTTATACTACTGAATTAGACCAAACAAACAGCTCTAGTCATAACAATGTTATATAATTATGTATGAGCCCTAAACTACAAATGAACTCTGTCCGACATGTTTTGTCGTATTACCTGGTCAGCAGTGTTCAATTCTATTCTTCCGATAAGCCAAAGCAAATTAAAGTTAGTCCACTTAGTAAAATTACTAATATTTTGTAATCTTTTTACTGCTTCAGCAATTTATAAAATTTGTATAAATTCTTTTTCTATATTATTCACTCTTGAATAGTAGCTTTACCAATTCATATCTAGGAACAACTTGTACATTTATTGTTCAAGTGTCAAACAAGGAACATTAAATCGAGTCGGGCTTCAAGATCGTTAGCATCTTTCCAATAATTTCAGATCTCGTGTTTAGCCTTGTCAGCAATGTATATTATCTATTCTTAACTAAAATATAGTACTCTTTGAACCCGTATCAAGCAGCTAATAACGATCTCTACTTTCCACAGATGATGAAATTCATTAATTTTCAAAATTGGATGCAGTTGATGTCAGATGTATCGCCCAATGATTTAATTTTGGATGTAACGCGTCTTCTGATTGGCTGACGTTGTTATGTTTATCAGCTCATAGACATCATTTTGTCATGTGACCGTGACTTCATCAACGTTTTTTCATGATTTACGCCGGTTTAAATGGAATTAAGAATTAAATTACGAGAACAAAAACCCACCTTAAAAACGATCAGTATGATTTGACAATTAAGAAATGACTGTAATATTGTTTCTGTCAATTCAAAATAACATAAAAATGTGGTGCACACTTATAAATAACCCGCGTATTCAGTGTGCACTACATTTTTATGTTATTTCTTCCTAGACAGAAAAAAATATTACAGTCATTCCTTATTTGTCAAATCATACTGATCGTTTTTAAGGAGGGTTTTTGTTCTCGTTCATGATTTCAGATCGAACCGTTTTCTTTTTATCGCTAAAAAAAATAAGAAAATATTAAGAACAAAGGTAAGAGGAGAACAAATATATTCAAATCTATAAATATTTTTTCTGTATGTACTTTTTCTCGATGAAAGCAAACTCACAATTAATTGTCATTAAATATAATCTCTTAAAATAGATGAGAAAATGTGACAATCGTTGTATTCTCTATGACATTAAAACCACTGATAAAGATTTTTTTTTTCAAACATTCAAATATTCGTCAGATATCAAATGCTTTCTTTCAGTTTCTGGAAATACTGTGGATTCATTATTATATTAACTTGATCTGTATTTTTGTCTTTTATTGTATGTGCAGTTCTGTTGCTTCGATAACATATGCGTGCCACTTGATTTCGACAGGAAGGTTTGTTGTCATATCGACAAGATGGATAGCCTGTTTTCGTATAGTACGGACACTCTGTCCTGTTATTGTCTGCTAAGACATGGACAATGAATCTCTTCGGTTGCAGTTAGAAATAAATAATTGGATGCAGTGTGTTAGTTGCCCTCATAGTGCTTATTTTCTTTTTGTCAATTTTAACATAAGATTTCCGGATGCAAACAATTTTGTTTTGTTTCCCCTAAAAATTAACTTTTATGTACATCACCCCTATTTTCGTTTTGTCTTTTTCAGACAGTCTATTACAATCAGTTGTGTGTTACCCTAATGTTACATTCTCAAACATAAACCATTCCGAAGGTTTCTCTCAACAGGAACGCCGATATCGATTCTATAGTATCTATATAGTCCTTGTTTGTCACAATATCTATATATGGATCACAATCAACAAGGTATGCCACTGTCATTCATTTTCTTTTTCTTCAAAAAAAAAATTTGTATTTCAACCTCACTTCAGATTTTCAAACAATACCCATTCTGTAGTTTTTCCTAATAGATGCGCAGATGTCTATTCACATCACCTAAAAATTCGTTGCCCTAGACGATCTCTATGAATTGGTATACTATCCTATCATATGTCCGCTTTCGTTTTTTCAGCCCAACCATTTTTTTTATTTTTTTTTTTGACATATAAACGTTTTATTCCTAAATATTCCCTGTGTACAATTACCTTAGTCGTCCAGGATCAGGCTAAGTGTTCCTGTTTACAAAGTGAAACCATCTATCCAGGGGAAATAGAAGGCAATAAAAAAAAATAGTCCACTTTTAACCTTGGATTTACATTTAGTGTAAAAAATATAACCATATAATGTTAGAAGCATCTAACAGTTCTATACTTTAATACAAAATAGTAAGTAAATAAGTATAAGATACCCACATAAAAGATTTGCATTTACTACAATAAACATGATAAGCTAATACTTTTTTATCACTTTTTTTTATGTTTATATAAATTGATACAATCGATATTCTAATACTATAAACCATAAAAAATGTACTTTGAATCAAGCTATATAATACTATATTAAATGTCTAAATTTTCTTTATTACAGACTCCAATTTTGTCTTATCTATGATATCAACGCCTTTCAAAAGAAGAACACATTTAAGATTAATTTTCAAGTTTTGTTATAAATATCTTGTGGTGTTTTAGGCGTTTTGTTAAATTTTATTGAATTCCTAATTTTCCATAGTGTCCATTTAAAATATAAGATAATTATGTTTAAAAAATTATCATATTTTAGTTCTCCCGTGTTTTTACCCAATAAAACGTCCTTTTCACCAAACGGATTGTTTATTCCTATGTTTGACTTGATCAGTATTTCTTGGAGGTTTTTTAAAATTAACTGTGATGTACAACAACTGAAAAATAAGTGTTGCAGGGTTTCTATATTATTGTCATTTTGACAAATATGGCATTTTCCATTTGATATCTTCATTTTTTTTAATCTTTCTTCAGTATATAAAATATTGTGCAAGGATCTCCATTGGAACTCTTTTACTTTACTTTCAATTTTCAAATATTTCAATCCCGACCACATATTTTCCCAAGGTATATTTGTTCCAAATATTTCCTCCCACTTAATTTGACATTTTGGAGATACATCTTTATTTAAAACCATACGAATATAATTGAGTTTTAACTTTGATGGTTTGATTTTATGGTTGTTTAAGTTAATGATCTCAAGGTCATTTGATATCTTTAATTTACTTTCAATGCAAATTTTGGTTTCTGCAAGATTTCAAAATTTGCACGAAATCTTTAGGAATTGCCTGTTTTATTTTTGAAAATTCGAAAATACAATTTCGCCGATCAATCAGCTTCCTATAAATTTCATTACAGCTAATGAAATCTGTAGTTTCTGAATTCCAAGTGTCCTGGGTAGTTGTGATACCGCTTTTTAAAAAAGAAGAGTAAAACAATGGTTTATTTTTGAATGAATCCTGACCACGTATCTATAATTTTCTGATAAAATTGTGGTAGTTGGTTCATATCTAAACCATTTAAACTTGAACATTTACATACAAAAAAGGCATCATTATATTTTTCGTCAAATTTCCGAAGCCAATACTTACCGATCGCATTCCAGCTTTCCAATGGCTCCTGAATTAAACGATATACAAGTTTTGTTTGTTTACTTTTTATAAACGTATCTATACTTACCATTCCCATCCCCCCTTTTATTTCATCCAAACAGCAGACATTTCTATCTACCTGGTTCACTTTCCGTCCCATATAAAGTTCCAAATCACATTATTCAGCTCTTTAGTGTATTTATCCGGAATTCCTCGTATTTCGATCTCGTAAGAACAAAGAGAAAGTATCATATTTTTTACTATAAGTGTTTTACCTTTAAATGTAAGCTTCCTACTTTTCCATACATGTATACAATTTTAACTTTTTCTATAATTTTTCTCCAGATATCATCGTCATCTATTTCATAACCATGGCACACGCCTAATGTTTTAACATTGCCTGTGATCCATTTGATTTTATCAAATTTGAATCGTTTTCTTTTAGAAGCCCCTAATAGTAAGCCTTTTGTTTTGTCATAGTTTATTTTAGAACCCGAAGCTTTTTCGTATAAGGACAAAATTTTAAAAATATTTTCTACAGATTTTTCACTTTTATTAAATACCTGGGTGTCATCTGCAAACATGCATACTCTGGTTTCTATAAAGTTCCCTCCCCCTCCTGGTAATTTTAATCCTTCTATTTTAATGTCACCCCTAATCCCACATGCCATGGGTTCAGCTTGTATGATATACAAGAGAGGCGCTATTGGACACCCTTGCCTAGCGGAGCGAGTAATAGAAAAGTATCTTGATACAAACCCATTAGTTTTGATACACGTAGTAGCATTGTATAATAGCATCTTTATTCATGCTCTAAATTCCCTACCAAATTCAAATTTCTCCAATACAAAATCTATCCATTCCCATTCAACCCTATCAAACGCTTTTTGTTGATCCAAAAATAATATAATTCCTTCTTCATCTTCGTTGTCAATATATTCTATAATGTCCTGAATCATTCGGTTAGCCTCGCTTATATTCCTACCTTTATCAAACCCCTTCTGATCGGTATGAATAATTTTAGGCAATACTATTTTAAGTCTTTCAGATAAAATCTTTGCAATAATTTTATAATCACAATTAAGTAAAGTTAGTGGTCTCCAATTTTTGATATTTTCCCTTTCCCCTCCTTTATGTAATAAGGTTAAGACCCCCTTATGTTGAGAGTTACTCAATATAGTATCATTAAATATTTCTTGTAGTAAACTAAAGAAATCGTCTTTAATTATATCCCAGTATAAAACATAAAATTCTGATATTATACCATCTTCGCCAGGTGATTTGTTTTGTTTAAGTAATTTTAGAATCTTTTCTACTTCAGAGATATTTATATCTCTATCTGACATTTCTTGATCTTCCTTACTTACCTTGTCTACCATAAATTGACAAAGTTGTTCGCCCGCTGTTTTGTCCCACCCTTCCGTGGTAAAAAGTTTAGTATAAAATTTTACTTGTTCATTTAAGATAGAATCAATGTCACATTTATACTCATCGTTTTCTGTTTTTACACGTTGCCATAGTTTATTCTGCCCATTTTTCTTTTCTAAATTAAACTAGAGGCTCTAAAGAGCCTGTGTCACTCACCTTGGTCTTGTGTATTGTAAACAATGGACATGGATAAATTCATGACATAATTGTGTTTTGGTGATAGTGATGTGTTTGTAGATCTTACTTTACTGAACATTCTTGTTGCTACAGTTATCTCTATCTATTATGAACTTAGCCCAGTAATTACAGTGGAAAATATTTTCTAAAAATTTACAAAAAGGAGTAGGTTCAGTAAGACCCCTTTTTGGCCCCAAAATATAGCAGTTTTAGAAAATTGTGAAAATGATTTCGTTTAGATATTTATGCAAACGTAGAATGCTTCTGCTACATAAATATGGGCTGTTTTTTTACAATACAATGCACATATATCGAGTACTAGCATCATTAAGTCATGCTAAATTACTGAAATCTTCACAATTTTAGCATTTTAGTTAAATTTCATACAGTTTCCGTCTTTAATAAAAATGGCCGCTTTCGTGTTCATCCATAATATTGAAATGTTGGTTGTATTTAATGATAATACATAATATATATAAAGGTTGAGGATGAACACGGATGCGGCCACTTTCATTTTTGACAAAAACCATCTAAAAAGCGACGACTTTTGGCATATTTGATAGATTTTTCATATTTAAGCTTGAATTGGAGCGTTTTTAATGACTTAATCAGTTAAAATCTTTCACATAAACTAATCGAATCAATTGAAATAGACACTTATGTGTTTAAAAAGTGTCTAAAATATTTCGTTTGATGAACTTGAAAATTGAGGCCGAAATCGGCCCTTACCGGACCTACTCCTTTATGAAAAATGTTAAAAATAAACTATAAAGGGCAATAACTCCTTAAGGGGTCAATTGACTATTTTGGTCATGTAAACTTATTTGTAGATCTTATTTTGCTGAACGTTATTGCTGTATACAGTTTATCTCTATCTATAATAATATTCAAGATAATAACAAAAAACTGCAAAATTTCCTTAAAATTACCAATTCAGGACAGTAACCTAACAACGGGTTGTCCGATCCATGTGAAAACATCAGGGCAAATAGATCTTGACCTGATAAACAATTAAACCCTGTCAGATTTTCTCTTAATGCTTCGGTTTTTGAGTTATAAGCCAAAAACTGCATTTTACCCCTATGTTCTATTATTAGCCGTGGCAGCCATTTTGGTTGATTGGCCAGGTCACGCCACACATTTTTTAAACAAGTTACCCCAATGATGATTGTGGCCAAGTTTAGTTTAATTTGGCCCAGTAGTTTCAGAGGAGAAGATTTTTTGTAAAAGATTACTAAGATTTACGAAAAAATGGTTAAAAATTGACTATAAAGGGCAAAAACTCCTTCAGGGGTCAACTGACCATTTTGGTCATGCTGACTTATTTGTAAATCTTACTTTGCTGAACATTATTGCTGTTTACAGTTTATCTCTATCTATAATAATATTCAAGATAATAGCCAAAAACAGCAAAAATTCCCCAAAATTACCAGTTCAGGGGCAGCAACCCAATAACGGGTTGTCGAATTCATCTGAAAATTTGAGGCCAGATAGATCTTGACCTGATAAACAATTTTATGCCGTCAGATTTGCTCTAAATGCTTTGGTTTTTGAGTTATAAGCCAAAAACTGCATTTTACCCCTATGTTCTATTTTTAGCCATGGCGGCCATCTTGGTTGGTTGGCCAGGTCACGCCACACATTTTTTTAAACTAGATACCCCAATGATGATTGTGGCTAAGTTTGGTTTAATTTGGCCCAGTAGTTTCAGAGGAGAAGATTTTTTGTAAAAGATTACTAAGATTTACGAAAAATAGTTAAAAATTGACTATAAAGGTCAATAACTCCTAAAGGGGTCAACTGACCATTTTGGTCATCTTGACTTATTTGTAAATCTTACTTTGCTGAACATTATTGCTGTTTACAGTTTATCTCTATCTATAATAATATTCAAGATAATAGCCAAAAACAGCAAAAATCCCCCAAAATTACCAGTTCAGGGGCAGCAACCCAATAACGGGTTGTCGGATTCATCTGAAAATTTGAGGCCAGATAGATCTTGACCTGATAAACAATTTTATGCCGTCAGATTTGCTCTAAATGCTTTGGTTTTTGAGTTATAAGCCAAAAACTGCATTTTACCCCTATGTTCTATTTTTAGCCATGGCGGCCATCTTGGTTGGTTGGCCAGGTCACGCCACACATTTTTTTAAACTAGATACCCCAATGATGATTGTGGCTAAGTTTGGTTTAATTTGGCCCAGTAGTTTCAGAGGAGAAGATTTTTGTAAAAGTTAACGACGAAAACGACGGACGCCAAGTGATTGGAAAAGCTCACTTGGCCCTTCGGTCCAGGTGAGCTAAAAAGTATTTTGTCGACTTCTCCCCGTCTTCGGCCCATTTAGTTCGTGATCTTATTTTTGCGGAGACTGTTATTTTAGTATGCAATTCCTTAATTTTATTTTCTAATTCTAAAATTTTGTCACATGATTCATTTGATTCGTTTAATTGAAGTTTCAATTTTTCAAGCTGTTTTTCTAAAGCAATGACATTATCTTGTTTTGATAAACGGTTTAGTTTTTGACTAATTTCCATGGTCAAAAATTTAATTTTTGATTTTGTAACATCCCACCACTCTTGAATGCTATTGAATCGGTTTTTGCTTTTAACCCAATTTTCCCAAAACGTTTTAAATGCATTTGAAAATTCATCAGTCTTAATTGTATTTAGATTCATGATCCACATTCCCGGTCCTCTTTCAATATCATCTAATTTTATTTTTGAAGTAACTATGTCATGATCACTAAATGGAAATGTGATTATACGTGTGTTAAAAATTTTGCAGCTAAGGGATTTCGTACAAAAAATATAATCTATTCGTGATTTTGAATTGCCTCTTTGAAAACTATACCGTCTATTTGTTGGAAATTTAGATCGCCATATATCATCTAAATCAAAATTCAATAGAAGACTTTTCAACTCGTTTAAGCCTGTGTGAAGGGGACCTATCTAGTTTTCTATCTATCGCACAATTAAAATCTCCTAAAAAAATATTATAATGATCTGTGCCATCATCTGAATACAATTCATTTTTAAATTTTTTCAGGTTTTCAAAAAAATGTTTCCTTTCAGAACCCTTATTTGGGGTATACAAATTAAATATATGGTAAACCGCAGTGTTAGTTTTAAATTCACCAATTTGCATTCTACCTTTATCATCTATCATTGAGACATCAAAGCTAAGCGTAAAATCTTTATTTAATAAAATTCCCACACCTCTTGATTCGTTTGTACCACAATTCCAGAAACTTTCACCATCCCCGTATTCTTTCCATTCTTTGCTCCAAAGCCAAGTTTGGTCATGTGTACAATGTGTCTCTTGTAAACAGACAAGATCTATGTTGTGTGAAACAATCCAATTAAAAACTAAGGTACGTTTATTAACATGTCTTAATCCATTTACGTTTAATGATGCTATTTTTATACTCATTGTAGAAATTTGAAAAGGTAATTTTGTTTACTTCTGATGTAACGTTTAAAGACACGTGATGATCTTTAATTTTGTTTCCAAACAATAGACTTTTAACTTTGCTTTTGTCACAAGTAAATTTATTTGGTCACTGTCATCTTTATGTTCACTTATATTATTTGTACCGAGACAAATAGCAACTTTATCCACTTTGAAATTATCTGTTTTCTCAACAGCAATGTCTAAAATTTGTGTGAAATTTTCAAAATTTGCACCTGATTTTGAAGTATTCAATAAATTTTCATCGGTTTCGCCAAGTCTTGTACAATTGGACGCGCCTATAAGGACATTTAGCGTATCTGTAATGTCATTTTTCCCACTTTCGGAAAAGGTGTCGTTATCACAAACTGAATGTGTATCTGAGTGTGCATCTAATTTGGTTTCTTGTCTACCCTCAATTATTTCCGGACCATGCTTACTATAACCTTGATTTTCCTGGTCTTGCTTAAAACTTTCACAGTCTCGTCTAGAATGCCCATTTATGTTGCAGTAAGAGCAATACGCTTCATTCGGACAATCATTAGCTAAATGAACAATAGCAGCACAGTTATAGCACCTTCGCTCATTTATAATTTTTGGACGATCTTTACATTGATATGATGAATGACTGATCAACTTACAATGAAAGCATGGTGTACGGTTATTGTCAGCAAATAGGCGAACTTCAAAGCGGCCTAGGCTAGTTCTGAGAGGAAGAACAGGATCGCAGTTCAATATATCAATATACCGTGCCCCATTTTCTATTTCGGTCCCTTTTATATAACCTCTTTTGACAGAGCCGGGAACAATTTGACCAAATCGAATCATTTGTGCAACAATATAACGATCGTCAAGCTCGTACGGAGCATCTTTTCTGGTAACATGTGTTATTGACTTTACTACATCTAAAAAGATAACTGACCTGTTCCTTAATGTTATACCATTTACTACCAACGTATCTTTTGACTCTACGTCTTTAAGAGACACAATAAATTCTTTTTCTGTAATTTGTATAGATCCAACATTGTTTATATGTATTTGATTACTTATTTCCCTTAAAATTTCATCGTGTTTTATCCCTTTGAAACCTTTGGTGTAAAAATGTATGGATAATTGTCTGCTTACCCTCGACATTTTTCAGTGAGTTGAAATCAGGATGTCACAACAGGACACATAAACAAAGTCAAATTATGCATATACTGTGCAAAATGTCATTATCTTTGTTTTCTAAATCCTTTTGAAGAACAAATATATGAAAATCTTGAAAAAATTGGCACCAGAAATATCCAATATAAGGAGTTTAAATTAATTTTCCGCTGCACAAAAACTCACACGTCCATTTACAAAGGGACACCACTCTATCTCTTTTCAGTCCAACTTAAAATTTTCGAAAACAATCATTATGTTGGTTTTTTTTTCAAACAAGTATGTCGCTGTATGTTCTACATTACATAAATATTCGTTGCCCTTTTCACCAACAGTCCCTGGGTCCAATTCGGCCCAACCTAAGGCATGCCTTCGTTTTAACAAATTTTCTTTTAACCTAAACTACATATTTTCCACTTTTAGATTTTCGAGCCTAAACAATTCTGGATTTATCCTAACAGGTAAGCTGGTGTCTGTTCATATTACTTATATTGTCGTTGTCCATCACAATCTCTAAAGAATAGTAAAAAATAAGCTATGTTTTAACCCCCTACCCCGCCCCCTGACTTATCGTTTATCTTATTTAATCTTGTTTTAGCCTAGATTCTGGAGTTTTACCTGCACAATACACCAATTGTCTTCCCCAATGTCTTCCCTACATCATATTTAAATTTTTACTTAGATTTTTACATTGACTTCAGATTTTTAAACATAAACCAATCTGGAACTTTTTCTAAACGATACGTCCCTTGGATATCATTGTATCGATGTGTTAAGGTATGATTAGTGTTATCCAGCTGTTATTTGAAGGCTTTTTATGGATTTCTTTTGTTCGGAGAGAACTTAATACTGAGTACTTTTTGTTTTAAATAATTTTGTCGGTTTTGTTTTAGATTGAATGTTTCCTCATTATTGTTCGCTAGGTCTCTGTAATTATTCACTAGCTCGAAAATAACGCGATTGTATTATGTTATATTGTGAGTTATACATCTTTATTTTTCGCTACATTTGTTTGCTAGCTTGAGTAAGTTATATGCAATTAAAGAAATAAATCATCATTTAATACTGTAAATCAAACACCTGTTGAACGATAATTTCTGATGAGATAATCTTCCCATGTAAAAAAACATTACCAGACCAACCATGTTATAACGATGAATCATTCGACCTTTGAATCATATCAGCATACATATGATGTAATAAATGGAGCATTAATTTCTTCAACTATATGATACAATGATCGATGAAATATTTATTTATAGTGAGATAATTCTACAATGTTCTCTTCCGTATCATCATTGTTGATGTCTTAATATTTCCATATTTCCCCCAGTAGTACCAAGATATTCCATACGGTCCCGCTCCTTTAAACTGACCATTTAAATTAGAATGATAACAGTTGTCATGCCACCAACTTCCATCAAGTGTTGCGCAGTTTATGGAAGCTCTGTCATTGTCGTTATCCTTTGTAGTGAACATCATGCCATTATGCTGGGACAAGCTGTCACCTTAATATCATTAAAAAAAGTATATTTAGCTTCACATGAGATTTGGACAATGACATTATACTTCTAATATATATGTCCTGAATCGATGAAAATTAAAACATAAAATACGAAGCGTTTTTATAGTAATGTGTATCTAATAAGAAATTTCTTAAAGGAGCAAATTTATATTTGCCTATTTGATTCCAATTCGCATCTTTTATTCATAACCATGCGAAACATTTATCCTTATTATAAAAAAGTATTGGATAAACAATTTACAGGGCATGGACCCAATCGTATGTAGCATCCTTTCGTGTGTATTTTAGTCTTGACTCCGTCGAATTAACTATTGGATTGACCTTCAAAGACCTCCGATAGTTATATAAGCGATATAAACATAAATATAGAGATCAATAGAATACGAACTCGTGCAATTTGATTTTTCTAGATCTGTTTAATTTTGAATCATAGATTTGTAAAATATGTTGATCATCGTCCTTACCTGTATAAGAACAATTTTCTTGTTCCTTTAAATGACCTAACAAGCACACTTTATCTTTATGTAAGGAGTTAAATTGAAGTGCACATGAATACGTAATCAATAAAGTCGTTTTATTCACTTGCAAATGAATAGTTCATCATCAATGATTGTAAGCCTAATTTGACAAAACGGAACCATACTGGCTGCTAAAAGCAAATTATTATTTGCCTATTTCTCTTTCATAAATAATTGAACAAAAAACTTTAGATTTTTTTTCATTATTATGTATATATAGACAGTGCCCCTTTTATACTGAATCATGACGATATAAGATTCAACAATTGTTTATCGTTCTTCTTTTTCTATGTATAGTAATAACTACATATTTCTAAAAATAGAATAGCAAATTAAAATTCAGTTTGTTTGCATTTGGGTCCTTTTGAACTATAGAGCATTATATTATACTAAAGTAGTTTCAGAAAATTACGACTATTTAAACCCCTACTTTCACATTTGAGGACGAAAAGGATACAGTGTAACTAAACCCTTTCTAATATTATGCAGATTGGCCATTGATAGTTTTCTTGGTTAAGTCTGTTTCTTATTAACTATAAGCAATAGGTCAACCATATGCGGTGTATTGAAAAATTATTAGAAAAGAAGGCAAGACACTTTAGCATGTGCACTTTTGTTAATATTTCGCTAAACTTAATTGGTCTACTGTGAGAGTACCTTTATTCGTGGGGTACCCATTTTCGTGGTTTTCGTGGATGACTTTATCCACGAATTAAGTGTCCAACGAAATAAAACAACCGTTGTCCAAATCAAGACATGGAAAGATCCCATCGGTAGGTTTGACTACTGATATGATCTAGAGGATATATTGAATAAAGCCAAATCTGAGAATACTTTAATAGCAGTCACAGAACTACAACCGCATGCAGGATTATACCCATTTAATATTTAATAACCTAAATTGTACAACTTTTTATTTAGTTGTTGAATATACATTTTATTTTAAATTTCAGTACTTAATAATCAATGGGAAATAAAAAGTTGTAATAATACTAATAATGTTTGGTTTTTTTTTTAGAAAAAAAAAACAAACATTATTAGTATTATTACCACTTTTTATTTAACATTGTTAGTTTTTTGAGAAAAACAAATAGAAGCTTCATCTCCAAATCAAGGACTGTTCATTTTGTCAAACAAAAAGCGTAGTACACATGAATGAAAAAGTATAGAATCAATTAAGGATTCTGATTCGAATAACTTAAGGCGTAGTCTACCCCTACTGGAATAGATATGTTCCTAATCTTTTACATAGAGCATAATTTTTTTCCAAAGACCGTACAAACAATACCAAACAGTTTCCTGGTATCTATAAATAACAAAGTAGTTTCTTATTAATTTGTTAACCTATTAATAAAGACTGCTGTGACAAGTTTACCATGTGAGCACACTAGTGTGTAATACCTCTATACACTTATGGGCTGGATGAATCACCCTTGTTTTTATATATGGCAATAATTATCTCAATCGTCTAGATTTGAGAAACTACATCAGTATTCAAAATCATATAAAAAATCTTTTTACATGTTAACACAGACTATCTAGCAGTAATGGTTGATTTGATATACACATCATCATCTGATTTTTTCAAATGTTCAAATTTAAATTTGAAATACTTCAGAGCTGTGGTGGATGGCCATCAGATACTCTGCGCATCTCTTTCTCTGCCCTAAACTAAAATCATTAAATTCCTGCCGTTTGAACTCGTTTGCCTTATCGGCTTGTTATAATGAACCCAATCACCCAAAAGTTTATGCGATGAATAAATATATATGCTTTTAAATTGTCAAGATCTGTTTGAAACGTGTCACTTTCAACATCAAATATGCTGAATAATTTTTGGGTAATATGAAGACTCTACCTGTGCTGCATCTGGCATACTCATGAAAAAAATCTACAATGAGGGCAACATGAATTTACTATATGACTCTCCGTGGAGAGCTAGGACTAAAGTGTAGATGAATTAAACATTTTATTCGTACGAACGATTGTGTAGTATCTACGGCATACCACCAACACATTGCTGGCTGCCTTGTCGGCCGGTACAAACACAAACCGCTTTGAAAGTTTTTGAAGTTTGTTTCTTATTCTATGAGTAGGTGTTTTATACGGTATTTATTTATTTCTGAATTATTTTCAAAATGTTATAAATGAATATTCACAACATTCATATGTAATAATCAAGACTTTTTTTATCAGATTTTCCCCGATTACACTATTTACAATATTATGAAAGAGCGTCTTTTCTGACCTGCCGACACTGTTTCCAATCTATTTTAGATGGAGAACGATAGTATGGTCCTTTTTTCAAATAGTTGTTAATCTCTCTATCTTCAACGACAATGAAACGATATCTAATATTGGACGAAATCACCGTTTCAAGTTAGAGGATACTGACATCCTGTAATAACATGGTTATAGGGATCCTATCTAAAATTTGACGAATCACGGTTTCAAGTTAGTGGGGCATGTTTTCCTATCTTGACATCTAATGTTTAGCTGAATCAAGGGAATGTTATTATTAGTAAAGTGGATTTAGGGAAAAGTAATTCGCGTGTCATTATGGAGCCGCCAAATTTTGTATATAAAGTTTCCTTGCTACTTTTCTTAAACGTTGTTAAAACAAATCGTTGATAAATGCAAACATGTTCCCTTCAACTGACAAAGACAAAACAATTGGCTTATCAAGCGATCGATAACGATCCTTTCCTGAGGATCATGAATTCAATATATCCTAGAGATTCAGACGGTCATTTGGTCTGTCGATTGCTCTTCATTTTGTATCATTTTTACAAAGGAGTATCCCCTTTAGATGAGAATATTACAAGATGAGAACTGTAATGCAACCACCTTACACACGGCTATATTAAAAAAAAACATGCGAAAGCTTTTAATCTTAACTTGCTGAGTCGTAAAAAAAATCAATGTGAAGTCATAAATAAAAGTTCTTATTATTACTAGAATTTAACAGAATGTAATTTTCTTGTTCTCACATGATTCCAATTTTCTATATATCATAATTACTTATAGAAAATAGTATAATTGAACCTAATAAATCGCAAATCGAGAACTTATTGAAGCTTTGGCAAATTAGCTTTGGCTGATACCTCCATCAATAAATATGACTCATTTTGCTTCTCATAATTAGCTAAAACATCCATCAATTATTGCTAATTTCAGAGTATATCTAATAATTCACCTTAAATGAAGGAGGCGTATTACATCATTTACATGTAACCGTTTAAAATGATAATTCGAGCAAATATAAGTACAAATACGTATATTGCAATCGAACTTTTTTTTCTTTTAACATGTGTAAGGTCGTGTTGAAATGCCAACATGATATTGCTGAAACCAGATTTTGGTGCACTTGGTTATCCATTGGATGATAGAAACGACCTTTAAATAGGGATAATTCTATTTGTTTCGAAATTTTTCTGACATTTTAATAAGTTTAATTTCGTTCCATATTCGAAGGGAGGGTTTCAAGATTAGAAATGATAATGTTTTCGCCATCAGCTTTTACAGCACAAAATCAGGTAACATTGGTAAGTTATGAATTATTTTCATTAGATAAGACTGATAATGAGTATAATTATGAAAGTTTAATATTCCGTATCGATTTCACACGTAATACATGATGGCCTTACAGTATAGATTATAGGTACTGACACTGCTTATCATCCCAATGACGTGTTATGTGTATTTTTTTTGTATTGATAAATTATTAATCTTTACTGTTTAGTTCATTTTTGGTAATGTCCTGTTTGGCGTGTCATGGTACTTAATCATTCCGTCAATTTGTTTTTGTGCGGTGGTCATTTTTGTTTAGTTGTTTTTAACTACTGTGCCCCTCTTTTTGACATATTTAACTTTGCATGACCGTTTGATTTGTACACATATTGTTATCAATATAATGGAATTTTGTGCGACTGTCATACAAGATGGAACAGTCAAATGTCAGAGGGCATTTATGTATTCTTCTAAAACAAAGTTTTGAAAAATATAAAGTAAAAATGTGTATTTTAAGATTTCTGTATTCACTTAAAGGTAAAATGAGTTTATTATGAAAAGCACGTTAACGGGATATAGAGTAGCAAATCATGCAGTACACTGTATAACGAATAAAAATGTTTGTAGATGTATGCAATCTTATCAACAGATGATTTGTTTGGGTGTTGTTGCATTATCGCTGTCTCTCATTGATTATGGAGTACTGTTTTCCTTGACAATGGGTGGTGCTGTCATCGAATGATATCAGTGTTTGTTATTACTTTGATTTGAATCAGGAATCTCTGACGTATTCCGGATATAGCATTCATTATCGCTATTTTGTGCATTTTTACTCCAATCTTTTTCTTTTGATAATTTTTCATATTATGCTACTTGCTTGAGATGGAAAATTATCGCTAGAAACTAATCAGGCACGTGACGTTGCTAACGAAATTGACATGAAATTGACACGTCGTCATAGGTAAAATGGCAATAAACAGATTATCATTGGTCATCTCAACGATAATCTATAAATATAACGTAATTATTTTGCCATTTTGCATTGGGCTATTGTTCGATCATCAGTCGGGTGTCGTCTGTGTAGCGTTCTTTCAAATATCGTAAGAATAGCGCTGTCCGGATCATTGTCAGTGTTCGTACGTACAAACGTTCGGTTGTTATTAGTGCATTATCAATCCAACGTATTGTGAATTATTTGGCTACATACATTTTGTTTGTCGTATTGTACCTTTAATTGTCAAACGTTTTGCAAAATAGTTAGTACGAAAGTTTTCTTCTTAAACATTTGAAAATAATAAGATACCTGATGATATTTTGATACAATAAAAGTAAAAGAAAGTATATGAGGGCAGACGCAGTTTCCATTTAGATGTTCAATTTGTGTAATACTATTTATAACAGTGAAAGAAAATCTAGAAAAAACGTTTCGGACTTCCAAAATTTATAAAATGTTATTTTTATAAAATTTGAAAGAAATATTGAACATTTTCTGTTATTGTAACCATTATATTGCACAAATAGCGAGAACACAAAACCTTCAAAATACGCAATGTATAATATAACAGTACTACGATGAGTTTGATCGTCCACCATCTCATTACATAGAGTTATGTTATCTTACAGATAAATAATAAGTTATTGCACATGGTTTCATATAAAGGGTCACAATAAGGGAACAGCAATTTATCGACAAATTCTGAGGAAATCACATCCATTCTATAAGGAGAGAAATCATCTCCCGCTATGCATATATCACCTGCCATGCAAATGCATACTAGGCCAAAAGGTGACAATCGGGAATATAACACAATAGGTAAAATGGTAGATCAGGCGACTTGAATGGTATCTAAAAATTTCAAATGGCGAAAACATGTTCATACGGGTTTAATACACCGATACATCGTATCGTACAACCAATTCTTTATGATGACTGAAAAATCCATTGGGACGCATTATTCGTTCTTCCTCATAACTATGTTGGATAAGTGTTCGTGTACTTTATATATATATATATATATATATATAGGAAGATGTGGTGTGAGTGCCAATGAGACAACTCTCCATCCAAATAACAATTTATAAAAGTAAACCATTATAGGTCAATGTAAAGCCTTCAATTTAGTTTATTTATACAGATCAATTAATACAAGCTGATATAAAACTCATTTATCTAGATATAATCGTTAAAAATCACTTTTCAGTAACATTAAAACTAATAACCCTATTACATTTGGAATACCAAGAAATGACCTGTTATGTTTCATTAAAAAAAATCACTTTTGTAAAGGAAAGGCAAAATATACCGAAGTGACATTCAAACTCACCAGTTGAAAAAAAAATGACAACGCTATAGTTAAAAAAGAAAGAGATAAGCAGGAAAACAGCAGAAAAAACAAAACACAACATAGAAAATTAATTAATATATATAAAGACTGAGCAACAAAAATCACACCAATAACTGGGTGTGATCCATGAGTAAGCAAATCCTGCTCTACTATCGGCATCCGTAAGTAATTCATTATATTAACTCTATAAAAAGTGATGACCCAACTTACGTTGTATGAAAATATATATCACTTTGGTAAGTAGTTCGTGAAATTTATGAAAGGGGGCTCCAGTATAGGTGTTGAATTTTTATAGATATTTATTGGTTTGACAATACTTTTTTTTTCTATAGCAAATGAGTATGAGGATATTTTTGTAAATACTCTCCTCTCAATTGATAAAATGGATTTCCCTCTATTGCATATGAAAATATAAGTTTATTGGATTGTGTAATAGGTTTACATGAATGTTAATAAGCACAACATGACTTTGAACTAGCTGTCAGTAACTGAAAGTACTCTCAGATCTGTTGTTAGAAGTACCTAGACACGTCCACTTAGTGTTTTTGTTAGATGTATTTCTATTTGTATCCATCAGATTAGTTTTCAACTAATGTTTATAGTTAGTTCTTATATTGTACTGTTAAACCACTGACACTGGTCACATTGGAGGGTTGGGATCAGCTTACATGTTTAACCCCGCCAAATTTTGTATGTATGTGTCTGTTCCAAGGCAGAAGCATGTAATTCAGTGGTTGTCGTTTGTTGCTGTGTTACATATTGTTTATCATATTTTAGTACATTGAGTAGGTATTTGGTTTTCTCGTTTGAATTGTTCATTGTTGTTTGACATTTATGATTGTGTGGGCTCATACATCTGACTATGTGGTATGGGTTTAACTCATTGTTGAAGGCCGTACGGTGACCTATGTTTGTCTGTGTCATTTAATCTCTTGTAAAGACTTGTCTCCTTGGAAATCATACAACACCTTCTTTTTGATATGATGACAACACAAAATCGTTGTATACCTGTTACACGATTAACGATTATCCTAATGTCGGAGTACTATTTCCAGTACGGTGTAAACCAACAAGTCTTATGTATGAAGTTAAACCACAAACATACTGAACACCGAGGAAAGTTCAAAACGGAAAGTCCCTAATCAAATGGCAAAATCAAAAGCTCAAACATCAAACGAATGGATAACAACTGTCATATTCCTGACTTGGTAAAGGCATTTTCTTATGTATCTGCTTTTTTTAATAATAAATATTATGAAAATTTGTCACTGTTCATTTTGTCTCAAGTTACGTCCCTTTGTAGTAGGGATGAATCATCAGAACTTTATGTTATGTGTTTCGAATGACAAACTGAGCGATAATGACGTTTGAGATACATGAAAGACTTATTTGTTTTCGCTTACAAACTTTACTTAATAAAAAAAAATAAAAAAAAAAATGGTTCAGAGCCAACACTTGATAAATTCATGTAAAGGCTATTGAATAATGTTTCAACAAATTGTAGCTGGCAGTCTTATCATGACAAATAGTGACTTTTTACTTTTTCATTAAAGCTTCCTATCAACCGGGTGATTCCTTTGAAGAAAGACATACAATTCCGTATGTAGCCGACCTATAACCAGAGCCTTTAATCTAGAAATTGTGGTTTTTGCTGTATTTCATATTTGTTTTTCTTTTCTTTTTTTATTTACATGGATCAGACCGTAGTTTTCTCTTTTAAATTGATACACATAGTCATTTTTGTACCTTTTATTGTTAGCTAAGCGGTATTGGTTTTTGCAATTGTTGAAGGCCGTACGGTAACCGATAGTTGTTAACTTCTGCGTCATTTGGTTTGTAATGGAGAGTTTTTACGTTAAAAATCATACCACATCTTCTTATTATTCTATCTTTGTAGGTGGAAATAACTCTATGTAACTGTATAAACACTTGTAACCAATTATCATTTGGGGTATCTATGATGAGTTTATTTACAACCACTGGTTCGAAGCCACTGCTGGTGGAGTTTTAATTCAACGAGGCACCACCAGCCCAGTAGTCAGCACTTCTGTGCTGACATGAATTATCATTGATATGTTCATATTTATAAATTAAATGTTTACAAAACGTTTGAACTTTTGAAATACTAAGACTTTTCTACCTCAGGAAGAGAAAACCTTAGCTGTATTTGGCAAAACATTTCGGAATTTTGGTCCTCAATACTCTCCAAATTCATTCTTTATTTGGCCTTTTTAACATTTCGAGTGTCACTGATGAGTCTTTTGTGGACAAAACGCGCGTCTGGCGTAAATACAAAATTTAATCCTGGTATCTATGATGAGTTTATTTGTTGTAGTTAATTGTTCTGCCACGTTAAATATTAATAGTGTTGTTGAATATAAGAAAAATATGTTATAACCAATTTTGTAAAGAAAGCAGGATACATAGATTCATTTGATATTTGGGTATAGCCGTAAGTTCATACAAATTGCTCAATAACAGCAGAGAAAACGCAAAACAAAATGATTCATTGTTTATTCTGGATAGATATTCCATTTGCCTTTACACTCAAAACCAAGTTGCAGTAAAAAATTAAAAATAAAACTAGCTTCAAACGCTGGCTTTCAAATGGTAATTTACTTAATAATAATAATTTTATCGAGGCAAGCTAAAAGCATTCTAACCAAAAAAAAGGTATACAATAATTTAAAGTTTTCAATTCTAATTTAGAAATTATTGTCAGTTCAAAAACCTATTTATGCTTCCAATTCACGAAAACAGATGCTCGATGAAGATGTGATACCATTAAAACAAAGTAAGCTTTAATATTGTCACAAAAATAACATGTGATACTTTTACACATTTCCCATGCGTATCATCATGGTTGATGTTTTAATACTGCTATATGTTGCCTTCCAGTGATACCACGAAATTCCTGCTGCATTTTTTCCTTTATATTGACCGTTTAGATTAGAATGATAACAGCTTCCATACCACCAACTTCCCTTATAATCCACTGCGCAGTTTCCTCTGTTGTCATCCTTTGTACTGAATGTCCTACCGTTATGGTAAGCCAGACTATCACCTTCAAATGACAAAGAATTAACTTAGCATTGTGGACAAATGTCATAAGCTCCATTAATTCCATATGTGAAAATCAAGCAAATGTAGTCGACACAATCAGTTTATTTGTGATTCATATTTAGAAATAACAACATATTCTTCAATTTTTCTGTGACTACCAAACTTGGATTTCGTCGATTGTTTTGAAGCTTAGATAATATGATTCATAGTTTCTGATGTGTGATTTGATTTTCCGGTAACCTACATTATAAAAATGAGAATGGAAATGGGAAATATTTGTTTGTTTTAATTGTTGTTTTATATTGGGGGAATGGTTATCGATACCAACAAAATAAAATAAAAATACAGAAGTAGGAAATACAAAATTAGTAATAAAACTAGAAGCAGGCTCCATAGCCGATGTCTATATCTCCAATAAAGGACACTCTCCATTATTGTGAACATGGGATGTTGGATGTCAAAATTTATGCATTGGTTGATATAACCTCTGGACTAGCTTTCAGAGACTGCGAGTACTCTTATTCTGGTCCTTTGTATCTATTGTTTGATGTTAGACGAAATTATTCTTTTTTTATTAGTACCGATTTGTTAAGTTAAGCTCTTTGCAACCGATTTTTACACTTTGTTCTTATGTTTTTTTGTTTTTTTAAATCCAATGTTAAGGGGAGTATTGAGGACTCACAAACATGTTTGACCCCGCTATTTTTGTAAACGTCTGTCCTTCATAATGGGGTCTCTAGTTCAGTGGTTGTTGTTGGTTCATGTCTGTCATATTTGTTTTCGTAATTTTATGAACTAGGACGTTAAATCTTAAGGCCGTAAGGTAGTTCATGATTGTGTTTTAATCAACTTCATTTGACCTCTGATGGATAGTTGTTTAAATTGAAATTATACCAAATATTCTTATCTCTTTTAATAGAATTTACTGTAAGTTTAATTACTCTTATTAGAGGTCTTGTCTTACTGATCAAATTGTCTTTATATCTCTTATATGTTACAAGATAATAGGTTAACACACAAAATGGGTAAAAATCATCATTAAAGAGCAATTGCTCTGATTAGGAAACGACTGTGAACTTCAGCCATGTCGATTTATTTGTAGATCTTTATTTGCTGACTATTTTTTGATTATTGAACAAGTTTAATGAATGATTTATATATAAACGTGCAAGCATTTCATCCTTATAGTTGTTTTTTTCCTATTTCTGAGTTCATCATGACACTCAACTGACATGTTTTATATTTCTTTGAGGTAAATCCAGAAATGTGCTTCCGACGAACGACTTTTATTCACATTTGCACAGCGTGTATTTATGCACGTTCAAACTATTTTGGTTCAAACACCACTGTAAGTTTTCCTTAGACGAACAGGACTTAAAACTTTTCAGATAAACTTGTTCTAAATTCTTGTATGCGCTTTTACAGGGAAAAAACAGAAAGAATAAACAAATACAAATAGTATCGTTATGCCTCTAGAGTAACAATTAATTTAATTATTATTACAATGTAGTTGTATTTAATTATATTTTTTGCAAAAATTGAAGGTAATCTGTGAGGAAGAATATTATCAAATACATGTTATTCCTATCTAATTGATAATAGTCGTAATATGTTATCATGGTTATATAATTGCACTTGCAATTTCAATTTCAATAACCTAATACACAAATGTGTCGTTCATATATTTTGATAGAAAAGTTTCTATTTATCAGTAACGATCGAGTAAAATAAGTAAAAAAGGCAAAATAAAGAGCGAAGTTGAAGAGCATTGAGGACAAACAATTCCTACAAGTTTTGACAAATACAGCTCAGGTAATCTATTCCTGAGGTAGAAAAGATTTATTATTTCACAAGTTTTTTACGCATTTAATTTATAATTATGACCATGTCAATGATAATTCATGTCAACACATAAGTGCTGAATACTGGGCTTGTGATACCCATAGGGAATAAGAAGTCCACCAGCAGTGATAGTGACCAAGTGGTTGTAAATAAACTCATCATGGATACCAGTAATGATTTTCTTATTTGCGTCAGACGCGTGTTTCGTCTACAAAAGATAGAGATGCCAGTTTAACGTTATTTTGCCGCCATTTTGTTTCAAGTGACTGATATCACTGGAAAATGACCATTGTTGTTAATTAATTGCTAATCTTTTATCTTTTATATGTAGCATTTCTTTTTGTTATTATTTTTTTATTTCTTTTACTATCTTTGTTTTTATTGAACATCGTTTCGTTTTTATTTTATCGAGTAGAAAGAAAACTTACGTGAACGTTTTTTTTTAACTGGGCGGCACGTTTTTTTCTGGAGATGTCTAGTTTGGATTCAAAAATAAATATGTTCCTGACGTCATACGTTTATATAGTTATTATCCAATTAAAGCGGAGATTCCCATCTACTGCGAAATCGAGTTCACTTTCCGGTTCCTATCTATGCTCACCAGCAAAAGGATTTGACAAAACTTCAGAGATAATGTTTAAGTAGAAATATCTATATTTTTTGGAAACGACAACAATTTTTAATTCCTCGATGGCATTTTAGTCTAGTTAAAGTTATTTTAAAACGATTTCTGACAAGGAACATATTTATTTTTAGGTAATTTTAACTGCCTCTCAACATGGCAGAGCAGCGTCAACAGACATCGTACGAAATCAGCGATCGTGTAAATATCGATTAGTATAAATATTATACCGTATATCAGAGATTATTTTAATTGAAATTTAAGTTTTTTTTAATATGTTTCCAGTGTTTTACTTCCATACAATTGTAAATGTACATGACATTCATGAATTGTAAGAACCTCCACCCTTTCATTTTATTAAAGCAAGTCACAATTGTCATAAATTACATAAATAAGAAATAGTTAAAGACTGTTTAAATCTAAATTCAGGATCCCCATCTCCTGTGCCTGTGGCCCAACCGACAGAAGAGAAAGAAGTTTGGAAGTACTTATCCTGGAAGGGATTTAACAGACACATGATACATTCTCTTCTCATCAATTGCATGTATACCGATTAGTATTTTACATAGTAAGATTAGCTACAGTTTATTATAAATTTAATATAATTTGCATTTCGTAATCAGATTAATTAGACATAATTAGTCGGTAACCGTAAATGACAGCATTATACTGAAAACATTATGGGCTTCAAATATATTAATTAAATACATTTTCATATTTATAATCAATGACTTTTTTCACGTGTTTTTGTATTTGGCAAAACTTTTAGGAGTTTTGGTCCTCAATGCTCTTCAACGTCGTACTTTATTTGGCCTTTTTAACATTTTTGGATTCGAGCGTCACTGATGAGTCTTTTGTAGACGAAACCCGCGTATGGCGTACATAGAAAATTTAGTCATGATATCTATGATGAGTTTATTTACACCATGTACATATATTCACCAAAAACATTTAGATATATGTATACAAAATTAAACTCCATGAAAAATAAGCAAAGACTGATTTCAAGAAAAGAAGAGAGCAATAAATACTGTACTTTTCAACATCTCTTGTATTTTTAAATTTTCCTGTATTTTGTAATATGCAGATTCATTACGTCATATATAAATGTGTAAATATATATACACAACTTTTCAACATGATAACTAGAACTGTTTCTTTGTGGTCTCTCTGGGTTTTTTTCAGTATATGATTTTTGCACTTTGCTGGTCAGTGGTGAGATGCATTGAAGACATCGCTGGACGATTATGGTCTCTATGGAACAATACTTTGATGCCTAATCCTATATATTTATGGTGTTTAAAAAAACCAAGTAACTTTCCTTTAATCTTAAAATCTAAGGCATCTTAAAAATAAGTGCCTACTAATAGGTGACTCTTGCGATTGTTGCATATAATGATATGTAATTTAAAGAACTTTTTCAGAAATGCAATCAACTCAAAGGTTACTATTTATTTTTAAAATGTTGATGGTCAACGTTTCAAACAATTAATAAAATTACTAAGAAGCACACCAATATTACATTTGTACATTTGAAACTCATGAAATTTTGATGCTTTTTTTTTTTTAGATGATTGGAGTTTAGACAAGTCAAAGCAGAATGTACGGCAATAATATCTGTTTTGATATTGTGTGAAAACGGTAGTTGAAGATAGTGTAGAACTCTCTTTTAAGGAAAACATGACTATTATTTTAGAAAATCTTAATTATAGTAGTGTAAATGTGTCGGTATTTCTAAGAAAAAGTCGAAACAAAATGAAAGCGGTTTTTAAGAAAAAAGGATTGCCTTCAAAGATGTTGGTCCCATATGTGAAAAAGAGGGTATCAGTTTGGATTGGTTGAAAAATCCATCTCCTATACCAAATAAAATCAATGTAACAAATGGTCTTATTGTTGAATTGAGAAAGTAAGAATGCAACATAGTCAACATGATAGTATAGTACACAAAACAGTTGCATTGTGGGTTCAATTTTTATGTCATTTAAATTACACCTCCGACTCGGATGGGTCAAAACGCAATATTGATTCAGTTTACAAAAAAATGTCAAAGATTTCTTTGCAAAATAGGCAAAATGTCAGTGCCTACTTGACAGAACAATATATTCCCCCCTCAGAAAAGAAATACCTTGTGTAATAATTTTGACTCAAATGAAAAAAGGACTAGTTCAGAAAAGGTTGACAATCAATTATTTCAAAACTACATCAATAACGCTTCTCATAAGTTTGCCGAACAAATTAATATCATTATTGACCTGGGAAAAAAATGGAGAAAAAAAAGACAACAGAAATTAAGTTCAAACTTGAAGTTATTTAAAATAAAAAAAATAAATAAAAAAGTAACAGCTAAATACACTGATAGTCTATCAAAAATGTCTGAATTATCAACAAGAAATGTAAACTGAAACGTAAGCAAACACGTATTTCACTACTAACATTTGAAAATAAAAAAAAACATGAAAAAGAAATGAAATATTTAAGACAAAGAAATAATAACATAAAAAGAAGGTAAAAAGGACAATCAGCACTTCTGAGATATTACCGGAACAAAAACCCCATAAAAAAAAATAGTAATGAAACTGATGACTCAATAAATAAATCCGGTATAAGGATGGATTCAGATATGGTAAACAGAATGAAATATTTGGAAAATGAAAATGAAATATTTAAAGAAAATATTGAAAACTTAATGAAATCACAAATAGTTCAAACATTTCATGGGGGACAATCTAATCTATTAGGGAGGCATATGCTTCACTTATATCCATGAACGTTGGAGTATGTAACGTTGAAAAAAATGTACGCACTGTTTTAGAAAAAATAGGGGGCTAAAGGTTGATCGTTTACCAAAAAATCATTTGCAGAAACTATGTCAATAGAAGCAAAAATGATAGCACAATTACAGGCAACAGAAACAATGCTAAGTAGCAAAAATAACACTCTACACACAGATGGAACAAAAAGGGATGGTCGTAAATTTGGGGGGCTGCAAATAGGAACTGATAGTGGTCAGTACAGTATCAGTTTGGTTGAAATGTTGCGTGGGGATACAGAAAACATTTTAGAAATTATTTATTTAGTAATTACAGATATGGAAAAACCTGTACATGAAAATTACACTGAAAAAAAAATGAATTATTGTTGTCAACACAAAATACAATGACAGACATACACATAGTTAATACTTATTTTAAAACATCACTGGAAAATATTAAACAAGAATGTATACCGAACATCTCTGACAATTCTGAAGAAATACGGGGAAAAATATCAAAATTAAATGGTTTTAAATGTAACCTGCACATTCTAGTAAACTTAGCGTCACTGGCGGAATCAGGCTTAAAGTTATAGGAACAGAGTGTACTTGATTCTGAAAGTTTTCATCAGTTTACATACAACCAAAACACTTCTGATTTTATTCGTGCAAGTACAAAGCTGAAGTTCAAAGTCCAGTTGAATTAAAAATGGTCACAGAATAAATTTATTATTTTGCGCGGGAGAAGCAGTTTTTTTTCATAGAGAACACATCAAAGAATTTATTGATTCATTTTTCAGCATAACAGAAAGGAATTCATCAATAACTTCAGTCTATTACTATGTATATAATCCAGTTTATCTTGCTGGTTGTAGGGCATTTGGAATGTTTTATTGTTATATGTTTTATGTGTTGATGGTACTCATAACTTTGGATTTGCTTGGTTTTTTTATGTGGTGGTATGGTACTCATGACTTTGTATTTACTTGTTGCATGTTTTATGTGGTGATGGTACTCTGAACTTTGTATTTACTTGTTGTTTGTTTTATGTGTTGATGGTACTCATAACTTTGCATTAACTTGTTGTATGTTTTTTGTGGTGATGGTACTCATAAGTTTGGATTTGCTTGGTTTTGTTATGTAGTGGCATGGTACTTATAACTTTGTATTAACTTGTTGCATGTTTTATGTGGTGATGGTACTCATAACATTGTATTTACTTGTTGCATGTTTTATGTGGTAATGGTACTCATAACATTGTATTTACTTGTTGTATGTTTTATGTGGTGATGGTACTCATAACTTTGTATTTACTTGTTGCATGTTTTATATGGTAATGGTACTCATAACTTTGTATTTACTTGTTGCATGTTTTGTGGTGATGGTACTCACGACTTTGTTCCTACTTGTTGCAAGTTGGTAATTGTACTTAACTTTGTATTATGTGGTTGCATGTTATGATGTACATGTATTGTGTAAAGGTCTTACTTGGTGATGGTTTCTTGTTAATTAAAATATGAAGCAAGATTCAGGAATTAGTTTTATCTTTTATTTATTTGTGTATACAATAAGGTGTTCATCTTGGAAGTCTCATTGATTGTGCTTATAACAAATGCAAGATGTCTTTGGTTGTATCAAAATGACAGTCAAATCTTAGACTTGAAAATTGGTATTAGTTTTTTCTACAATAAGATTAACTTTGAACACTGTATTCAATATTATTAAGAGCAAAGGATTTTTTAGCCAGTCAGATACTGATGTACTGCCAGAAAATAGTGTCTAATAGTTGTGTGAGGTGTTCTCTTGTGAATTAACATATTAATAAGATCAGGTTATTATGTCTTGGTACAACATATAATAATATCGCAACAAAATTAAATGATGTATTTCAACAAATGTACCCGAAAATTTAAATACACAGCTGTAAATCATTATCCTTGCTACAAATAAATCAGTCAGAGCTCTAACCTTACAGAATACAATCAATAAAATAAAAAGGTGGATGCAAGACAAACATTTAAGTATCAAGATTTTAAAATCGGTAGAAAAATGAGCATGCAGTGAGTGAAAATGTGATTTTACGAGGAAAAAAATGTCAAAATGTCGGCCTATTTTTACTTTCAAACATATACATTTATCAAAATCATATCTAGTGATATTTCGCAATGTTGTATCTCAATTTTCATCTTGATAACTTGCACAATTTTAAAGAAATGACAGATTTTGTAGTTTTTTGGTACAAAACAAAGTTAATTCAGGTCTGAGTTTATTGGTGCCATTCAGATTTATTAGCAAAAATTAGAGCGCCAGCATATTTAGAAACCAAGAATTGATTTTTTTTCTACTTCGTTATACCAAGATTTCAGATTTAAACAGACCAGGCAAAATAATATAGTGAATTTAGTACAATTCTGTACTTGTGTTGGTCATTTAGTAGAAAATTATGCTTCAACATGGCTATCAATACATTTCGGTAATATCAGAATGGACGATCCAAGGTTGTTTGATGCTGATAACAAGTCTTTGACTAACATATGTTGCTTAAGGATGTTTGCTCCTCCATTTTTTTACTTTTTGCAAGTTTTTCGGAATCCTCTGGTTTTATCCATGTATTGTCATTAAAATATTTTGCCCACTAACCCCTACTTTTCTTTTTATAATTTTATTACATAAAGTTTAAAAAGCCATATTTCAAAATTTTATAAAAATCTTGTTACTTTTTCATAGTGTTTTAAACAATAAGGTGCCAATGTTAAATATATGAAAAATCTAGAGAGAATAATTTCCCGCCAAATTTTCAATGGCTTATATCTCTAAAACGAGCACACGGACCCTCCATTTTTTCTACTTTTTTAGTTTCATTATTTATATACTGTCAATTCATAATAGTCTTTTAACAAGCTTGTTATTTTTTAACAGAGTAGCGAACATCCTTAATATTAATTTTCCCTAAAGCGTGAAATGTGTTCTGCTAGATTAGAGTATTTTAGGGCACAGTGCTTGTTACTTGCCTCAAACTATGCCTATAAAATCTCGAATCAACACAATTTCAGTGGCGGCCATATCGGAGAAAAAAGGGGGACAGAATGACAACTTTACATTGTTCATAACTTCAAAACCCTACATTGTTCATAACTTCAAAACCCTACATTGGATTTTAAACAACAAGTGCTTAAAATGTTCGTCTTGACAAGATCTTTCAACAAAATGCAACAAATACAATATATTCCCTGTAATAGTATAGGCCTGGTATCTCTACAAAAGACTCATCAACGACGCTCTCGCAATACAAAAGTAAAAAGGCCAAATAAAGTACGAAGTTTATTTATAATTGCGACAAGTATTTTACTTTATGAATAATAGCGATGTTTGTCCTCATTCCAATTGAACAAGGAATGTCAAAATTTTTGTTATGTAAAGCAGTGTGGCAAACCTTTCCATCGAACACCTGATAATATTGATTGAGAATAAAAGGATCATTAATTTGGGTTAATGTGCTAATGGGAGATTTTGCTAAACAATCTTAAATAATTTTTAGGCCAGTTATACATATACAGCATTGTATGAAGATATTTTGCAGTCTTATTTTGTTCAAGATGCATAATGTACATCGTGGATATATGTATTTTTCAAATACAAAGGTTGGTTTATTCAATTAATTGGGTTTTTTCTACAAATTTTCCAACTAAATGTTATATGCGCCAATGAAAATGGAAAATGGCTTGTATCTGAAGATTCTTGAATTAATAATGTACAACAGCGACAATTCGCAAAAGGATGCAACCTTATTCGTTAAACGGGTAAGCGCTCGATGTATAAGCTTAATTAAGCCACATTACCGGCATTTCCACTATAACCGCTGACTGTCAATTTGTATCTACTTGAAGCGTCACCAACTAAAAAGTGTTTGTAATCAGCATATGCATGGTCTCCGCTGAAGTCTCCTAAATTTATACGTAGTCGATAATTGCCACTTGACGTCAGACGATTTATTTTTTCATTACCTGAATAAAACAATAAGAATATGTATGAGATATACACCATTTTGGAGCGAATTAAAACGAACTGCAGCTTATGAAACAGTAATAGCAACACTAAAACATTTTAAGCTGCCTTACTATTTGCTAATATCGTGTAAAGCTACAAATCATTTGATAAGTCGTATTCAGTAAAACAAACGTAAGAAAAGAATAGGTGATAGTTTATACATATGCATGGAAAGGATCTCTATCATCTGTAACACAGGCATTCCATTAAGATATACTAAATCATAAATGCTTCCATAAAACTTTCGATGAAATTACTTCAATTTTTGTAATAAATTGTAAACAGCAACTATGTAACTTGAAAACAAAGACATAAAAATATAAGAACTGCGATTCGTAATTTCAAAGGTATATGTCCATTTTGGTTTTAATTTAGTTTTAACAAACACAAAATAACAAAACACAGAACTACAACATGTACAAAAAAAGGTAAAAACCGGAAATCCCTTATTAAATGGCAAAATCGAAAGCTCAAACACATAGCTAGATAAACCTTTCACTTGCATGACAGTCGTATAGAATTCGATTATATTGACAGGAATGTGTTAGCAAAACAAACAGACATAATAGGTTAATATATTAAAGATTTAGATACAGCAGTGAATATTATATTATAATCTTAATTACTATAAAAATATATATCAACCAAGAAAAACAAAAATGCATATATATATACCCTAAAGATAAGGCACATAATCAAACATGAAAGACGCGAATATGTAAAAATACTACCACAGCACACTAGCATAATAGTTCGATGTATAAATACAATGCCATGCCAAAACAGTAACCAAAAATGAATTAAAAAGCAAAGGTCAAAATACAAAAGAAATTAAACCTCATTTAGAAAACAAATCGAAGTTAAAAATAAAAACTGAGGGAATCATATGACATATAAACGGAAAGTAACCGGGTGCTTCGACATGGTATTTGTCTCATGCCATGCATGCATCATCTGCCATACAGACCCACTCAGTCAAAATACCACAACCAGTAATAAGATACAATTGGTAATATCAAAGATAAGACACATATTATGGTATTTAAAGATTAAAACATGTCTTGTACACATATTGCGTTTTGAGGACAAACTGATTTACAAAAAAGCAGATTCGCATAAAGTCAAATCAGATTAATATAGACGATCGAGTCAAATGGTAATTAATGTCGTAAATCAAAATAAAATAGAACATATGTAATGTGTTTTTCACCAAAATAAAAAGTACTTTAAAAACAAAAATTGGCCAGTAACAATTTGAGAGTTCATTAAAAGGTCGATACCCTAGAATATCAAAGAATTAAAAAAATTACCTAACCAATGTTCCGCATTCAGGTGACCAAAACCATTTTCATATTCCTTCCAACCACGATAGAAATCAGTTGTTCCATTCAGTCTACGCTGAATAACCTACAAACAACACGTCTATTAAGTTATGTTGTAAATTATATTGTCTTTTTTATCTGAAAATATTCAATATTTTACAAATGGAAAAACGGACACAAACAAATGTATCACAAAATTCATGTCTGTGTCATCGAAAGGATATATTTATTTTGCTTTTTACATTTGTTTGTAACCATTCGAACGAATAATACTATAATTTGCATCATACCAGTACACATGAACGATATCTTGTCGTTTTAGTACAGCGCATTTTTATCTAAATATTTCTTCCTATACTTCTAATGAACACATATTTAACTCTTACATGCTTTCCAACTAATTTGTGTGGGTTTTATATGCCAAATCTTTGACATTGCTTTATTTGTAAGTACCATGTTTTCTTCTTTTATCGCTTTATTATAATTATTGAAACACTTTCTCAATTATGTCCTTGCATCTGCCCTATCATTTTCGAATTATTTATAGAAGAATTTGTCTTTACTTTGCAATTATTGGGTGCTGTAATGCAGTGCTCAATGAATGTATGTCGATTTCATATGCTTTATTCACATGTTAATTCTGAAAGAACTAAAATTTAAAAAAAAAAACAGAAATGATTTAGCAAATTGAAAGCGATCCGGTTTTTCTATTTTGTCGTTCAAAACTCATTGCTTTGAGAAAAAATGACATACTCTAAGATCGAATATCCAACTAGTGTATGGACAACATTTTCCGTATATTTTTAAGTTCTAAATATACTTACAGTCCAATAACCGCCATCAGTGTCCATGTCACAATACACTTTGAAGCTAGAACCACTGTCCGGGAAGATTGTATAAACTCCACTCGTATACACCGTTTTATCTAATCCCGAGCAATCCTTTGGTTTCAATTCTAAGATTTAAAAATGAATTAATTTTATATCAATGTATAATTTTGAATTTTAATTAATAATTGGATATATTTGCGTATCTAAATATGTAATGCCAATATGTTACATTATAATTCTTGTTATCTGTGATATGGGCGTATAATCAACAAAAATTTAAACGGTCATTTTATTAAATCTTCTCAGTTGCTAAATAAAACCATCCCATCACACGTAAATCAAATCATACTCTTCCAAAAAACATTTTGGATGTCAATTTATCTTTTGTTATGTTTTCGGTCTTTTAGAGCATATAAAATTAGGCTAAACATGTCTGAAGGCTCTAATCCTCTCCCTAATATCTGACGGAGGTGTAACGGCACGAAAGAACACGAACACTAAATATGAGACAAAGCAACAAACCGTTAGAACGACAAACTAACAATTATAGGCTCATGACTTAGGAAGGTACTTTCCAAATATGATTGGGTTAAAGATTTTGTTTCTGGCGCACCTTACCTGTATAGTGATGTAACAGGACTACATGAAAAGAAACATACAAATCAGTTGTAAATTTGCGTAACTTGTCTAGACGATACAAAATAGAAAACGACTTACAATTCACAGACAGGACAGGGAGGAAATTTATACATACCCACTATAAATAACGTAAATTAACAAAAATATTGAACTCCATGCAAAATATTCTTACAAAAATTCTTTACCACTGGTAAAATCAAAAGATCATACAACAAAACGAATAGGTAATCAACTGTGATATGCATAATTTGGTATGGGCATTCCCTTATGTAACAATTGGGAATTAAACATGGTGAGTTTATGACATTTAGTCTAAATCTGAATTGCTAGGAAAAGAAGTGTCTTGAGAAGAAAATACTAGGCAAGTTCACAACAACAAGTATTATTAGTAAATTTGATCCTTTCAATCCAGAAACCTGATTCAAAAATTTAGAAATTTTGTTGTGTAAAGGAGTTGTAAACAAGGATGTGCTCTTATCAAAACCTGCTCTAACAACGTAAAAGGTGGTACATGTATAGTTGAAATCGACATGACATAAGATTCACGATCTCCTTCATAAATTGGTTGACCTATACGATGTGTCTGTGTTTGAACTTAACAGCCACATGTTTTCACGGTCTAATATATATACATACAAGTTTAGTCGTATGATTGATGATTTGACGGAGTGTTAGTTTGCATGGAAGCTTATGAATAGAAAGCCAGTGTCACCTACCATGTCGACACACCCTGTCTCGTGTATTTTGGATTTAATTTGATTCCCACAAAAATCTTTTGTTTGTTACCTTGATTTATCTCTTCTTTTCAAAATTTGAGCATCGATCAACTATTTTCGCTTTGATATATCAAACTGTTAAAGGCCGTACGGTGACCTATAGTTGTTAATATCTGTGTCATGTTGGTCTCTTGTGGAGAGTTGTCCCATTGGCAATCACTACTGGACGAAAAAACAACTGTCCATACCAGTAACACTCGTTGTACGACTGTTTTAGTCTGTGAAAGACTGGTGATGACTGTCAAATCTGTCAAATTTCGTTGCAACAGTTCATTTATGTTTGTCCCAACTTTTTTACGGGTTGTGAAAGTCAAAAAATGCTACCAACAGTCATTTATGAACTGTCACAGTGGTTTAAGGTGTTGTCACAGTCAAAATCTATTTACTACAGTCTTTCTAATAGTTGTGGCAGTTGCATAATGTCTGTCCCAACCTTTTAATAGTTGGGACAGTTAAAATTTGTTTGTGTCAACTTTTCAGACGTTGATGCAGTCAAAAAATGTTTGTCACAACGTTTTCAGAGTTGGGACAGTCGTTAAGTGTTTGTTACAACTTTCTAAAGGTTGGCACAGTCATTAAATGTTTATTGCAACTTATTAAAGGTTGACACAGTCGTTTGATGTTTAAAACTAACACTTCATAGGCTGATACAGTCGCTAAATGTTTTAATACAAATATTTTAGCGTAACGGTAGTCGATCCGTGTAAAAAAAAATCACGTCTCACCCGGCTCTCAAGATTTGATATAGTTGTGAAATAGTCCATAACTTATAGTATTATCATTTATTTTGCGGTTTTTAACTTGGTATGCTTTTTATTTATTTATTTTGCGATCGTTGTTTGCCTTTTGTCGTTGTCCGTTTATTGCCGTAACATCGTCCGTTCATTTTTGACATGTGCGTTTGACTTTAAATAATCCTTTAGGTATCCTTACGTTTAAATTATAATATCTGTTTATAACATTTTCGTTCATAACTGGTTTTAAATACCAGAAGTTTTCATTTAAAATAGAGTTTTAAAATTATTGCAGAAGAATGAGAAGATGATAATGGATTCATTCAAAAGATACTTGAAAAAGTTTTTATAAATTCTGCTAAATAGAAAATGTACCATCATGGGTGTACCTGAAGTAAATTTAAAGATTATGACTAAGTTACCAATATTGCACAGCATAATAAAACAGTTTTAATTCGAATTACTCTCTGAGGGACATTTCCGATGATTAAAAATATAAATAATCAAATCTCTACAGTTTCATTAAAAACGGAATACAATTCTTCACCGTAAACGATTTATCCACTTTAATTTTTTGTCGGCAAAAAAAACTCAGGTGAGGTCGGCAAACTTTATTTTTACACAGGAAACTAAAGATGTTATACCACATGTACAATAATCTGAGCTGGAAATAACAATCGGTGAGTAGAAATTAACAATATGTTTAACCCGGCCACATTATATATGTACATGTATGTGCCTGTCCTAAGTCAGGAGCCTGTATTTAAGTGTTAATCGTTTGTTTATTTGTTACATTATATTTTTTTTTCGTTCATTTTTTATATAAATAAGGCCATTAGTATTCTCGTTTCAATTGTTTTACATTGACATATCGGGGCCTTTTATAGCTGACTATGCGGTATGGGCTTTGCTCACTGTTGAAGGCTGTACAGTGACCTGTAGTTGTTAATGTCTGTGTCAGGAGCAAATCCAGCCATTTTAAACAGGGGGTTCCAAGTTCCAACCCAGGACAAAAAGGAGGGGGTTCCACTATATGTCCCCATTCAAATGCATTGATCGGCCAAAAAAAGGGGGTTCCAACCCCAGAACCCCCCCCCCCCCCCCCCCTTGGATCGTCAATGAGTGTCATTTTGGTCTCTCATGGACAGTTGGCTCATTGGCAATCATAGCACATCTTCTTTTTTATATTATGTAGGTTGTTGCCTCTTTTCTAAAAAATTACACTGAATAAAATATGTAAAATATCTATAAGAATTTCATCATGTTAATTGCTACATTGTTTTAAATTAAAAATAAATAAAAAAACTCATTAAAAGTGCAAAGTTAGCAGCATAATTTTATTCTTTTTAGATTTAACCTACAATATTAAATCACTATAATTTGAAATACTTTGAACCTAAACTATATATTTTCATGTGAAATTTTTATATAAATTGTGCCCTGTCAGCATGGTTTTTCAAAATTCATTTATGCCATGCATACATGTTATCTTACTGAAAAGTAGTAACATACAATGGTCTTTTATTCCATAATGATTTAAGGACTTTTTAATCTTGAGTCATATTTTTTGACACTGTTCGATTGTGTTTTGGTCTCTTTGTTGTTGCCCAACTGTTGGGGTGATGCAGGGTTCTCACTAAGGTGAGTCCATGAGTCCTGGACTCATCAAAATCTGTCTGGCCTCACCATTTTCAAAACTGGTGAGTCCACAGATGAATCAAGATTGAAATATTTTGTATACATTTTGTAGACTGAGCACAGTTAAACACTAAATATCATCATTTTATAGCAAAAGTTTAAAAGTGATCTGAATTTGATTTCATTTCATTGCTCTGTTAGGAAATGGAGACTAAAATATTACTTTATATTGCAATAAAATATTTTCTTCTTGCTGTTGGACTCATCAAACCTAAAAATGATGAGTCCCTGGACTCGCCATTAAAAATTCTTAGCGAGAACCCTGGGTGATGGATCATTGATATATATATATTTATATCCCTCATCTCCTTTGATCATGTGCATTCACATCTGACTGCAGATGTTTTGCATTTTCTACATAATTATTTTAATTTATGTTAAAATTCAATATGTCAGGAAAACATAACAAAAAAATCTATCTGTATCCATATTTTTTTTATGCTAACATGGGATAAACTTTTTTAAAGTATTTTATAAAGCTCAAAATATTTTTTATAGATGAAGTATTATCAAGTAAGTTGTCATAAACTTTTCAGTGTTAACATGATTAACTGCATTGTATGTACATGTCTACTAATTTAGTCTAAACATTTCTTTTTATTCAAATTCAAAATAAATAATTAAAATATTTGTAATTACTGAACATGACCATGCAAATGTGACATTAAAATAGGTAATAATCAGGATGTTAACACTGGATAGGTATTATAAATAATCAGAAATTCTTATATACATGATGTAGCTAATATACAAATTAAGACACAATAATTTATTGCCTTGGGGATGAAATTTAATCTGTCATTAAATATATTATAAAGGTATTTTGAAGATGATTTTTATAATGATGTTCACAAATTATCATGATTATAATTGTCCTCTTCAAAATAATGATAATTTTATCAAAACAAATTATAATCTAGGAAAAATATGAAACCACAAGATATACTATTATTTTGGATATAAAAATGCATATTTTAAAAGTTATATGAATATTGATTTCTTAAAAACAACTTGGATAAAAGACTAAATTAAATAAAGAAAGTGTTGTCTGAGCTGCAAAGCATTATTTAATGCAAACTGTAAGAAGTAAAAAGTATACAGGGTAGCACAAAAGATGTAAAATTTATTAAACCCAAGGATTTAAAACATTAACTAGGAGGGTTATGTCTTGGAACAGTATATTTACATCACAAAGGTGCACTGGACAAAGGGAAAGTCAATAGCATCTATATAGTAACAGTGCATTTATTTATTTATTTTTTCATTCCTTAAACTTTTCTTTGTCATGTTAACTGTGTAGTATCAATATGTTTCATATTAACATGAACAAAAGAAATAACTTGTTGTGTTTAAGAGAGGAATAGCTACATGTATGTCCATGATGTCTGACTTTAAAGAATTGATGACATAAAATATGGTGTGAGCCTCAATAAAACAGTAACCCTTCAATGAAAGTACACAGTCACATTTAAAAAATCATTAATGTAGGGAAAAAGACAACACCATATATACATGATAAATAGAATGTAGACCCCCTTAAAAGATTTATTTTTCTTCTTAATAGGGACTTGAAAATAGAATTGTATAAGTGCTAAAAAAATTTTGGTCAATCAAATGAGGATTGCTAATTTTATCTAGGTAAATACAGTTATTGTTATTGACTTTCTTATTGTACAATGTATATACATGTAGTATTACATTTGTATATATTTATTATTAGTTAAAAATTTACTGTACTTCAGTTTACATCTATATCATGTATATTTTTTTGTAGAATCATACTGAGTATGTATTGGTTTGACCATGATTCCCACTTAGAATATGAAGCTTGCTACATGTGCACTTTGTTGCATAGGAAATATAGATGTCACCGAGTCACTCTTAGAGCGGCAAATTGTGAAACAATGGATTAATTCATTATTTTATGCTAGTTATCTATTGTTTTTGGAAATATAAATGGACATGATGAATAGGGCGTGCAGCATTATTCCATGATGATGATGTGATATTCTGATTCAATTGGACAAGAAGAAAATTGTGCCTTGTAAAAATAGGAAACTTACTAATTGTATTAAACAGTGATCGGGAAGGTCGTGCGCCCTGCGCCTATAGCGCATATTGACCAGAAATGGCACATAGAGTGACAAATGTAAGCGCCCACGTGGCGCACGATATTTTTCACATCGTTTCGAAACGTTTAGATGAATAATTAGCCTGGGTATTCCTTTAAGGAGGACCACATTACTGGATGATTAAATACCTTGGACAATCATGATAATTATTAATTGCTATATCAGTAGTGAATTTGGAATAACAAAATTTCGTAGTTACAGTGCATATTAATAGTGCAATCATACATGTACATTGTTTCTGAATTCCTTGAATACCCAGGCTAATTATTCATTTGAAATAGCAAATTGGAATAATGAAAATTCATAGTTTCAGAATTTTCAGTGAATACTAATACTAATAGTGCATCATATCTGAATTCATAAATACCTTTAATTAGTGGACAATCAGTGATTTTAATATAATAACAATATGGATAATGTGAATTTCTAGTTTCAGTGAAATTTATAAAGCAGTACACGTACAATGTATATCGAATCCGAAGTTTATGTTGGCATTGCAATTGTTAACTACTGCCAGCATGTCCAGGGTGTGTAAAAAGATCTTAAACACCCATGAGGGTCTCGTGCAGTCCGTGTCAATTGTTTAGTGTCAAATGACTGCTTGTTGTACTAAAATTAAGTCTGAATTAGGTCTGTGCCTCGGTTCGTCTGTGCGTCGGTCTGTGCGTCCGTCCGTCCGTTCAGGTTAAAGTTTTTGGTCAAGGTAGTTTTTGATGAAGCTGAATTCCAATCAACTTAAAACTTAGTACACTTGTTGCTTATGATATGATCTTTCTAATTTAAAGCCAAATTAGACTTTTGACTCCAATTTCACGGTCCACTGAACATAGAAAATAAAAGTGGGAGTTTCAGATTAAAGTTTTTGGTCAAGGTAGTTTTTGATGAAGCTGAAGTCCAATCAACTTGAAACTTAGTACACTTGTTGCTTATGATATGATCTTTTTAATTTTAAAGCCAAATTAGTCTTTTGACCCCAATTTCACGGTCCACTGAACATAATAAATGAAAGTGGGAGTTTCAGGTTAAAGTTTTTGGTCAAGGTAGTTTTTGATGAAGTTGAAGTCCAATCAACTTGAAACTTAGTACACATGTTCCATATGATATGATCTTTATAATTTTAATGCCAAATTAGATTTTTTTACCCAATTTCACGGTCCATTGAACATGAAAAATGATAGTGCGAGTGGGGCATCCGTGTACTTTGGACACATTCTTGTTTTTTATGACTTTTGTATAGAAATCAAAATGGTTAATACAGCAATACTTATAAGCTTACTAGAAAAAAAAATGTAGCCCCAAATAAAAGCTCAGAATAGGTGTTTGAAATCAGCCCTCAAGAAAATATTAAACAGTTTAATATGGGGATAAGTTTGACAAGTGTGTGTATTAGGAGTTCCCCGCTAGGTTTAGAGTATATCATGTATATTGACCGTTATTATGAAGTAGTGTGATTCGTAAAACTACGGGTATTGAAAACAACCTTGTATGCATGAATGATTTCACACCTAACTTATTTAAAAAGAAAATAATTTTTATGTTATTTAGATAATATTGAAAAATTGTCAACTGTAAATACAGTTATAAAGATACATTTGGTTACAAATATATTGGGTAACGTTTTTCGATTTTTCTGTTAGTAGTTATCTATTCTCTAGTAAAATTGCAGGTATCTAGTGCTGGTTCCGATTTTATTTGTTCGAAGAGATTAGAGGCGAGGGAGTGTAAAAAAAATATAAATTCAGCACATTCACTAAATAACCGAGGAATACAAAAATGTGTTCAGCGGCAAATATTCAGAATACTATTGTTTTTTTAAATCAATATGTATCTAAAATTAATGTATTAAATGGAAGTGATAGTTGTTTCTCTTTGTCACAAACCTATATTTCACACGGTAAAATTGTTTTACAAATAATTTAACCGTCAGACATTTTGTATCCGTGACTTTAAAGTGTACATGAAGATCAATGTTTGGAAGTTGCTACGCTTATAAATTAGCTATGACTATACAATGGTTGTAGCTATCATATTTTAACTGTTACAACCTTTTCTGCGTTTAAACAGTTTATTTATGACTGTTTCATCGTTTTCCGTGTTGGGACAGTTATAAAATAACTGTTACAACTTTCAAATGGTTGCATCAGTTTTATTACGACTGTGACAACCATTTAGGCGTTTAATCAGTTTATTTATGACTGTTGCAACGCTTTTCGAGTTGGGACAGTTGTAAATCAACTGTTACAACTTTGATATAGTTGTGTTAGTCCTTTAATGACTGTGACAGTTATGTCTTGCGTTGTTGCAGTCGATTTATGTTATAGACAAACACTTTTAAAGTTGGGACAGTTACAAAATAACTGCAGCAGTGAAATTTAACAACTGTTACAACTTTAACAAACATTATCAGTCTTAGAACGGCTGTTACTGGTATGGACAGTTGTTTTTTCGTCCAGTAGTTAATTGTACCACATCTTTTTTATATGATGTAAAATCAAAAATCAAAAATCAATTATGGAGCTCTTCATTTTGAATTATTTACAAAAACAGTTATTTTTCTGTGTAAAACATAATACATACCTTGACAACGCCTTCCTTGATATTTTGATTTACATGAACAAGCACCATTAATAGGTTGACATATGCCAGAGATTGATCTTTTGTAGTCACAGTTACAAGGTTGGCATTTAATTTCCATGAAACATTTTGAACTGTCTTTACACTCAAATGTACCATTACAACATCGCTTAAAACATATTCTGGTTTCCACCTTTTCACCTTGACATTTCTTTCCACGTCCCTTTTGTGGTAATATTATGTGTCTAGAGCGTTCTTGTCGCCCTCCAACTCCACATACTTTGCTACAAGCAGACCATGATGTCCAACCACTTAATTTACAGTCTTGCTTTTCTTCCATATCGCAATGCCTTCCAAGAAAATCCTCTTTACATTGACACTGTGCAGTTTCTGAATTACATATAGGTGATACTGATCCTGTAGTGTTACAATTGCAGGGTAAACAATCAGATGATATGTTTTTGCATCTGATATAGCGAGTGCCGTTGCGAGCATACCCTTTCATGCACCTATTTTCAATGTACATATGTTTTACTAGATGGAATTGGTCACAATGAACATTTGCAGAATGGTCTATTTCTGCACTACAAGTGGTATCCGTTGAAAACTGTATTTGCTCTTTTATGCGCTTTTCAAATAAGCTAAGAACCGTAGAAGAATATGTGTCTAAAACATGGCGAACTTGCAATAATACAGAAAATCCATTTGCCTGCGCAATATGAAATTGTCTCAAGAGGTAATCTATCTTTGTTTTGAAATCTGATGTGCACGCTTCATTCTTATTGCGTTTGATAACTCTAGCAAGCAACGATTCAGGCTGGAATGTATCTTCATCCCGTCGATAATTGAGATATGAGTCTATTTTGTACAATGCTTTTTGCAAATGAAACGCAATTCGCGATATCTTAACCTTTTTGTATTTGTGTGTTACTATTTTATCACATTTCATTATCGTTCTCGCACTTGTTATCAGGTAGGTCATGCTAAGATATGTATTATAAAATGATCCGAGATCAGAAGTCCTTAAAACATGTTTCTGTATAGCTTCAGTGTTTACTGTTTGAATAGTTTCATAAGCAAACGAAATACACTTCATGGATGCAATTAACAAATTGGTTGCTAACTTAAGATCAATGATATCACCTGCCTTAGGGACTTGATTCAAGGTTGACATCACTGCTACTGTGTCCATTGCTAATATAACTTGATTATGAATTTTACAGCTTATTCCATCATAGTATTGTGGACAACAACACATATCACGGTTTTCCATTGAAAGGTGAACACATTTACCATTTTGGCATTTAGCTTGACAAACTTTCTTTGAGGAACATTCTTGCACAACTCTTAGTAAGGCGCTTCTGAATCCATACATGTCATGAGTCCAACTACGTATCTGTGATATGGAATTCGTGTTCGTTTTACCTAGCTTACCATACACAACCATGATTTGTTCAGCTTTAAATAGTTTCAAAAGTAAGTTCGTACCAAACTTCAGAATTGTCTTTTCATTGCAACCTGATGTTTCCTTCACTTGCTGAAGTAACGACATCTTTGAAAACCTGGTTCCATTTAAAGTTGTCTGGAAGATGTGCCTATAGTAATCTACGATGTCAAAATCGTTCTTAAACAACTTGATAGTCCACTGCAAGCCTGCCTCACATTCATCTTGGCTTGTACATTTTAATTCTTCCAGTTTCTCCAGGAATCGATTAAGGATTGAAAAACTAAATTCAATGTTTCTGAGTTCGAAGTAGATTTCTCTTAAATCTCTCCCAAACCCCCTGTCGGTTGTTAACTCAAGTTTTCTGTTGATATCAGTGAATGTCTTTTTCAATTCCTTATAGGCTTTTTGTTCTGTTTTAGGATTGAACTCCTGGATGAAAGCAGCAAGACTATCTACGGTACCAATAAAATTTGTCAACAAGTTGATTTGGTTTAAAACTTTTGACCTCGGTTTGGTGCTAAATATATCAACAAGATGCTTCCCATCAGCTAACCCAACTTTGATTTGACTCTTCCATTTTTCACGTAAAGATATTTCTTCTCCAAAGACAAAGCATCCTATCAGACTCCACAAACAACTGATGACAATGAATAGTTGCATCTTGCTGGAATACAATGTATATTTTAAAAATAAGTATCATAAGTTTACACATAAACACATTCCTATTCATTGTAATGATATTGTACACATTATCATGAATTTTTGTTATCTAAAAGATAGCGCTTCTGATGTTGTTCTTCGTCTCGAAAGTAGTATAAGGATCTTAAAATCGGTATCTATAAATTAACTGTTTACAAAATTTAGAATTTTTTGATATACTAAGGCTTTTATACCTCAGGCATAGATTACCTTAGCTGTATTTGGCAACACTTTTAGGAATTTTGGATCTCAATGCTCTTCAACTTCGTACTTTATTTGGCTTTTTTCAACTTTTTTGGATTCGAGCGTCACTGATGAGTCTTTTGTAGACGAAACGCGCGTCTGGCGTATATATAAAATTTAGTCCTGGTATCTATGATGTGTTTATTTACCTCATTAGCCGAACATATTTATATTCCTGTGTATATGTTGCAATAGTCAAGCAGTACCTGCATATGGGACAATTAATAATACAGGATACCTTTAAGGTGACGCCACGAAACTTAAATCTATTAAACCATTTGGCTAACAAAGTTTCGTTACTTTTTTGATGAACATAAAAACAAAATTCGGGCAGTGCAGCAATCTCACCAGGCTAGTTCATGGTGATCATTGTTAAGTTCAGTCTCTTTTCTCAGTCCACTAACATTGTACTTAATAGTATCAGTGTCTATACTAAAAATGTTAATGCATTCACTATAAGTAGATTTATAAAAGATCAAAAGTGTTTTATGTTTATCATGTGTCCTTCTGTCCCGTAGACAATTATCCAATTTCAACCTTTTGATCAGCAAACCTTAAACCATCATTGCCTAAGTAAACGATGAAGTCTTAACAAAAAATGTTAGTCAGGGAATACTACTAAAGTAAACCATTCTCTGAACATACACTTAGAAACAAAGGACGAAATTGTTGCAGTCTAATTAAGCTTTAAAATTTGCAAACAAACCGATCACACGGGCATGGGCACACGAACATAGATTTGACACACAAGATATATTTGTATCGTCTGTGACGCAATATCTATAGGATAGGACATTAATCTGATACAAAGACAGGGGTTTGAGGATGGACACATATTAGATATGCAAGCGCTGACATCTGTTTTTATTATGACTTCCTTGATTGAAGATAACTACTTGCAATGATGCATTTAAATGACGAGTTTCAAGTGTTTTGGTAAATCTAGCCCCTCAAAAGTTTTAAGGACGCTATGATGTCTGTGTTGATATTTGTTTTCCTCAGTTTAAGTTTGTAACCCCGGATTCTTTTTCTCTATCGATTTATGAATTTTGAACAGCGGTATACTACTGTTGCCTTTATTGATCGTAATTGAATATCTGTGTCAAAGGATGTGTTAAATTTTTCTCAATTTTTATATGATCGAAATGATACTAATCAATGTATAGCAGGAACTGTGTCCTATGCAGGAGGAAATTAGTCACATCCATTTTCTCTTATCAAATTGTTTAACATTTTGACATCCTCGCCCTTTCGAGCCTTTTCGACAACTAGAACAGTCATATTGATCGTACCATATAGAGATTGTTTTAAAAGTATTAAAAATAGAGTGCAACAGAGTGTTTAAATTGCCTCAACCATACGTGCAACGTCGGACCATACGCGTATGGTCCAAATACTCATATGGTTATGAACATATACTTATAGTTGACTTTGTAACATGTATAAAAAGAGATCCCAAAAAGATTCCTAGAGTTTTTTATCTGCAAGATCGCCGAGCAATAGCTATTTTCAGTTTGACCATTGAAAATGACGCAGTATATTAAACATATTAATATGGGGTATGGCTAGGATTGAAATGACGTAGTATATCAAACATATTAATATGGGGTCTGGCTAGGCTTGAAATGACGCAGTATCTTAAACATATTAATATGGGGTATGGCTAGGCTTGAAATGACGTAGTATATCAAACATATTAATATGGGGTTTGGCTAGGCTTGAAATGACGCAGTGCATCAAACATATTAATATGGGGTATGGCTAGGCTTGAAATAACGTAGTATATCAAACATATTATTAAGGGGTCTGGCTAGGCTTGCGATGACTTAGTATGTTAAATATATGGATATGGAGTATGGCTAGGCTTGATTTGACGAAGTATCTTAAACATATTAATATGGGGTATGGCTAGGCTTGAAATGACGCAGTATATTAAACATTAATATGTCAATGCAAAAACATTTAACCCTATTTACAAATAGTAATTCATCATGAGAAGATATTTTTGAAACTATTGGATTTGAAATAAAGACGTGTCCCATAAATACATAAATTCAGCTTTAAAAAAGTTCGTACGCGTTATGACCTGAGATTTTTTCTCCAATGACCTGCATTTTCAATTTTATAGGTTGACAGGTATGAAATTTCCATATGATATCATCACTATGATCGTTCTAGTTGTCACGTCATTATAAAAAGACTATACTATATAAGTCATATTATTATAATATTATAATAAAAAGATTTAACTAAATTAAAATAAGCAGTTTCAGACAGTTAATTTTATCATTAGTCAAAACTATAGTAAACACATTTTATATCGATGGTCATTACAGATTTGATATTACGAGTGACTGGCAATATATCGACTTGGAAAGAGAACTTCCGAAGATTTGTTAATGACAAGAAATGCTATTGCATGCTATTGCATGTACCGTGTGGAATTTCAATATTTCATTTATGAGTAGCCTTTGATCATGAATTATAGAATAAATACATTTTCATGTAACCATCATTGTTTTGTTTTTTTTAGATAAAGTGTATTGTATTATTGAAACGTTTGTAATGTATATTGAAAAAAATACCTACAATAAAATAGTCCAAATACGCAAATGGTCCGGCCCGTTTATAACCAAACGAGTATATCATATGGTCCGACCATATGAGTATACGCATGACTATACGCGTATAATGCCTATTAAATTGATTTATGAGATTAAATCATTGGTAGGTAATGTTGCTTATATATACATATATATGTGCGTGTATTAATTTTTATCTTATGCCATGCCAATTAAAATAATGAATATATATATCATTAGTAACATGGTGTGTTAGTGACCTAATACCATATGTATGGGGTCAGTAAATTCCATAAGTCCCTTTTTAAACTTTATGGGGAAATTTAAGATAAACTGTTCGGAAACTTTTTTTCTCAATACCATTTAAAATTTTATGGATCAAAACAAAACCGCCAGGACTGGTCATACGTATAACATTTATTGCATGTACAAAGTCTGAAATATGACGATCGCTTTCTTTTCGTTCTGTAGGTTGATAAGGGTCACATTTGACCATGTCATTAGTTATATATTGAATCTCCCCTTTCTCAAATTTTCCTCGGTAATATCGTTACATTTTTGATTTTGAAGTCACGTACACGTACACGTACTTCAAAGCATGCTATTGATATCCTCAATAGTGTTCCTAATTTTAGAGAATACTACGGGTGTAGTGGTTTGAGTTGCTGTTATATCATAAACTATATTTATTTGTCTAGTAGAAAATGTAAGATACTCACCAATTATTGTTGTTTGTCTTTTCTTCAAAAATTAGCTATTCTCTGAATATTGCCACGTAACGTTTCGTGATAACAGTAGCTACTAATTAGTATTTATTTCACCTTTTTGAGAGAGATGAAATTTCAAAAACATAAATATCAATACGTGAGTTTGTATGTGAAACATTATACTTGTTAGTATGAGGTAAAATACAAAGAGATTTGTTTTTGATAATTATGAAAAAAAATAAAAGGTTCTTCAATGTCCAAATATTAAAAACAGGCACATTAATATGAAACAAATTTATGAGTAACTGAATATAGATATTGACCCCATGTTTGTAGCATTCCCGAATATACAATTGTCTAGTATATTTCATATGCTGACTTTCCAATTTTCTCTCTGTGTTTTAACTTGTGTTATTTACCCCAGTCATGTAATATGCTGCAATTTAAAACTTCAATGAAATTCATCTTATCAACTTAATATTTGGTGTTGTATACGCACTTTTATATTTGACTGTTTTCATAAAAAATATTATATTTAATTACTGAAAGTCATGACAACCTTTAAACATGACTGGATGTCGATTCCATGACTTCACGAGTATGGATAAATACTGAGGAAAGTTTTACGTGTTGATGGAATTCCATACCTAGATAAACCTTTTAGAGCATTTCATATACATTATGATAACTCTATTTCTATTGCATCTATTGAAATGTAAAATCAACAGTCCTTTTCAAGCTTGGTATACATATATTATTTTTGGGGGGAGTCGTCCGAATATTCACATCAATTTACCTCCACAATAAATTCTTAAACATGAAATGCTACCATCTAACATTTACCATAACACGTAGTTATACTACTGAATTAGACCAAATGAACAGCTCTAGTCTTAAAACTGTTATATAAATAGCTAATAGTCCTTACATATTTTGATAACTACAAATGACTCTATCCAACATGTTTTATCGTATAACCTGGTCAGCAGCAGTCTTCAATGCTTCTCTTCCTTTAAGCCAAAGTAAAGTTATTCCACTTGGTAAAAAAACTAATATTTTGTTATCGTTTTACTGCTATAGCAATTTACAAAATAAATTCAAATTCTTTTTCTATATTATTCACTTTCTTTTCTCAAACAACGGGCTATGACAAAATGACACATTTTGTATTGGTTATACAGGAAAAACTTCATTATGTGAATAGAAGCTAAACTAAATGATTGAATTGTAAAATAAAAGATAAGAAGGTAGCTTTTAGTAAATACTTTGAGAATATCAAATGAAAAGATAGAGTCACCGGCTAGAATTCAAAATAGCAAAATTCCATGTAGATTCCTCTAGAAAATGCACTATTTCAGAGTTATCTTACCTTAAAATGCCAATTCAAAATCCATTAAGAATTAAGCTAAAATAATTCATACGTGTAAAAATATTGATGACTTGATTGACAATCTAGGCCTTAGATTCATTGTTTTTCACAATCCAAGATGGCGAAAGACACTCATACCACTTAAACTAAAATTTAGTACTCTTTGAACCAGTGTCAAGCTGTTAAGAAAGGTCTATACTTTCAAAAGATTATGAAATGCAAAAGTTTCTAAAATTAGATGCAGTTGATGTCTTATGTATTGCCCGTTGTTAATCATACCGATCGTTTTAAGGTGTTTTTGGTTCTCGTTCAGGATTTAAGATTGCACTATTTGCATTTTATCGCTCGAAAAAAGAAACAATTTTTTTAAATCAAAGGTATGAGGAAAACTAATGTATTCAAATCTATGAATATTTGTTCAGTTTTTACTTTTTCATGAAGAAAGCAACCTCTCAATTTATTGTCCTGAAATATAGTCTCTTCAAATAGATGAGGAAATAGGCTTTACTCCCTTGAATCTTTTCACATTCCACCCGTAGGATGACACTAATCAATTATTTGTAACACTAACACACAATATATATTTTGACAAAAGTTGTATTCCATCACAAATGAAATTAGGACCACTGATACATATTTTTTGTAAACGTCTTGTTCAACACCAGTATCAAATATTCGCCAGATATCAAATGCTTTCTTTCAGTTTTCTGATGTGCTGCTGATTCATTATTATTCGTCGTATACCAATTCTAGAGGATTTCATGGGTAAATACAGAGCACCAATTTCATTGTTTAAAGAAAAATGAATTCCCAATAGGTTTAAAATGACTTTTCTTTGGCAAAATCACTAAATTAAGAATTCTAGAAAACACAATTTTTCTTCAATTAACGAGATTTGTATCCACAAATGAATCAACAATACCTTGGAGATTTGAAAGGCAATCATGTTGATTCTCAATATAAAAAATGTTTAAGGGTTCTGCGGAACTCAGTGTCTCGCCTACTTTTGATGATAGTCACAGATCAATAATAATAACACTTGAAGTTTATAAAAACAAGAAAAATATATAAAACTTTAAAGCAACACCAGTGAGACCTGCGCCGAGAAGTAAATTACCTTATAAACAACTTGCAACCATATAACTCATCGAATATTATTTCTGTTCATATGTATCGATATCGATGTCAGGTGTAACTAGTTTCCTATGATGTCACTTAAAAATTTGTGTATGCCTATTCATGACAAGATATCGTAAAATTAAATAGGATACCCAACATTTATCATACCTTAAATGCCATATCGCTGAAAGACCCTCCTCTTAAGTTATTGAAAAACATCATTTTGCACTGCCAATATAAGTATCTTACTGTGAATAAGATACACCAATTCGGGCTAACCCTATTACGGTGTATCTAATACACAAAAGAATCGTTAACAACTGTGTAATATGTTTTTATCAAAATTTACATATTTGACCAATCGTTTTGTTGTATTCATTGCATTATTTGTGTATGTGACCTACCGAATTAGACTATTTACCGGATTTGTTATCACATAAGCTACACAACGGGTGCCACATGTGGAGCAGGATCTGCTAACCATTCCGGATCACCTGAGATCACTCCTAGTTTTTGGTGGGTTTCGTGTTGTTTATTCTTTAGTTTTCTATGTTGTGGCATGTGTATTATTGTTTGTCTGTTTGTCTTTTTTATTTTAGTAATGGCGAAAAAAAGTATGACCGTTTACAGAGACGGAAGTGTCACGTTTTAATTTTCAAACACGCAAGTTGTTCAACATTAACTTCTCCTCTGTGTTATTGTCTTTTATTGTATGTGCAGTTCTGTTGAATCGATAACATATTAATGTCACTTGATTTTGTCGAGACGGTTTGTTTTCACATCGAAAAGATGGATAGTTTGTTGTCGTACAGTACGGACACTCTGTTCTGTTATTGTATGCGAAGACATGAACACTAAATCTGCCTGTTGCAGTTTGAATTAAATGAATGTAGTGTGTTAGTTGCCCTGAAAGTGTTTTTTTTTGTTTGGTAAATTTCAACTATTTTAGCCTAACATAAGATGTTTAGATATGAACCATTCTGGAGTTTTTCCTAAAAGATACGCCAGTGTATACTCCACATTACGTATGTAGTTGTTGCCCATCACAATCTCTATAAATTGGTCAAACATTTACTTTTATGTACGTCCCCCCCTATTTTCATTTTGTCAATTTTATTTTTGTTTCACCAAACTTCAGCTTTTTGAAAAAAAAACCATTATTAAGTTTTGTTCTTCACAGACACGCCGATATCCTTTCAATATTACCGATAAAGTCGCTGTCTGTAACAATATATATATATGGGTCCATAATCAACTTAAGGTATGCCTCACCCATTCATTTTCGTATTCTCAATTAATTAAACTAAACCTCATTTCAGATTTTCGAACCTATGTCATTATGTAGTCTTTCCTAACAGATATACAGTTGTCACATCACGTATGAATTCGTTGCCTATGACAATCTTTATGAATTCAAAATCAATTGAAGTTATGCCATCCCACCTTATATCCGTTTCCTTAATTCTGTTTTCTCAGCCTAACATAAGACATATGTACAAAAGTCATTCTGTATTTTTTCTTAACAAGTAGGCGATGTATATTCTACATTACCGATTTAGTCGTTGCCCACATAATCTATCTCTGGGTCAAAATGGGCCCAACTTAAGGCATGCTTTCGTTTTGTCAATTTCATTTCTTTTACCTACACTTCATACAACCTATTGCAACTACAATTTTCAATTACAAACACGTTTTGCAGGATCTCAGTATTGACGACATCAAGTCTAAAACTCCTGATTGCATTTGTGCTAGTTCCCAATTCACATATAATGCGGCTGACCACGTTATTACCGGTGACCTCAAAATTGTTAATAACACTTCCCTCCGAAATGTGTTATCGAAAGGTCCAAAATATCGTGAGCCAAAATCCATCTATTGGAAATACAACTTTAAAATTTTGATAGATTCAGTCGAGGATTATGCCAGGCAATGGGCTAAGCGTGAGAAGGAAGACGTAGACACTCTTTCCGAATAGATTAAGGCAGTGAGGTCGTTGATACAAATCAGAATTAAGAAACTGAATTGGTCTATCAATGCCCATACTACGCTAATCTTTAAAGACTCTAATGTAGCAAAACACTTATCCTACCTCCATGACAAATATGTTGTTGTCCCCGCAGATAAAGCTCCAAAAAACATCGTTTTGGGGTGTAACACTCATTACATTAACTGCTTGATAAACGAATACGGTATTTACAATTCACTTGGAAACCCAACATATACTCTCACAACACTTACCGAAGAGGAAATCCTGGATAATCATACATGTAGGTCTGTTCTATGTTCCTTTGGAATTTCAACCAAAGATGATGAACTGGATCTTCCAGCACTGTATTGGATACCTAAACTGCATAGGTGTCCTTAAAAACAACGGTAATTTGCTGGGTCTTCCAAGTGCTCCATGAAACCTCTTTCTAAATTATTAACATCTATTTTATCAGCAATCAAAGACGGGCTTCAGAGTTATTGTAAAACTGCCTATTCTGGAGTAGGTGTGATTCAGATGTGGATACTTAAAAAATCCAAAGATCTTTTAGAGTATGTACAATCTAACTCTCTTTCATCTTGTAATAGTATTAAAACATTTGACTTTTCTACACTTTATACAAGTATTCCCTATTCTTAACTAAAAGACAAATTGCAAGAGTTGGTATTGCTTTGTTTCACAAAACAGAATGACCAACGAAGATACAAGTACCTTGTCTCAGATAGGGGTAAATCATACTTTGTGAAGGATCACTTTGATTCAAACAAAAAATTCTCTAAAACTGACATTATCAAGATGCGACAACATATTTGTTACGTTCGGAGGATGTTTTGTTTGAATCAGAGTGATCCTTTACAAAGTAGGATTTATCCCTTCCTAAGACAAGATACTTGTATCTTGGTTGGCCATTCTTTTTTAAACAACTTCTATAAATGGGTCTAAAATCAACTAAACGTGCCTCCATTTATTGTATGCTCAATTTTTTTTTAGCATAACATCAGATATTCGAACATGTTATGATGGTATGATACTAAACCCCTAACGGGAAAGATTGTGCCTGATATTTATATGATGAAGACATAATCTTTCAATCAGTTTGATTGAAGTCTGGAGCTGGCATGTCAGTTAATTGCTAGTAGTCTGTTGTTATTTATGTATTATTGTCATTTTGTTTATCTTCTTTGGTTACCTCTTCTGACATCAGACTCGGACTTCTCTTGAACTGAATTTTAATGTGCGTATTGGTATGCGTTTACTTTTCTACATTGGCTAGAGGTATAGGGGAGGGTTGAGATCTCATAAACATGTTTAACTCCGCCGCATTTTTGCGTCTGTCCCAAGTCAGGAGCCTTTTGCCTTTGTTTGTCTTATTATTTTTAATTTTAGTTTCTTGTGTACAATTTGGGAGTTTAGTATGGCGTTCATTATCACTGAACTAGTATATATATTTGTTTAGGGGCCAGCTGAAGGACGCCTCCGGTGTGGGAATTTCTCGCTGCATTCAAGACCTATTGGTGACCTTCTGATGTTGTTTAAAATTTGTTCTATGGTCGGGTTCTTGTCTCTTTGACACACTCCCCATTTCCATTTTCAATTTTACAAACCATTCTGGTGTTTTCGTACACAATACACTAATTATATATAAAAAAAAAGATGTGATAGTATTGCCAATACGACAACTCTCCACAATAGACCAAAATGACACAAAAATTAACAACTATAGGTCACCGTACGGCTTCCAATAATGAGCAAAGCTCATACCGCATAGTCAGCTAAAAAGGCCCCGAAATGACAGTGTAAAACAATTCAAACGAGAAAACTAATGGCCATATTTGTGTCCAAAAAATGAACGAAAAACAAATATGCAACACATGAACAAACGACAAGCACTGATTTACAGGCTCCTGACTTGGGAAAGGCACATACATACATAATGTGGCGGGGTTAAACATGTTAGCGGGATCCAAAGCCCCCCCCTAACCTGGGACATTGATATAACAGTATAACATTAGAACGAACTATAAAAATCAGTTGAAAAAGGTTAAACTCATCAGATGGACAAAAATAAAAGGGGACGTGGCATGGTACTTGTACATCCCAACAACCAAAAGACACTAGGTACAGATTTAAGAGTACTCGCAATTAACTGACAGCTAGTTCAAAGCTTCTAACAACTAATAGAAAAATCATGCATCTAAGACTAATGTTTTCCCTACATCACCTTTAACGTTGTTTGTCAATCACAATCTATATGAATTGGTGCAAGAATTAACTTTAATATCCCAAACCCCTTAATCCTATTTTGTCAATGTCGGTTTCTAACTGTAACTACATATTTTAAAACATAAACCATTCTAGAATTTATTCTAAACGATGCGCCAATTTTCACCTGCACCTCCTTTAAAGTCTTGTAAAATATGTTACCTTATGGTTATTGTAATCCAGCTGTCGATTGAATACGCTAAATAGATTTCTTTAGTTCGGAGAGAAAAAAATATTGGGTCCTTATATTTTTGTTTAATTTTTTTTTGTTATTTTTGTTTTTTTTGTTTAAGATTGCATGAATTTTCATTACTGTTCGTTAGGTCTCTGTAATTATTCGCTAGTTCGAAAAATACGTGATTTTCAATTCGTATGTGAAATTGTGATTTTCAGTTATATCTCTTAATTTTCGCTAGCTTATTGTTCGCTACAACTGTTTTCTAGCTTGAGTCCAGTAATGTGAATAAGCAATTTAAGGAATAAACCATAACTTTAAACTTTTAATCAACGAAGCTGTTAAATGATGATTTCTGCTTGGTATGCCATAGTTCCCATCGACACCACATTATCAGACCAACCATGTAAAAATCATTTGACATTTGACACATATCTACAGAAATATGATATAATAAATTGAGCATTGATTTCTTCCACTTTATATTGATAAAATGATCGATGGAAAATTTATGTATTGTGAAATAATTATACAATTTCACTTCCGTATCATCATTGTTGATGTCTTAATACCACCATCTTTTTTCCTCCAGTGGTACCAAGATATTCCGCGTCCTCTATATCCATTCTACTGACCATTTCAACTAGTAAGAAAACAGTCATTATACCACCAACTTGCTGTAAATAGAACTGCACAGTTTCTGGAATACCTGTCATTGTCGTTATCCTTTGTAGTGAACATCATGCCGTTATGCTGGGATAAGCTATCACCTTAATATCATAAAAATGTATATTTAGTTTCACATGAGATTAAGATAATGACACTATATTCATGTTTGCCTTAATCGAAAAACTTGACTCAAATTCTCATATTTAATTTATAACCATGTAAAACATTTATCCAAACTATAAAAGGTGCAAAAAAACACCATATTTTTATATAATAAAATAATCATGTTATTGACATAAACATAAATATAGATATAAGTAGAAAGCGACCTCGTGCAATTGGATTTTTTTAAGTGTGTTTGATTTCATAAAAAAGATTAAAAATAAATATTTATGATTGTTTCTATCTGTATAAGAATGAGTTTTCGTGGATCGATACAAATGATTTCCCATTGTTTAACTTTCAATGTTGCCATTATTTCCTTTACATTTCCAAACACACACACTAAATGCGCCAACACTCTCTATGTAAGGGGTCAAATTGAAGTTCAAAAAGTTGAAATGAATACAGATCTAATGAGGTCAAGTGAATAAGTCATCATCAATGTGTCTTAACTTATTTTGACAAAATTGGATCGTATTGGCTGCTAAAAGCATGTTATTCTTTCACTATTTCTGTTGCTTTAATGATAAAACAAAAAAAAACATACTTAAGATTTTTTTATTATCTTGTAGCCACTGCCCTTTCTAAAACTGATCTCATATAGTTATACAATTTAACAAATTTTTACTGTGCTCCTTTTTCTATTTATAGTTTTTACTACTTGTTACTAAAATTAGAATAGTTAATTACATTTGTGTTTAATTGTTTTTTTTGTAAAACATCTAATATTTTGCGGATGTTTATTTTATAGTAAATAGTATGAACCCTTTACAAAAATGCAATTCATTTTGCTTGTTGTGTATGTGCTTAGTTTCAGCCGGAAACCTTATGATTTTACCAAACACCTGGTCAAAAATAAATTTTGCTTGTTTATTTTTCAGAACATTTTGATATCATAAAGTATTTAATGTGACCTTTTGCAAAAAAACTTCAACCACACAGTTTCTTAATCGGAAAAAAATCATTGGATGTAAAGCAGTTTGAGAAACACTAGTTTTAATAATTGAAAAGCTAAATATTCATTTAACAATAGTACCTGATTAAAACGTTGAGATGATTTTTTCAGAATTATCTCTATATATATTGTATGGATCCCATAATAGAGAATATTTGTTTAGTTTCAGAAAGAAAATCAAAATTTAAAAAGTAAGAGAAAACAAATTTACTTAAGGCCACACCAATTTAATTTCTTGTTCTACGGATTTTTGGACAAAATTTGGGGCGAGCGAGCGATTTGAAAATTTTAATAAAAAAATATTTAATTTGCAATTTTTTGAAGTGAAGCTTGAAAAGTAAAAGCGAGCGATTATATTTTTTTTTTGTTAACATAAAATAGTAGGTTTTGACAATATTTAAACTTGATTTATCACTTGTACCATGTGTACTTTGACATTTATTTAATTTCTGAAGTATTTTTTCCCTGTTCACCAAGAAATAATTAAATCTGGTCTATGTATGTGTGACTGACAATGAGACAATTCTCAATCCAAGTCATAATCAGTTTGGGGGTAACTCCTTAATGTTATAAATATCCCTTTTACATGTTTTATGAGGGATCAATATAAGTTATAATATATTTGTTTGTACAAAAGGGCTCATATTTTCTTAAAGAACTATATATCTATCTGGTTTTAAACGGTCAAAACATGTCCAAGAATTTTGTTATATTTCTGGACTTTAACCATGTTAAATTAACACATTTACTTTAACAGTTTAATATTATTCAAAATAAGTGGACCCCTCTTTCAGAAAAAGTTGTTTAAAATATGATGTAACTCTCCTCTTTTAGAGTACAAAATTCTAAGTTTTCAAAGGTTTTGTATAGAAGAACTATACAAATCCTTGGTATTTCTATTTTCTTTTCTACATCAGTAAAATGACCCCTTGTCTGAGGGAGGGTTGTTCTCAACCTGATAATAATAAACACAGGGCTTTGATACAGACCAAACAGCAAGCTATAAAGGACCCTAAAATTATTAGCGTACACAATTCGAACAGGAAAACCAACGATCTAATTTATTTATCCAAACAGGAAAATACCAATGAACAACATCAACAAACGATAACTGCTGAACGACAGGCCCCTGAATCAATCAGGACAGGTGCATAAACATGGATAGTTTTGTTTCGCCAGCATACAATATGATTGCAGTTCAAGGCAAATCTTTCAGAAGTTCTTTGTACTTTATTCTAACAACGAACATTTTTTGATAGGGAATATAAGTACGGGGGAAAGAAACCAATTTTTTGTTCTTGACAGGTATTTCCGCTGTTATAAATTTTCGGGGCACCACTTTGGATAGACTGGGATCCCGCTATTATATAATCACCTTGTTCTATAAAAATTTTTGATATATGAATATGTAATATGCACATTGATCTAGACAGGCGAACCAGTATAAACTTTGGATAAATAGGTTTCATGCTGAAACAAATAATCTCAGATATTTACACAGTGTGGTGGGGTGCTTTTATATTTTTATATACAGGTTAGACTGTGATTTTAAAAACAAATGTTGATATCTTTTTATAATATTTACAAAAAAAAAACGGTGCGGGAAATGGACATGATTACATTTCCGGATGCGGGAAGCGGGAATATAAAAAAAAATAAAAACAATTCTGTGTTGAAAAAAAAAGGTGCAGGCGGGTCCATCGAACAAGGAATCAAATTGGTGTAACTTAAAAGAGCCATGAACAACAGTTTAATTCAGGCTTTAATTGGTATTGTTTGTAAAATTCTCTTTTTACAGTAATTTGACAAATTGAATAGAATTTTTAATATTTCAGCAAACTTAATTGGTCTATATTAAAAGTCAAAGTTGTGGAAACTTTTGAAAAATTGACACATTTTGTGAGGATAAAAAAGATAAAAAGGCATCATTGAATGCAATGGAATAAAATATCACTAAATAACTCAATTTAAATGCAAAATATCTTTAGAAACTTTGAATACTATAAATGAAATCACCTTACAGTTTTTTGCTTTCTATAATAAAATACAGCAAAATTTAAGTTAATATACATTCCTCTATTATTTTTTTTTTATCAGATTGTGAGGAAATAATTTATTAATATTTCAACAATCAGATTAACTGACGTAAGTTTAAAAATTGGCTTAAAAGACTAACAAAGAAATAACATTATGCTTCAATGTTTACAAATTTTCACATCCGATCGTTTGCTACTTTTCTACGATTTTCAAGATGCTTACCAATTCCTACAATATGTTAGTTAAACTATTTTCCTCTCACATTATACTTTTAAAAAGTTATGGAATGTAAGTAACATAGATTTTGCAACCATTGTTAATTTTACTTTAGAAATGATCTTGCACCTTGAATTTATTAAGACTTTTAAGGGTAATTCAACATAATATTTGATAATATGATGTTTCACGAAAAAAAATATGCTATAAAGTTTTGTTTTCAACCGACCCTCATTGTCAATTTCTAGTGGTTTACTCAGGATATGAGACAGACTTAACCGTTTCTGTAGTATCCTTTATCTCCAGTTCGATGGGATAGATTCGTTTAACATTGTCACCAACTTTTGTATTATTTAGTGAGCGAACATCATCTATATAGCGGAAAGTAAAGTTAAAGGATATTGCTAACTTCTTATCTTATCAGCCAAATAATAATTTAGAAACAAGTCGGCAACAAGAGGGGCACAATTGGTTTGCATTGGAATTCCAACAGTCTGTTGAAAAACACGTCCTCCAAACGAATCAAATATGTTGTTAATCAAGAAACAAAGCATCTTGATAATGTCAGTTTCAGAGAATTTTTTATTTGAATCAGATTGATTCTTTACAAAGTAGAATTTATCCCTCACCAAGACAATATACATGTATCTACTTTCGCCATTCTTTTTAATGAAACAATGTAATACCAACTCTTTCAATGTGTCTTTTAGTTTAAAATAGGGAATACTTGTGTAAAGTGTAGAAAAGTCAAATGTTTAAATACTATTGCAAGATGAGAGAGTCTTAGATTGTACGTACTCTAACGACTTTTGGATTTTTTAGCATCTACATCTGATTCACGCCACCTCTAGAATAAGCAGTTTCACAATAACGTTGGAGCCCGGCTTTGATTGCTGATAAAAGAGATGTTAATAATTTAGAAAGAGATTTTGTAAAGCACTTTGAAGACCCAGTAATATACCGTTGTTTGAATGGATACTTATGTAGTTTATGTATCTAATACAGTGATGGAAGATCCAGTTCTTCGTCTTTGGTTGCAATTCCAAAGATAAATAGAACAGACCTATGATTATCGCGGATTTCGTCTTTGGTAAGTGTCGTGAGGGTATATGTTGAGTTTCCAAGTTAATTGTCAATATCTAATTCATTTATCAAGCAGTTTATGTAATACTATTCAAACACAAAAACGATGATGTTGTTTGGGGCTTTATCTGCGGGGACAACAACATATTTGTTATAGAGGTAGGACAAGTGTTTTGCAACATTTGGGTTTTTAAAAATTGACGTAGCGTGGGTATTGATAGACCTATTTAGTATCTTAATTCGGATTTGTATCAACGACCTCACAGCCTTAAATCTTTTCGGAAAAAGTATCTACGGCTTTTTTCTGGCGTTTAGCCCATTGCCTGGCAAAATCCTCTACTGAATCCATTTGATGTTGTATTTCCAATTGATGGATTTAGACCCACGATATTTCGGACCTTTGGATAACAAATTTCGCAGGGAAGTGCTATTGACAATGCTAAGGTCTCCGGTAATGACGTGGCACGCCATTATGAGGTTTATACTTGAAGTCGTTAATGTTGAGATCCTGCAGACCGTGTTTGTATTTGAAAATTGTAGTTGCAATTTGTTTGGTATAGGTATAAGAAATTATTGGTACAGACTGATCTTTAAAATCAAGAGGTATTTTTGACTGAACTAATTTATGATGAAAGATATAGCCTAACACTACTGGACGAAAAAACAACTGTCCATACCAGTAACAGTCGTTGTACTTTGTAAAAGACAAGTAATGACTGTCAAATCTGTCATATTTCGTTGCAACAGTTCATTTTTGTCTGTCCCAACTTTTCTACGGGTTGTGAAAGTCAAAAAATGCTACCATCAGTCATTTCAGAACTGTTGCAGTGGTTTACGGTGTTGTCACAGTCAAAATATATTTATTACAGTCTTTCTAATAGTTGTGGCAGTTGCATAATGTCCGTCCCAACCTTTTAATAGTTGGGACAGTTAAGATTTGTTTGTGTCAACTTTTCAGACGTTGATGCAGCCAAAAAATGTTTGTCACAACGTTTTTAGAGTTGGGACAGTCGTTAAATGTTTGTTACAACTTTCTAAAGGTTGGCACAGTCATTAAATGTTTAGTACAACTTATAAAAGGTTGACACAGTCGTTAAATGTTTAAAACAAACACTTCATAGGTTGATACAGTCGGTAAATGTTTTAATACAAATAGTTTAGCGTAACGGTAGTCCATCAATGTAAAAAAAAAATCACGTCTCACCCGGCTCTCAAGATTTTATTTTGTTGTAAAATAGTCCATTACTTATACTATTATCGTCTATCGTGCGATTGTAAACTTGTTTTGCTGTTTATTCACTTATTTTGCGATCGTTGTTTGTCTTTTGTCGTTTTCCATTTATTGCCGTAGCATTGTCCGTTCATTTTTGACAGTCATGTGCGTTTGACTTTAAATAATCCTTTTGATATCCTTACTTTTTATTTTATAATATCTGTTTTATAACATTTTCGTTCATAACTGGTTTTAAAAACCAGAAGCTTTCGTTTAAAATAGAGTTTTAATATTATTGCAGAAGAATGAGAAGATGATAATGGATTCATTCAAATTCATATTTGATAAATTCTGCGCGATAGAAAAATGTACAAGGGTATACCTGAAATAAATTTAATTATTATGACTAAGTTACCAATATTGTACAGCATAATAAACCCGTTTTAATTCGAATTACACCAAGAGGGACATTTCCGATGATTAAAAAAATAATTAGTAAAATCTGTCAAGTTTCTTTAAAAACGGAAAACAATTCTTCACCGTAAACGATTTATCCACTTTAATTTCTTGTCGGCAAAAAAACAAAAAAACCGGGACCTCAGGTCGGCAAACTATATTTTTACACAGGTAACTACAGATGTTAGACCACATGTTCAATAATCTGAGCTGGAAAATACAATCGGTGAGTAGAAATTATCAATATTTTAAAGCATGTCTATCGAATAATCATGGATTCATAATTTTGAAGGGAAAATGTGCACATTTGTCGGGTTACACTAATGTCCTGACAATGTCCTGACAAAGTCCTGACAGAAATGTAAATGCTTAATACTTTTTTGTTATTGGAAGGATTTACTTGAAATTTGGAATCAAACACGATGAGAACTTATATTTAATAAATAAAATAAAAAAAATAAAAAATAAATAATTTAAGACTTAGAAAATTTGACCTGACCAACTTGACCTCGAAAATACTATTGTCCTGACCGATATGAAACGGCTAAAAAATAATTTATTATTGACAGGATAGACTTCAAATTCGATATCAAGGAAGATTAAATCATTTATTACAAAAATATAAGAAGAAGAAAAGAAAAAAAATATTTTAAGAGTTAGAAAACTTGACCTGACCAACCACGTCCAGCCGTGACAAATGTCCTGACCGATATAAAACTGGTAATTTATTTCTCAAATTCGGTCGGATTGACTTCAAATTTGACATAAGACAAGAAAGTAACATTGAGTAAATACTCATTTGAAAAAAATTAGGGGGAAAATACTTAAAGGGTAAAAAAACTTGACCTGATGAACATCGACTTTGTTGTCAGTAAATGTCCTGACCGATATAAAAGTGCTAATACTTGCAACATTGTTGGTATGATTGAGTTTTTAATTGAAACCAAGTCAAATTGTAACGTTTTTATTTTTGTACTTGCTGCAATAAATTGGAAACAAAATATTTCAAAGGAAATAAATACTTGACTTAACCCCTTAAACTTAATACACAAACAATAACATTTTTAGTTCTTACCTTATATTGTAATTGAATTTATATATTTCCTATTCATAAAATACAACATCCAAAGCAAATAAATTTTGTTAAATGAAAAGATAGGGGAAATATGAGTTGCTGAGTGACTGTGAGTATTGTTTACCCCTTTGTAACACAAATCTACTTAATTTGATTAATAATTCAGATTGACTAATGAAACTAATTATTGAATTATTAACCTCAATTAAAAACTATAAAAATGTATAGTGATTAGCTAGCTACCTACTGATTTTAATAACTAAGTTAATTGAAAGTTTTCTTTTTCTTTTTGGTGCAATAACTAAGTTAAAAAAAATGTATTAAAATAAAGGCAAAGGAAGGTGACAAGAATCAATAAAATTAAAACATACCTACATTAATTACTATAATCACAATTTGGAATGTTTTCTTTACAATCAATAAATTTTGTTTTATCTAGTTGTTGAGTGATTATACATGTCATATAAAAGCAGGAAATGGGCTTCGTTTTGTTTGAAAAGGATGTGTATACAAGCATATACATTAAGATTATATTGGAATCACAAAGAAATACAATAAACAATACACAATAATAATTTCAATAAAATACACAATACCGTTAACAAGTACAATACAAAGAATAATTATATTACAATACATAATACAACACAATATACAATACAACACAATACAACACAATACACTATACAACACAAACTTAAATACAGAATACACAATATAAATTTGAATTACAATACAATACACATTACAACACAATAAACAATACACAATACAACACATTTCAATTACAATACAAATTTCAATGACAAATACAAATTTCAATTACAATACAAATGTTTATAACAATACAAATTTCAATTACAATACAATACACAACACAACACAATTCACTACAATACAATAATATAATACAATGTTCAAGCATCGCGATGTTCATCACAGTACCAATCTTCTGAAACTCCTGAACATGTTTGATGAACCCACTTAGTACAGCTTATCCGTCCTCTTTTCGCTTCACATCCAATCATGTTCTCAAAAACATCTGGTTTACCACACTGACAACTACACTCAATTCTTCTTGCATAAATCCTAACAAAGTCTGTACTTGATGTTGTATTTTGAGAAAATGGTGTTAAATGGCCCTTTTCCAAACACGATATCAAATGTGGTCGCATGTATTTTTCAATAAACTTCGTACGTCTTTGAGTGTTGAGTTTTTCTTTATGACAATATTCCACCAAGTTGGCAATAGCATACACTCCACAAGTTCAAGTTCATAATTAATTAATTGGATTAACAAATAGGTGGTTAATCTAATCATCACAAGCCCCTAATCAGATTAACTAATAGAGCAATAAGAGAATGTTAACATGAATAAACAATACACACATTCAGCAACTGGGATTGGGCCTAACACTTTTCTTTCCTTCATTTCAACTGTATCTTTCGTGTTCAATGTCGTTTTTAATATTATTGTGATCGGATATTTTAATTTCACTAATTTAAGGTAAGAGGTTAACAAGTTAGAAAATTTATCAAGTCCTACAGTGGTCAGGTCAATATTATTTACCCTTGTAATAATTTTTCACTTATTTCTTTTAGTCATTTAAAAATTTAATAAGATAATGATAGTTTTCAAACTTAAAGACATTTATTTAAGTAATTAAGATAGTCATTCTATTTTTTAAAGATACATGCCTTTTTTCGGTGAATAGCCTATGTTGGTCAGGTCAAGTTTTTTTGGTCTTTTCAACATTTTTTTTCTTTTTATTTCTTTTAATTTCTTTGTTAAATGTTGCAATCTTCTTTACTACTCAATTTGAATTCATTCATTACAATAACAAAATAGATAGAAGCATTTTATATCGATCCGGACATGAGTCACGGCAAATGTGTAGTTGGTCAGGTCAAGTTTTCTAACTCTTAAAATTATTTTTTTAATTTTTTTTTCTTATATTTTTGTATTAAATGTTTTAATCTTCCTTGGTATCGAATTTGAAGTCTATCCTGTCAATAACAAATTATTTTTTAGCCGTTTCATATCGGTCAGGACAATAGTATTTTCGAGGTCAAGTTGGTCAGGTCAAATTTTCTAAGTATTAAATTAATTTTTTTTTATTTTTTTAATTCTATTTATTAAATATAAGTTCTCATCGTGCTTGATTCCAAATTTCAAGTAAATCCTTTAAATAACAAAAAAGTATTAAGCATTTACATTTCTGTCAGGACTTTGTCAGGACATTGTCAGGACATTGTCAGGACATTAGTGTAACCCACATTTGTCGGCTTACAGACCTTACAATGTGTTCTCATTGGCGGATCCAAAAGGGGGGGGGGGTTCCAAGAGTTCGAACCTCCTTTGTTTTGGCCGCTCAATGCATTTAAATGGGGACATATAGTTGGACCCCCCCCCTCCCCCTGTTTCGTTCTGGGTTGGACCCCCCCCCCTTTTTTAGAATGTCTGGATCCGCCACTGATCCTACGGAATCTATATTGAGATACTCCGATAGGCTATATATAGCTATGAATCGACGTTCTATATTGCCACACTCGTGCATAGTTGCATGTTCCAGGGAAAATATAAGCTTTGAGCCACCTTTAAGCTTCAATGTTAAAGTTGTGCTTCATAATAAATCATTGAAAGTCATGAAGGACACCGTACCCCCCCCCCCCCCCCCCCGCTATTATCTTGTGTATGTCATTTATTCCCTTAATTATTTTGCATACATCACCCTGAGTGGAATACATAAGGTTACTCTATATCTTCCCCTTTTTTGTGGGAATAATTTGGTCGATTATATAGGGAATCACTCAAGCATGACTGGATCCGTGCCCCTAAGGGCAGTCAGGGGCCCTGTCCCTTATGAAAAGTTCTGGATCTGCCACTGACCATGCTGACCTATACATCATGTAGTGTACATATTGTATGTTAATGTATTGCTAACTCGGGTCATAAATTTGCATGAAATACTTGTCCAGGGGTTAAAAAATCCACTAGCCCGACGCCCGGGACTACAACATTGAGGCCTCGGGCAACCAAAACGTGTAACCCAATATGCCCGACGGACTAGTAACAAAAATTTCTTGGCGTTTCCAAAATATAAAGTGGAAAATCCCCTTATCACTATTATATCTTAGCCAATCAGATTCGACTACGTCATCTGGGAATCTCAGAATTTGAACTGATTTTGCAGGATCCCGTACTTTCAATATCGATTTTTCTGTACAGGGGTATTGTACATTGCTTATGCAACCAGAGAAATATAATGTAACCAGATTGTACCTCCTTCTGAATAATTTATTGAATTATAAATGTGAACCCCTTTTAACAGCAGACACCTGACTTTTGTCAGATATAAATTTGTAAAATGTGCGCATGTTATGGTAGCCATTTTGTTGTTTTTACATACTGTGAAGAAGCCTCTAGAACCATGACCTATACATTGACAGTCTTCAGAAAACTTAAACTTGATGCAATAATATTTCATCATTATGATTATGATTATCTTCATTGATATTCAAATGAAATAGAATTTACAACAAATACAATTTCAGTTTAGCGACTGTGCTCAGTTTGGAGTATTAATAGCGCACAATTAGCTTACCATGGATATTACTGTACTTCGTTTATACAACTAAATAAGAGACACAAAGTATGGATGGTGATATTTATTCACATATATATTTATGGTCATTTGATTTATTTTAATAAATCGAATTTTTAAAACTGAAAACAAGTATGATCATAAAATGTAACCAGCTGATATTTCTTTTACACAAAAATGATGATGTATCTGATAAAAATTACTCCAATCCTTTTATGCCAGGCATGCTTTTATATTACCATGTATAGAAGTGGTCAAGACTTGTACCATCTCGAGATTTGAGCAAGTCATTATTACAGTATATTTAATGAGTATTCAATTAGCGAATTGAATATAATATCTGCTAATGGGATATTTGTTGCTGTAAGTTTTGGGTATCCAATTTGCAAATCAATCCACTGTACAAGTGGATAAAAATTGTCAAGTTTATAGAGTTCTTGTTTATTGCAGGAAACGGCATACTCGGGCTAGTAGGTCAGTTTTGTTGGGCTATTAATTCTTTCAAGAGGGCTAGTAAAATCCTGCTACCAATGAGCCCTGGGCTAGTGAGCTTTAACAAAATTTCTTAACCCCTGTTAATGTCACTGGACATTTTATAACCAACAACCAACCGATCTTTACATGTACGTATCCATATAAATGTATTTCTTATCATGCTTATGCTGGATTACTAGTATTTCCCTAGTTTTGCTTTATCAGCTGATAGTTTTTGTTCTATTTAGAATGCATTGTGACGTCACGATTTCGATAAAAAAAAACATGCATAGTACAAACACATATGATTTGATCATAAAATGTTAAGAAAATTATTAACTTTAAGATTAAATAGTGACTTATTTAGCAAGCGTCCATTTTCATTTAGATTTTAAATAATTCTCAAATCATGGACAACAAAACATTAATATATTTGATAATAGCATGCATATGCCAGGCATTGAAATTGAATAAATATTTTTAAAATGGTTTAAAATAGCATTAATCATCAAAATAAAACAATATTATTAAATTAATGTTCCTGAAACAAGGCACAGAGTCATAAACAGTTGCCATTTAAACACAGTTGATTAAACAAATTGTGCTAATTCAATTAGTAATTGTTTTATCATGTACTATATTGTTTAAAAAACACATATTAAAAGAGCAAAGCTAGCATCATAATTTTATTCTTTTTAGATTTAACATAGAATTTATATTAAATCACTATAATTTGTTAATACTTTGAACCCAAACTATATATTTTCATGTGAAATTTTTATATAAATTGTGCCCTGTTAGCATTGTTTTTTAAAATTCATTTGTGCCATACATGTTATCTAACTTACAAGTAGTACCATTCAATGGTCATTATATTTATTCCGCAATGATTAAGGACCTTCTAATCATAATTCATATATATTTTTCGACACGCATTCAATTGTGTTTTGGTTACTTTATTGTTGCCTATTAAACTGTTGGGTTGATGCATCATTGATATATCCCACATCTTCTTTGATCATGTGCATTCACATACGACTGCAGATTTTTTGCATTTTTTACATAATCATAATTATTTTATGTAAACATTCAATATGTCAGGAAAACATAACAAAAAAATCTATCTGTATGCATATTTTTTTATGTTAACATGGTATAAACTTTTTTAAAGTATTTTATGAAGCTCAAAATATTTTTTATAGATATAGTATTATCCAGTAAGTTCTCATAAAATTTACTGTGTTAACTGCATTGTATGTGTTGTATCTACTAATTTAGTCTAAAACATTTTTTTTTACTTCAAATTCAAAATTAACAATTAAAATATTTGTATTTACTGAATATGACCATGCAAATGTGACATTAAAATAGGTAATAATCAGGATGTTAACACTGGATATGCGATAGGTAATAATCAGAAATTCTTATATACATGATCTAGCTAATATACAAATTAAGACACAATAGTTTATTGCCCTGGGGGATGATATTTAATCTGTCATTGGTATAATGATACAATTTTATAATAATGTTCACAAATTATCATGATTAAAATTGTCCTCTTCAAAATTTTGATAACTTTTTCAAAACAAATTATAATTTAAGAAAAATATGAAACAGCAGGATATATATATATTATTTTGGATATTAAAATGCAAATTTTAAAAGTAATGTGAATATTGATTTATTAAAATAAAATTGGGTAAATAACTAAATTAAATAAAAAAGTGAGCTGCAAAGCATTATTTAATGCAAGCTGTTACAACAAATGAATAAGTAAAAAGTATTCAGGGTAACACAAAAGATGTAAAAATTATTAAACTCAAGGATTTAAAACATTATCTGGGATGGTTAAGTCTTGTAACAATATTTTTACATCACAAAGGTTTATTCATTATACATGTTATATGCACTGGACAAAGGTAAAGTCAATATCATCTACATGTATATAGTAACAGGGCATTTATTTATTTTATTTTTTCGTTCCTTAAACTTTTCTTTGTCATGTTTGTAGTATCAATATATTTCATATTAAATCATAAACATAATTAAAATAAACAAAAGAAATAACCTGTTGTGTTTTAGAGAGGAATAACTATGTCCATGATGTCTGACTTTAAAGAATTGATGAACAAAAGTATGGTGTGAGCCTCAATGAGACAGTAACCCTTCAATGAAAGTACACAATCACACTTAACAAATCATTAATGACATTAATGCAGGAAAAAAGACAACACTATATAGAATTTAGACCCCCTTAAAAGATTTATTTTTCTTGTTAATAGGGACTTGAAAATAGAATTGTATAAGTGCTAGAATTTTTTGGTCAATCAAATGAGAAGTGCTAGTTTTATCTAGGTAAATACAGTTATTGTAATTAACTTTCTTATTATTGCACAATGTATATACATGTAGTATTATATATTTATTATTAGTTAAACATTTACTGCACTTGAGTCTAAATGTATATTTTATTTTGTAGAATCATACTGAATATGTATTGGTTTGACCATGATTCCCACTTTAATAGAATGACACCTGCTAGTACATGTGCACTTTGATGCATAGAAAATATAGATGTCACTGAGTCGCTGTATAGCTGCAAATTGTGAAACAATGGATTAATTCATTATTTAATGCTAGTTATCTATTGTTTTTGGAAATTATGAATATGGCGTGCAGCATTATTCCATGATGATAATGTGATGTTCTGATTAAATTGGACATGAAGAAAATTGTGCCTTGTACAAATAGGAAAATTACAAATTGTATTAAAGGAGGACCACATTACTGGAGGACTAATTACCTTGGATTATCATGATCAATTGTGAATTTGGAATAACAAAATTTCGTAGTTGCAGTGAATATTAATAGTGCAATCATACATGTACATTATTTCTGAATTCCATGAATACCCAGGATAACTATTCATTTGAAATAGCAATTTGGAATAATGAAAATGCATAGTTTCAGTGAATACTACTAATAATAGTGCATCATATCTGAATTCATGAATACTTTTAATTAGTGGATAATCAGTCATTTTAATATAATAACAATATGGATAATGTGAATTTCTAGTTTCAGTGAAATTAACAAAACAGTACATGTATATCACATCTGAAGTTTATGTTGGCATTGCAATTGTTAACTACCGCCAGCATGTCCAGGGTGTGTAAAAAGATCTTAACCAACTATGAGGGTCTCGTGCAGTCCGTGTCAATTGTTTAGAGTCAAATGACTGCTTGCTGTACTTAAATTATTAAAGTCTGAATTAGAATTAAATAAAAATCTTAATTAGCATGATTAGTCATGTTAGTGGCCAAGTGTTCATGGTTTTTGAAACAAATAAAACATGCACGTACATTAAAGTATAATTTTATTATCCCTCCTGCAACAAAAGTTGAAGTACATGCATGCAAGCCAAGAAATATGTATTACAATCTGGCAGTGGCTACAGCGTACCGTTTTGTATTTAAGCTTTACCAGATACATTTTAGAAGCTGAAATGCCTGGATACTTCCTCATGTTCCTTATGTTATGAAGTTTCTGTTATTGATTTGTCCATTGCACTTCACCTAGTTTTCATGGTACACTACATGTACATGTAACTGTTTACAAAAAAATATTACTGTTTGAACAGTCACAGTGAAATACACTTGAAGTCTTAAATGTATAACGTATGTATATTAATTGAGTTACTGGATTAATTATTATGGTATTTTGAAAGGTGTACATGTCTCAGTGTCTGTCAGGCAGGGTTGGCCTGATCCTGACTTCATTTCATGGATCAGTGATTAAGGTTACTTCAGTTACATGTAATTTGTCAAGTTTGTTTCTCACACATGTTTAAAAATACTACAAGCAGTAGGAAAAGTAGGTCAACTATATTTGGTTTATGAAATGAGTGTAAGGTGAATATGTCTAATTGCAAGACTTACATCAGACTTTGACCCCAATGAAAATGTCATGGTTCATTGAACAATGCTTAGTTTTTGTGGTTTGATCTATTTCCAAATGTTTCTCAGATGCTACAGTATAAACTACATGTACATGCAAGACATGTATAGGATCACTATTTTTGGCATATTATTGGATATTCATAAGTTAGTTTTCATGGTTTCGCCTTCGGTCTCAAGTAATAAATTAGCTTAACTTCTCTATGAGGGGTGAAGCTTACATGTAATATCTCTGTTTAAAGAAACAAACTATAACCACCAGACCATAGCTGGCCAGTGACCTTGACCCTAGTATATAAGCACCTGTTCCATAATAACTTGTCATTATTTTTCTAGAGGGTGTGAAGTGAACACTTCACTTGTATTCTTTTTAGTTATTTTATTTTTATCTAAGATTTAGGGGAAAGTTACTAAAGTTACGTTTAACTTGTCTACGATGTACGACAAGTTCTAATGTTATTTTGTTAATTAGAAATAATAATTCCTCAATTGTCTACGATGTATGACAAGTGTTGATGGAAATGAATTTAAAAATTTCTTGTCTACGATGTATGACAAGTGTCGATGGAAATTAATTAAATTTTTTATTGTCTACGATGTATGACAATTTTATATATTCATTAAGTTTTTGCCTTAGTACGATGTACAACACATTTGTTACTTAATTCATACTCCTGTTTGTTAAACAGGTAGATATTTAAAAGTATTTCTATTCACCTGAAGGTCGTGAGTACTCTTCAGAATTTACACGTGTTTTACCTGCACAGGTACACATTATTTTATTACAATAGCTGAATTTGATTAAGCAAATGTATTGCTTGTGCAAGATGTATAGAATTATGTTTACACTTACAAGGGTGATGGCTATAATTTTCATCACCTCTGAGTTGTTTTAGAAATTAAAGATGATAAATTTAATAGGAAAACAAGAGGTATTTTGAATAAATCCTCTTCTTAAACAGTTATAAAACCTAGTAGTTTTATAAAAGATCATAATGGCATTGCAATTGGAAATAATTGACAAAGCAACAGAACGAGTCAAAAGTAAGTTTTTAAAATCTAGTGCTACTTGTATAGCTTCAAAATCTCCTTGATTTGTGAATTTTTCTTAAGATAGTGCTGTTGAGATTTATGATAAGCATATATTGATGCATTGACTCATTTTTATTAATGTAGTAAAGAACATGTATGAATCATGAGGTTTGAGACAGTTTCTCTGCCTTTAACTCAAGCAGAGTTTGTAGAGAAACCTGCTGCTTTATTCGAATTTTGCCATTAGAGGCTTACTTTAATGAAGATTTAGTTCTAATTTTGATCTGAACTACTGTAATGATACTGTTCATGTACCTCCTTTTTGGAGTTTGTGCCATGGCTGACGATAGTCCAGCCGGAACTGAATTTTGATACGTCTTTTGATCCTGCATTAAGGTTTTCAGAAGCCTTTAAGGCTTCTCTTAGTGAGATTAATGGTCCATTATCCCATCCTGTTTGTTGAACAGTTTAATCATGATTTTGCTTGGAAAATCCCAAAATTGTTTAAAAAGGCAGAAAACTGTGTCTAAGTTTTCTTCTGGACTTTCTGTGACTGTTAATATTACTACCATGTCAGTAAATATCAAATCAGGAAAATATCAAGTTCATAGAGGAGTAATACTATCACCCTGAAAACTGTGAAAATCCTAGTGTGTCTAGGATAAATAACAAGATTGAAATGGCACTGCCTAGACAGGCCCACTATGTGGTTTCAAAGATGCAGGAAACCCAGAGATACTTTATTAAGGGGTTGATCATCACCCCTATTGTTGAGGATTTTATTGTAAAATTCTATTTGTTTGTTTGACCATGGGTTTCTATTTAAACGCATAGGAGATGCTCAGAAATATCTAGATGATAAAACTTATTTGTAATTCTGATGTGATAGTTGATTTATTATGTTTTTAGTTATGATTGCATGAAGCAAACTTGGTGATTATACAAAGATTCTAAAGCAAATTCTAGATTCCTTGGAAGAGGTTCCAGGTCTAGCAATTATTTTACTCCCAGCTGTCATGGGAAAGGCAATATCAGTCTTTTAACTGCGGAGGCTCTGTTGGTTAACAGGGCGTATACTAGTAGGCAATTCCCTTCATTGAGAGGGAGAGGTTTCCCAAAAGGGAACAGAGAATCTCAAAGAGGTCACATTTCTCAACCAGTTGCTATATACAGTAGATAACTTAAATATTATGATTTGGAAAATGTTACTAATGATCTATTGATATTAGATTTAATAAGAAATGGTTATAGAATTATTTTTAATGATGTACCACATATTTGAATAAAATACATTTCACCTTTCATAAGGATGAAATAATTTCAGAAGTCCAAAAATTGATAGCTAAGGGAGCTATTTAAGAGGTTGATCGATCATTGGAAAATCAGTTTATTTCCTATATTTTCTTAGTTCCTAAGAAAGATGGGTCTTCAAGGCCTGTAACCTATTTGAAAAATTCAAACAAACTTAGCTTGTGGCTAATCAGCATTTGGAGCAGGACCATTTATCTTTTGTTTAGATGTAATTCTTAGGGATGATTATCTCTATATATATATATATATAGAGAGAGAGAGCTAACATCTTTAGATCTCACAGATGCATATTTAAGTATCATTTATGATTATATCACAATTTCCTGATTCATGTGGAAAGGACATTGATATGATATTTATGTTCTTTGTTTTGGATTGGCTTCTGCATCACGAGTTTTTACAAAGGTTTTACACCCTGTCTATGTATTTTTATGAAATAATGTCACTTGAAGTATATACATGCAATAGTTTATACATTGATGATTCTTTTATTATGGATCAGAATTTAGATGATTGTATTGTGAATACAGAAGAAGTGGTGCAAATGCTTGATAAGCTGTGCTTCGGAATAAATTTTGAGAAGTTGGTACTCATTCCTTGGAAGCACATTGTTTTCCTTTGTCTCATTATTGATACTGAGCTATTTAAGTTTTTTCTGACAGATGAAAAATGGTAAAATTATCTCCCTTGGGAAATTCTTCTTAAATAGAATTGTGTAACTGTATTATAGATGATTTGCATCATATTTTGGTCTTGTGGCACATGCTTTTAATGCAGTATCTGTGGGAATGTTGCAGAAACATGGCGAGAAATAATGTTGAAACACTGTATAGTTGTTACAGTGTTTATTATCATCAATCTATAGGTGAAATTTTTAACAATTTAAATCAGAAATTAAGAATTGATTTTTAGACCCATCCAAATAAGTTTTTGGTTTGGACCAGATGCCTCATTAGAAGGATTTGGGATCCAAATTTGAAGAAAATTTTTCTGTTGGTAGATGGAGCTTCTTTAAGAACATGCGCTCATTTCATATAGATTTCTTAGAATTGTTGGCTATATTTTTCTTTTGGAGAGAAATTTTTAGTCACAGAGAGTTTTACAATCAGAAAATACAATTTCAGCAGCATTTATTATGCAATAGGAGGTATAACCTCTTTGTCACTTTTAAAACATGCTTACTACAAATATTTCATTATTTGGGCTTGGTGTTTAAGAAAGAACATTTTTATCACAGCTCTTTATATTCTTGGTAAGAAAATTTTGAAGCTTATCATTTGTCTAAAAAATTTACAGATTCAACAGGATGGCAATTGAAAGAAGATATATTTGTTTTGTTGTTATCACGTTTTCATTTTCAAATCTGTAGATAATTGATTCGTTGTCTTTTGACCAACAAGCTCCTTTCAGAGATGTTTGTACTTTTCATGGTCAGATTTAAGACCTTATATATATTTTCCCATCTTTTTCATTGTTGGGGATATATTAGTGATAAAGTTCAGAAGGCTCTTTTGATTATTCCTTTTGGTCTGCTCAGAGTTGGTTTTCTTTGCTAAGACCAATTTTAATTTATTTGACAGTTAAAAGTTCTGCTAAACATAAAAGTTAGTAACAATGTTACATACTGAAGAATGCCTTTCCGTCAGGAAGAGATTTGATTTAACTGTGTATTGTAAAAAATATAAGTGAACCAACACCTGAATGGTTGATTGTGCGGTAGGGTAAAAACGTGTGTATTATATTCAGAAATCACTTTAATATAAACAGGAGATTTCAGAATCATTTGTAAAATATATTTACACATTTCTTTTGGAGATCATGCATCTATGATCAAGCATTATCAATATTTTTTGAGAAATTTCATTATTTGGTGTGTTCAAAGAGAACCAATTCCTTATCACCATCTAAAAAGGATGTTATTGATTATTAATTTTTTTTTGTAAAACACAAGCTTTTCATATTCAGCATGTTTAATGTGAATTTTACTTGTTTTATGTTGAAACAGCCTTGATCATTTAAGAAGTAGCTAGATGTTACTAAATTTGTTTGTTTACTACATGCATATGTGAAAGGTTGCTTAAGCTTGAATCTGCAATTGAAGAGTTAGATACTCCTTCACTGTGGAGATGAATTTAGTGCTATCTTTTTAAGTTCTTTATATTCATTAGAGGATTTTACATTGAAGACTGTCTTTTATACTTGTGTCTTTATTTGCCTTGACTACAACTGCCAAAGTACAATCTTTATCAGCTGTAGATTTACATTCTATGTCTTTCATTCAGAGACATGGCACTTTATTTTTTCATATACATGTACATGAGTTTTTGAAAAATACTAGATCTGTTAGTTAGTCTCCCTACTGAGGTGATCAAGGGTTTTGATAAACCAAAACTTTGTGTTGTTAAGACAATGATTTATCATGTTTTGTGTACAAAATATGTGAGAGAATTCATCTAAGTCTTTTCGTAAAGTTTAGATAGTTAGAGAGAGTTCTAATTTTAGCCGAGGTTTTAAGGTTTACTCATTTAGAGGAACCTCTTCATAAGTGCATTTAGCTTCAGGATGTTCTATTAAAGACATTATGGCAACAGCTTAGTCTGAACATATGGTAAAACTTTTTATAAGTTCTATAAAAGGGAAAGTGAATAATATCAGTACTAAAACACTTTTCTTCAGTTGTAGTTACTGGATGATCTTGTGATTTCTATGCTTTATTAAATTTTGGCATTTATATAAAAATTGTTTTTAGTTTGTGTCTACACTTTAAACAAGCTAATTTATTACTTGAGACCGAAGGCGAAATATGAATAAGAATGTTCCTTCATCCAAGCATATCTTGGATGTGCAGGATGAAGGTCATTCTTAGAATATGAGCCTGAGGCTCGAAAGTAATTAATTCCCACCCTAGGGATTATCAGTCAGACCCACCCTTTTTCCAATGGGTTTTATATTTGGTCGACACAAACTTGCTTTAAATTATGACAAGTTATTATGGAACAGGTGCTTATATACTAGGGTCAAGGTCACTGGCCAGCTATGGTCTGGTGGTTATAGTTTGTTTCTTTAAACAGAGATATTACATGTAAGCTTCACCCCTCATAGAGAAGTTAAGCTAATTTATTACTTTCGAGCCTCAGGCTCATATTCTAAGAATGACCTGCATCCTGCACATCCAAGATATGCTTGGATGAAGGAACATTAATTGTGAACTGGAAATTGCTTAATGTACAAAACTTAAATGAAGCAACTTTAGTTTTTTTAAATATGGCAAAATCACCAGTTCAACCAGTTAAAATCAGCGGTTCCGTATCATCAGATATCTGTATCCGTCTCTTCTTAACAGTTTATCCTTCAATTAATTTTGTACATTGATTTTGCTTTCAAAGACGAAAAAAGTCACATTTATTGCACCTATATTCGATTTAAAATATATTAGTATTAGTTTATTTATTTGAGGCCCGCGTTTTAATATCGTGACCGAGGACCGGGACACCAAAAAGCATCTGTTATGATCAACAATAATAAATCGCTAAAAGTTATCAAATATCTAATTATAAAATATCAAAATATTTCTGTGAAAAGATATAACAAAACATTGTCCAATTCAACAGTGTCTGGTTTGTTCTACTCTACAGAAAATCGAACTATTTATGACTTTCACTGATTATTGATATTGTTGCATGATTAGATTGTGTGTGTTTTGAACGTGAAGATTGGCACCGTAGAAAATGGAGTTAATCCAACTGTTTTTCGATGAGCAGAAAGTGTGTTCCGAATCGGCGACTTGAACATTCACAGACGGAACAATATGTCATTACTTCATTGGAATGCGACTGCAATCACATTCTGAGGTCACAAAAGGCCACAGAGCTCGCGTCAACAGCAATACGCAAAAAAAGTCCGCCAACGGGCAACGCTTTCAAGAGATATATGTGTGGTACCCAATGTTATGATATTGTTATTATTATATTTATTTATGTTGGTCTAGTTTGTTTTGTGGGGCCTGATAGCTGTTTACAAAAAACTCTTATAACTGTGCAGTTTAGAAATCACTGGAACAATCATAGATACGATACTGATGGAATGATTGGAACTTTCAATTTGACTTACATAGCGATTTCAGAATGATCTTATTAGACATGTTACGAAAAGGTATATTTTCGACACTAAGGTTGACAAATTAGATTTTAAATGTGGGGAAGGTGTCAAAACCTTGATTATAGATTTAAACAGGTAACTTTAAATCATGTGCTTCTTGGTAAATTTAAATCACATTATCTAGAACATCATAGTGTAACATCGAATATTACAATTGCTTTTTTGCTATCATGCTGGAGATTTTAAGACGTGAAAGGTGTACGCGTGTAGGATTGAGTGGGGGTAACGAGGGGCGATCGAAATGGATAAATTTTATCCGATAAGATGACAAAAGTTCTGGGGGAAATCTAACTCTAAACCTGGTCAAATTAAAACTATGACAGGGTTAAACATGTTTGTGAGCGCTCAATGTCACAGTTCAACATTAGGACAAACTACAAATTAAAATAAGATCTAAGTGGCTTAATTCATAAGCTCGACACGAGGCTTATAAACAACAAACATACTATTACAAAGTGCCGAAGTAAAACAAAAGTACTCGCATATACTGCACGCTAGTTCAAAGACAATTTAAACTAATATGCAAAACATGTTCACTCAGACTAAGAGATTACCATTTGATTTTTATTTGGGTTTGGAATGGCGAATAAGATGAAAAATTTTGTTCTGCATTTGGTTTTATTTTTGTAATCTCTCAATGTCCACCTTTTTATTTATCACTCTTTTTGGTCCGTCCTTTTTAATTAGTTCATCCTGCCTTTTTTGGGGCCAAGTTGCTAGTTCTGCCTTTTCAAATTTCATCATACGTTATTTGTAAGGTCTATTAAGGATCTATTAGAGATGACACATTTTCGTAAGAATTAACACAAGTATGTACCCGTGTCTCCGCTGCTCTGCACATCTACCACATCTACCTGTCCACCTCCCCCTCCTCAACTTTTCGCATTTATAGAGATTCTTAAACTTTGAAATATTAAAGAATGTATGAATATCTATTTCTTATGTTTCTTATGATTCAAATGTTAGTGAATAATCGTTCCATACGAAATATTTATAATAAATTGTTTCTAAAGAATAAATACAGTTTTAAAATAATATCCAATGTATACATAGCTAATCTCTTTTGTGTTTTGACATAGTCCCCACATTTAAAGTGTAAATTGTCAACCTCAGCGTCATGAATATACCTTTTCGTAACATGTCTAATAAAAGATGCGTTATTTAAACTTCTAACATGGTTCTAAAACTTTCCTTTCTACAGTGTTCTAGAGATTTCCGTGACAACTATATATATATATATATATACAGCCACTAAAGTTAAACTTTCAGACATTTGATAAACATTAATATTCTTAGCATTTGGATTGATACTTTTATTTTACAAACAACATCATACTAGTACTTACTTCTTGTAAACTTGTGTATGATAAATCTTGATTAATTTTATTATTGATTTGTGTCTTTTACATTTGTTGGCTACAATTTAAAGGTGATTCTGGCCGTAACAGAAATTGGGGGCTACTCCGAGGAAACGTAAATATTTTATTAAAATTTCTTCAGTATTTTTTGTTAGATTTAGCCAACAAAATTCTACGAAATGGCATTTGATGCCGGTAAATTTTTGAAAACGCCAGACCTGGAGGGATTGATAATTTAAAGAAAGAGAAAGAAAAAAAAGATGAATTTAAATTAAAACAAGATGAACTTAAATTAAAATAGGCAGAACTTGAAATGAGGGAAAGGCTAGAGATGGAGAAAATGAAAATTGAAATGGTCAAAGAAGAAAGCAACACTAAAGTCCAGTCGAAATTAGAACATTTTGATGAAGCCAAAAATATACGCTTGGTGCCCAGATTTTGTGAAAAAAAAAACAGTCGATAAACATTTTCCACAGTTTGGGACAATTGCTCATGATTTAAAATGGCCAAAGCCGTATTAGACTACGGTGCTGCAAAGTGTTTATGAGGGTAAGGCCGCCAAAATTTACAGAAACTTTGATTCATAAACCTATGTTGAATGTGCTCTGGAAAATAATCTATTTGATAAATGTGTTACGTAAAATAAAAACAATTTTGATAACCTAAGACAATTGATGTTATTAGAAGAGTTCAAATAATGTGTTCATTAAGACTTAAAAAAAATAAAGACGAAAAAACTGTTGAGACAATACATGATGCAGCTGTTATTTCAGATATTTATACCCTTTCACATAAAAGAAGTTTCAAGGGTCCACATGTTATTACATCGAGTGGAAATTACAAAAATCAAAGCCTGAACGTACTGATAGTAAGCCTGTTGCACAGAATAAGAGTCAGTTTAGTTATAATATAACTGGTCCAAAATTTGATTCTTTTGAGAAGAGGTCACTGACTTGTTCTTATTGTAAGAAGAATGATCACCTGATGGCTGATTTTTTTAACTCAATAAGCCCAAGACCAGTGCTTGAACTACACTCTTAGTTACCAAACGTTGGAATGGCCTGCGAATCAGGCTTTTAAGTCCAGTTTGTGTGATTACATGAGGGTCATAAACCCTTTATATCTGATGGGTTCGTTTCTATTGTTCATGATACTACTCTTCATCCTATCAAGATTTTAAGAGACACTGGAGCTTCTCAGTCTTTATTGTTAGAAGGTGTATTGCCTTTGTCCGAGGAAACTTCTGTTCGTGTATCCGGTTTGTTTCAAGGTGTAGAGTTAGGTTGAATAGATGTTCCCCTCCATCGTATTTATCTAAAGTCAGGTTTGATAACTGGACCAGTTGTTGCGGGTGTTCGTCCCAATCTCCCTGTTGAGGGTGTTGCATTATTGCTAGGAAATGATCTAGCTATGAACAAAGTGGTTGCTGAACCAATCGTTACCAGTGAACCGGTGATGGATGTTAAATCACATGAAGATGATGCTGAACTGTATCCAGTTTGTTTGTTAATTAGGCAATGGCTAGAAAACAACAACATGAGGATTTGCAAGAAGACCAGTTTGATTACATGGACCTTTCTGACACTTTCCTAGCCGACACTGAAGGTCCTGGTAGCTCATAAAACGCCCTAATAAGACCATGCACCTAGTGTTAGCAAGAACTTAAGTATGCCTTGGCCAGACGTAAACAGCCATTCATTAGACCGAAAGAAATTTTTTGAAGACCAAAATAAAGACCTTGAGGTTCTTCAGCTCCACAAGAGGGCTCAACCATTGGGGGAAGCAGACAAAGTGACCGAATTTTATTACCATCAAGACAGCATTTTAATAAGGAAGTGGATGCCCCTGATGCTACCCAGAGGAGGAATGGAGAGTGGTGGTGCCTAAAGTTTATAAGCAAGAAAGTATTGGTCTTTCCCATGACACTCCCTTGGCTGGACACTTAAATATAATGAATACTTGCCTTAAGATCTTGCAGTAATTACTACCAAGACTTAAGAATGATGTCGCAGAATACTACAAATCATGCCATATATGCCAGTATGTTGGTTAGCCTAACCAAAATATACCACCTGCACCACTTCTGTCTATTCCAGCCTTTGACGAACCTTTCATAATCCCGAGGTGCCTAAGAACGTTTTCATCAATCATTGATGAAGAACATGATTAGAACTTTTTGTCTTCAATTTGACAGATACTGGGATGATGGAGTTCACTTTCTACCTTTTGCGGTCCAAGAGACTGTTCAAGAATCCCTTGGTTTTAGGCCCTTTCAGTTGGTATTTGACTCCTCTGAAAGGGGACTTTTAAAATTGATTAAGGAAAAGTGGCTTGCTGAACACACTGACTTGAATCTTTTAGACTATGTATCTAGATTTAAAGAAAAAATGTATACTGCTTGTCAAAATTGCTAAGAAAAACTTTTAAAATGTACAGAATAAGATGAAAATATGATATGATAAAGATGCCAGGGACAGAGTTTTTGAGCCGGGTGATAAAAGAGGGACGAAAGATACCGAAGGGACAGTCAAACTCATAAATCGAAAATAAACTGACAACGCCTGGTTAAAAATGAATAAGACAAACAGACACACAATAGAGCACATGACACAACATAGAAAACTAAATAATAAGTAACATGAACCCCACCAAAAAATAGGGGTGATCTCAGGTGTTCCAGAAGGGTAAGCAGACCCTGCAGAGTCACATGTGGCACCCATCGTGTTGCTTATGTTATAACAAATCCGGTAAATAGTCTAATTCGGTAGGTCACATTCATGAAAGGGAAGGGAATTGTAGTTAGGAACATTTCCGATTTCATTTGTGAAACGGTTATTCCATAACGGTAAACCAACTCGTGATTGCGTCCGTAAAATTTACGATGGGATGATTTCAACTTCACCATTTGGAACTCTTGGTTTAATAGCTTCCTTGTGAGCAGCATCCCTCTATCTAGAAAATCATGATAGGAAATAGAAGCACGGGAATATCATACCAATTGGGAGATATATACCCCGTATGCAGGTACTGCTGTAATGTTGCTACTCAGAAAAGGAAAGTTAAGGTACTTGTAATTTTGCCAATCCCTAAACATACTTTACAGGTTAAATAGTGTTGTCCTTATACAATAGAGAGTAAACTCAATGATTTGAATTATATTGTAAAAACTTCAGGTCGGCGCAAACAAAATAGAGTGTATCATATTAATATGTTAAAATCATATGTTGAGCGTACTAATGAATGTGAGAGTAAACCAGTTGCCACTTTAGCCATGGTTAAATTTGAGAACAATCATGACAAACCAGATGTAAGTGAACACTATTTTAGTTCTAAAAATATGGAAGAGACAGTTAGACTGAAAAATTCAGAAATTTTTTCAAACTTAGATTCAAAACTTGCACATCTGTCTTTTGATCGTAGAGAAAAAAATGAAAGCTTTGGTATTTTCTTTTAAAAATCTTTTTCCAGATGTGCCAGACAAAACCACTACTGTTTGTCATCATTTAGATGTTGGCGATGCTTCTCCAATTTAGCAACATCCTTACCGGCTCAATCCACTCAAACCTCTGGATAAGTTATAAGACAAGAAATTAAAGATATACTTGACAATGATATTATTGAGCCGAGTAACAGTGAATGGAGCTCTTCTTTTCTCCTTATGCCCAAACCAGATACAACCTTTCGTTTCGTGACTGATTTCAGAAAAGTAAATTCAGTTTCAAATTCTGATTCCTATTCGATTCTGGGGATAGACGATTGTATTCACAACATTGGTCACGCAAAAATTGTAAGCAAATTTGATTTGTTGAAAGGTTACTGGCATGTTCCATTGACACAGAGAGCTCGTGAAATATCAGCTTTTGTCACACCATATGACTTATTTGAATATACTGTAATGCCGTTTGGCATGAAAAATGCTCCAGCTACATATCAAAGAATAATCAATAATGTTATAAAAAATTTAGACTGTTGTTAAGCTTATATTGATGATATCATTGTATGTAGTGATAGTTGGAAACAGCATTTAACACATTTGAATTTTAATCTTGGTAAAAATTAATTTTGCCAGGCCACTGTTAATTATTTAGGGCATACGGTCAAATGAAACCTATTACGGCTAAAGTGGATGCAATTGCCAAATGTCCTCCTCCTACAAATAGAAGACAGCTTTTAAGATATTAAGGCATGAATGGATTTTACAGGAAATTCTGTTCAAATTTTGCTACTGTTGTTCAACCATTGACTCATCTTTTATGGAAAGATTCTAAATTTATCTGGAGTGAAAATTGTCAAAATGCATTTGAAAATAGCAACTCTCTTGTAATTAATTGTCAGGTTCTGATCACTCCAGATGTTTGATCTAAGTAAGTAAGTCTTGTGTGGACAAAATGCACTTCTGGCGTATTAAAATTTTAAACTTGTTGCCTTTTGTTAGCTATTATTCGTGTGTTTCTTTGTCAATTATGTTCTCCTATTTATTTATATTGTAGTCCTGTAATGTTGTGTTGTCATTTTAATGTTATATTTCACATGGCCATAAAAGAGGGAGGTTTGGCATGCCACAAAACCAGGTTCAACCCACCATTTGTTCCTTTAAAAATGTCCTGTATCAAGTCAGGAATATGGCCATTGTCATATTATAGTTCGTTTCTGTGTGTGTTAAATTTCAACTTTGTGTTTCAGTTGTGTCGTTTGTTTCCTCTTTCTTTAAGTGTGAATTCACATTACTATAAGACGTGTCACGGTACTTATCTATCCCAAATTCATGTATTTGGTTTTGATGTTATATTTGTTAATCTCATAGGATTTTATCTAATGCTTCGTCCGTTTCTGTGTGTGTTACATTTTAATGTTGTGTCGTTGTTCTCCTATATTTAATGCGTTTCCCTCAGTTTTACTTTGTTACCCCGATTTTGTTTTTGTTCATGGATTTATGAGTTTTGAACAGCTGTATACTATAGCTACTGTTGCCTTTATTTGAAAAAAACAATTGCCGTTGATGCAAGCGATGTAGGAACTGGAGCTGTTTTATATCAAGAAACAGATGATAATACTGAAAAACCTATATCATATTTTTCTAAGAAATTGTCTGCACTTCAACATTTTGATGTATATTTAAATCCAACTGTGAATCCTATATATTCTTGTTTGTACTGATCATAATCCTCTCACCTTCATATATAAAATGGGAAAGAAGAACCAGAGATTGACTTGGTGGAGTTTATTGTTACAGGGATATGATGTTATTGTAAAACATATTAAAGGTAAAGATAACGTAATAGAAGATGCTTTTATGAAAAGTTTTTGTTAAACTCAAACTTCTTTTAAGGGGAAGGTGTTATGATATTGTAATTATTATATTTAACTGTGCAGTTTAGAAATCACGGGAACTATCATCGATACTGATTGAATGATTGGAACTTTCAATTGGACTTACATAACGATTCCAATATGATCACAATAACAGATGCGTTATTTAAACTTCTTACATGGTTCTAGAAACTTCCGTTCGACAGTTTTTATAGGACATTCCTTTCTACAGTGTTCTAGAGATTTCCGTGACAACTATATATATATACAGACACTAAAGTTAAACTTGCAGACATAGACATAGAAATAGACATCGATAGACATTAATATTCTCAACAGTTGGGTGGACACTTTTATTCTACAAACAACACTAGATTGTGACCTTAGTATTGGACGTAATATTCCGATTTTTTACAGTCATATATGTTTGCCTATTTCAGGATACTTGTTCACTGTGAATAGGTCCTGTTCTTGTTATTAATTATATGCTAGTTTTAGTATCCCTTATTTAAACTATCTTTTCTGTTCGTGTTGTTTGTTATCATATTTTGTTTTCAATTCTTCATTATTATTGAATTGTTATGCATTTATTTTTCTACATTGGCTAGAGGTATAGGGGAGGGTTGAAATCTCATAAACATATTTTACCCCGCCGCATGTTTTAGCCTGTCCTAAAGCAGGAGCCTCTGGCCTTTGTTAGTCTTGTATTATTTTTATTTTTAGTTTCTTTTGTATAATTTGAAGTTAAGTATGGCGTTCATTATCACTAAACTAATTTATATATATATATATATATATTTGTTTAGGGGACAGCTGAAGGACGCCTCTGGGTGCGGGAATTTCTCGCTACATTGAAGACCTATTGGTGACCTTCTGCTGTTGTCTGTTCTATGGTCGGGTTATTGTCTCTTTGACACATTCCCCATTTCCATTCTTAATTTTATGTACATGTAACCGCTAATGTCAGGTTTTAATAATTTTATTGTCCCCCGTGCTATTCTTTTAAAGTTTTAAAGAATTAAAAAGGCTGGTATAGCTCAACAGGACTAATAAGGCCAAGTTAACTTTGCTCATCACTTGGCGTCCGTCGGCCGTCTTCTGTCGTCCTCCGTTAACATTTCAAAAAAATCTTCTCCTCTGAAACGACTGGATCAAATTTAACCCAGCTTGGCCACACTCATTATTTAGGTATCTAGTATAAAAATGTGTCCGATGACTCCACCAGCCAACCAACATGGCTGACATGGTTTAAATTGAATATAGAGGTAAAAGGGTGTTTTTGACGTATATCTCTGAAGCTGGAGAATTTAAAGCAAATCTGACATGGGTAAAAATGTGTATTATGTTAAGATATATCTGCCCTGAAATTTTCAAAATTAATATTTAGCTCACCATAGATACCAGGATTTAAATTTTGTATTTAAACCAGACGAGCATTTCTTCTAGAAAAGACTTATCAGTGACGCTTGATTCCTTAAAAGTAAAAAAGGCCAATCATACACTGATCGAATAAATTTGATCTATGACACAATATAAATACAATAATTATAAAAAAAGGTGGGGGAGATGTAAAATAATGTCAGAAAGACAAATATAACCTTGGTAAAAATGACGTTAAATAAAATCAAGTACACAGGTAAATATTATAATGTTGTAAGGAGTAAACAGAGTACAGACATATCAGAACGAATGAGATATACAGCACTCTTTTTTTTTTTTTAACTGTATCCTCGTCTGATGGGTTTTCGTTCTATTTTTAATGCATTGTAACGTCACAATCTTCATTGAAAATGCATGCATAGTACGAATTTATATGAAGTACGAAATCATATGATCTGACCATATACTTTATTACTTAAGGTGGTACCCAACACCTTCACTAGAATTAATTTGGCTCGTTTATTTTTCATAAAATTTTGACAAAGTATTTACTTTGACCCTTTGACAAAAATATAAAAATTTCAAAAAATTTGAATCAACCATTTTATCAGAAAAATTACACTGGTTATATAGCAGTTTGACAAACACTAATTTTGATCATTGAGAAACTTAATATTCCCTTAACAACACAACGTTATTAAAACGTTTAGCTGATTTTACAGTATTATCTCCCTGTAGTGTTAGGTACCACCTTAATTTTATGAGATTTCTACTCAAAAGGTGTTATTTGAATTTTGCATAAAAATCGAAACGATAGATTAATATGTCAACCATTTATATTAAAAATCCGTATAGTATGGCAAAAACGACGATTTCCTAAAGTTTTTATAGAATAAATGCGAATGCTATCTCAAGCTTGATTCAGCTTACTCCACAATATATCTGTATAAAAAGCTAGGAAGAAATAGATAGGATTACAAAAAAATAGAGCTTTTATTTGTCTTGTCCTACTCGAGGTAAAAGTAGTTAATGAATAAACGGTAGATAATCATGGAAAATATTCCTGCAGAAAGTATGCTGTATGATATATCTGCTTGAAAATGGATCTATAACTATTTAAAGACAGAACCTTGGTGCCCTGGTTTCCATGCTTTCCTTATGAAATGCGCTCTGTAGTCCCACGATCCAAGTCACCAAATTTTGTCGTCAGACGTCGAAGCAATCTCGCTATCTCACTATTAACAGTTAATGAACAGCGACGGGAGCAAAGTAAGGAGAAAAGCTCACTTAACCCTGTATGCCAGGTGATCTAAAAATATGTAATAATGAATTTTAATCTGAAATCACAAATTACAAAAAAAACAAATTTGTTATCACGAATATAATCCGTTATTACCAATTATATAATTCGTTATATCGATTTAAATTCGTTATCACAAATTACAAAAAATGTGAAAATAAATTCAATTCGTAATAACGAATTACAAAATCTGTTATAACGATTTTCACCAATTTGTTATCACAAATTTGATATGTTATAACGAATTATAAAATTCGCGATATCGTTTTAAATTCGTGATTCCGAATTAAAATTATATTTTTGCGACGTCCTAAATGCGCTTCCGTACAACAGTATCCTTCTAGTAATAGCATTTTTATTTTGACTTTCCTTGCATGTTATTGAAGGGTGTGTCACTTCAATAAAGCGTGATATGGATTAGCCGCTGGAATATGCTTGAATTTATTATTTATATTATCGATCAGCCTTATTTTTTGTGTCTGTTCAAAGTCTGCAACATCTATGAATCTTTCATGTGTTGCAATGCAGCTGTGTAAATCCCGAGCGTTTTCCGATATGCATTGTCTTCTCTACCTTTTCATCAATGTCGATTTCTGCCTGAGGAAATGTCTGTACCAAGTAAAAAATATGACAGTTGTTTTCTATTCGTTAGTAAGGCGTTTGAAACATTGAAACAATAAATTGACATTAGTAATTTTTTTTCTATTTTTTTTTATGATAAAAATATTTTGAGAAAGTAATACCATGAATAATACTGACATTGACATGATTTTCTCGATAACACCTAATTAACAGAATTTTGCCAACCCGATTAACAGACCAACCGCCCATATAGCCGCATACTCAATATGGATTAACCGATCAATCTCTCGGTTAGCCGAGTGACGGCCGAGTTCCGTTTGTATTACGCAAAACCAAACTTATGAAATATAACGAACAATTTTATGAACGTTTCATCATGTGTGCTTCTTCCTTTGAATGTGATTTTTTTGTTTTACGTCACATTTTCATTCTTGTCGACCAAACAACATTAATAATAGGAATAGTTTATCTTATTTAATGCTAGAAACATGAATGCATAAAGGTATTTGACGTTTTATGCGTGCATTGGCACTCACACCACATCTTCCTATATCTATAACAGCATACCTGTAATGACCTTAAGTTGTCTAGTTTACTCGAAGACTTGAAACCTCAATAAGTTTAGGTGTTATGTAATTTCTATTTCTGTTTTTGTCCTCGATTAGCTGAGTCCAACAAATCTTACCCAAACAATAAGAAAATAATGTTTTTAACAAACGATTAGGAAATGTGGGGATTGGTGAAATAAATAATTTATTTCGGATTTTATTGTTTCGGGTACTATGCTATGTTTTCTTGATTTTCTGTATTATATTTTTAATAGAATGATTTGTCAACTAACTAAAAACATAGAGAAAAGAGAAAAGTCATCAATATTCAAAAGTAGTAAAAAATATGTGAAGCCACAAAAAGTAAAGGATACAGTTCCGTTAGTTTTACGACAAACCAAACCTGTGAAATATCATGAATGATTTTATAAGATTTTTATCATGTCTGCTACTTCCTTCTTATGTGACTTTTTCAATCTACGTCAAATTTGCATTCTGGTCGACCAAAGAACACGACTTACAGACGTTAAGAATAGGAACAGTTAAATATCTGATTTATTTGATAGAAAAACGAATGCGTAAAATTCAATATATATTTGATTTTGTATGTGTGCAAACCCACATACCTGCAATGACCTTTGAAAGTTGTCTCGTTTACTTGAAACATCAATAAGTAAAGGTTTTATTTAATTCCTTGTTTCTGTTTTAGCCCTGTTATTGCTGTGTCGATCGTCTGAATATGACATCGACGTTTTGGGACTAGGTTCCAAAAGAGCATACCCGGAACAATCAGAAAATAAAACATAAAACTAGAACATACCCGCGAAATCGCGGACTTTTACAGCTTGTAAACTGTTTTAGGATGAATTTTTGTGACAGATTTTATGTCTGGAGAATTTCAGAAAAGGTATCAAAGCCCTCCCCCGTTTTTCCCAAGTCCGTTATTTGTTTCCGTTCTATTAAATTACATTATTTTCGTATTTTTGGCGTCAGACCACAATTATTTTTCCCGTTTGCTACAATGCATTTTTTGATAAAAGTCAAATTAAATTTAAAAATTTGCTCCGCTTCAAACATGAAATAAATGTAACTGCTTATAGACCATTATTATTCTAAAAAAATATGCTGCTAGGAAAATCCATCAGTGTTTTTTTTCTTTCTTTTGAGAGCACTATTAACATGCCAATAGTAGGATTTGAATCTTGCATAAATGACTAAGGCTAATGTTTACCCTACTTTCATTTTGGCCAAATCACTACTTTCAATTTCATCAATTAATTTTTGTAAATATAATTAATGTTTTACATATTTCAATATATATGCAACTGATATGACCCCTTTGATAGTAAACATTTCAAAGAAAACAGTAGACAAAATACCTAAAATGCATAACCCTATATAATAATTGGGAACTATATTCCACGACCAAAGGGAATAAGTTGTGGTCTGAAGCCTTCTGTATACTATGAACAAAAAGTCTATTTGCTTTTAACTATCAATTCCAAGTGTCTTCTCCACGCCAATCACTGCTTCAATTATATAGAGAGTCTCTATAGATAATAGTAGTATTATCATGTAGATAAACGCGAAAATAATTGTTCTCTCCCTGAAAATCATGTGCAAGTTTAAACCGAGAGTCTTATCTATGACTAAAAGTCTGTCTGATGACGGAAACAATATCCGGGCGCCTTTTTTTTCGTTTTTTCTCCCAAAATAACTAAATTTGAATAATCGAAAGAATGGATGACAAATGCGACTATGCATGGTATATATTGGACACAGATGCATGATGATTAATTTATTGTAGAAGGAAGAGAAGCGACACACAAAATGAGGTCTTAATTCTCTTTTGATAGTAAAGATATATTTTTTAAACAAACTATTTTGAAATTTGTTAATTGGTGAAATAATAAATATATATTAGAAATGTAAACGATTTCGTTCAATATGCGTGACATTGTATTTCTATCCATCTTAATATGATTCAAACTGATACTAAGGGCCGTCTCAATTTTGCAGTGAGGTGAAAGTTGTTTAGGTCCGTTCTGAAGGCCTTACTGTGACTTTGAGATGAAATCCAGCAAAGAAAACGAAATTTCTTTGCAGTTTTCTGGTGTTGTTTTTTTCTGTGAATTTACTGATTTTGTGTCAATGATGGATACCCCATATCATTTGATTTTCTATTTTTCAAATCCGATTGATGTTTTCAAGTTAAAATGTACATGCACTTCGAATTTTGTTTGCAGGATATATGTGCTAAGATGTGATTCAGTATCCGAACGAAAGAAGAGTTAGTTCTCATGCGTATACCCCAGTTTTTGTTTTCTATGTTGTTTAGTGGGTACTATTATTTGTCTGTTATTCTTTTTCAGTTTTAGCCATGGCGTTGTTAGTTTATTTTCGATTAATGAGTTTGACTGTTCTTCTGGTATCTTTCGCCCCTCTTTTTTTAACCATAATTTTGAAAATATCTGGAGTTTTTTGTTGAAAGGCACTTTATCGCATAATTATGGCTTAATGAGTGATATATTGTTAAGTATATATAACTAAACTATGTAATTATATGTTGGTTTATTAGAGGCATTTCTGTAATTAATTTAAGTTCCTGTGTTTTGAGTAACTTTACTGGGTCATTAAACATTGAACATATACAAGTTTAAATTACACTCAATTGGGAATATTTTTTGGGCAATTATAAGCCTAGATATAAAAGTGTTTCAATGCATCTATTTTTAATTCCATATTTTGTTTAATAGAATAAAACAACTATAATAAGATAAAATAACCACTTTAAGGTAAATCTACAAGTTTCCTTTGCGAATCATCATGGTTGTTGTTTTAACATTGCCATAGAAATTCTTCCAGCTCACCCAAGATATTCCATATACACCGAATCCTTTAAATTTACCATTTAGGTTAGAATTATAACAATTATGATACCACCATCCTGCTCTGAGTGACAATGCACAGTTTTTGATATTGCTCTTATCCTTTGTATCGAATATCTTACCATTATGCTGGGACAGACTATCACCTAAATATTACAAAACTGAACATTAATCTACATGCGAAAAAATTAGGCAATGTCAGGAAATAAATAGCATATGACAAATGTAACACATACATTCACGATATCAACAAAGGTTTTAAAATTCAAACCAAGTCAAACGAATCTGATACACAAAATGTTTTATCTGAAATTTTATTAATATATTTGAAATAAATTATCAGATTTTTAGAGATCATTTACATTGTAACTGTCTGCCAAGGTCTTAGTAATAAATCACCCACGACTTAACAGAATGAGTAAATGTGAAGATCTTGACACATATGTATGATCTATCTATATATATTAAGTAGTTTATATGTTTAACACTTCTTCTGTTTTTTTTTTTTTTTTTCTCTATATACCGTAAACATTAATTTTATAGACTAGACTTGAGTTTAATCAAAAGAGAGCAACAAAAATTTGTTCTGTATATATAGCATAAACCTTTACAATTATTCTTGATTAAGAAGTTTGAAAATATCAAAAGGGAGTTTAATTTTCTGGGTACCACCTGCAATCTAAAGGTTTGTTAATTAGCACTTCAGAAACCCCTACTTGATATTTCTTCGCATAATAAAAAAGCATCCTTCGTTTGTGTACAAATATTTTGATATATGCCAAACTACTGAAAAAAGAAGGTCTGCTTCTTATTTTTGTTTTCGCAATATTAACACATATACACGATTCAAAACTAGATTTATGTCAAACGTGTTTATTTCGACTTTCCTATTGAAAACATATTCTCTTCCATATATCAACTAATACGTATACTTTACGCACAAGCATATTCACACTATATGGAAATTGTTGACAGGGATGTGATCTTTGCACAAATTTTGTTCGAAGGAGTAACACGGAAGAATGACTCAAATAAACACTAGATTTGTTTAAGTCACCTTCATGAATTGGTTAACCGATACGATATGTCTGTATTCACACACTACTAGTGACATGATTAGCGTCTTAAACAAGATAATCTTTAGATTTACGATTTTATTCTATTCCTTATTTATCTAATTTTATTATAACATTTTGACTGCATGGAGAGTCGAATGACAGGTGATGACACGAACCATGTACTGCCAACAATTCTCGCTCACTTTGGAGTTCACGTGATTTTCTCTCCTTCGTATATTTATTTTCGCTTGATTTGGATATTGTTTTGATGGATTTGATAATTGAATTTGTCAATCACTTGATGTCGAATTGCACTGTTTTATAATAACAATCTGTTTATCCTCACATTGAGGTAAATTGTGGCAATGTACATGAACCCATGTGCTAACATCAAATGTCAAATACACTTTGATACAAAGAAATCGACTGAGGTAGAAACTTCTATGTATCTTTTGACATAAATGCACATTAACATTTGACAGGACATCATAAATTCCTACTCAGACCTGTCTTTCTTTTTCGGAATAACCTGTAGTGGATAACAAACTAATATGAAGTCGTAGCCCTGCAAGAACCACTAACCTCAATAATTTGTAAACATAACAAAATCACATATGCGAAAGTTCATTTACATATTTAATTGGAATGATCACTTTAAGGACATCTGGTCAATCGTGAAATCTTTTCTTCTTTACCCTATGTTATTAGCGGTGCAATCAGATGAATCAACTCGCGAAGACAGTACGAAGGAAGCATGAACGTTTATCTAGCAATTTAAATAGCAATTTCAAGTTCGAACTCAAAATATCAAGTATAGAGAACAAGTCAAAAGCTACCAGTTTGATCAAATCATCCATTCTCCTAATGTCACTGACCCAATAGGACTGTAAAAGGCAATATTAAAAACTCCTTCTATCTCTTGCCTTCCGTAGTGTCACAGTTGTGTCTCGATACTGTATCCACTCCGTGCATGTTTGCATGATTCCTCCAAGGTCCAGGAGTCAGTTTGCGCTGAGTGTCTTCTCGGTAAAGGAGCCAAGCGACGTCTTTGCATAAGATAATGTAGAAACGCACTATATTCAATTAAATTTCGTATATAAATTATCAATTACAATCTACATAGCGGTCGTCAGAACTGGAAACCTCTGGGCAAAAATGCCAACAGCATTCTAAACAGTTTGTGTCTACATGTTTAACCCTTGAAACACTGTATATACATTGTTCAATTGTAAGGCTTTTCTGTTAATAAGGTGTCATTCGAAACGTGCACAGAAAAAGTATTATACCCAATACTAAAGTGTTTTTTGATTAATCATTTATTGCACCTTTGATGTCAATAGTTTACTAAATCAAAAGGTTCAATTAAGTATTCCTTTAGAATATTTATTGATTGTAGAAGGGGAAATATTCCATAAAGTTTATCATAACGTTAATTGTATTTATATTAACAGTTCTACTAGTACAATTTTATACCGGAATACGGTACCTTTCTCAACCTAAACTATACATGTTACAGTTACATGTCAGTTACATGTCAGTTACATGTCAGTTACATGTCAGTTAACTGCTAGTAGTCTGTTGTTATTTATGTATTATTGTCATTTTATTTATTTTCTTTTGTTACATCTTTTGACATCAGACTCGGACTTCTCTTGAACTGAATTTTAATGTACGTATTGTTATTCTTTTACTTTTCTACATTGGCTAGAGGTATAGGGGGAGGGTTGAGATCTCATAAACATGTTTAACCCCGCCGCAATTTTGCGCCTGTCCCAAGTCAGGAGCCTCTGGCCTTTGTTAGTCTTGTATGATTTTAAATTTTAGTTTCTTGTGTATAATTCGGAGTTTAGTATGACGTCCATTATCACTGTACTATTATGCATATTTTAGGGGCCAGCTGAAGGACACCTACGGGTGCGGGAATTCTCGCTACATTGAAGACCCATTGGTTGCCTTCGGCTGTTGTTTGCTCTATGGTCGGGTGGTTGTCGCTTTGACATATTCACCATTTCCTTTCTCAATTTTATATATGATTTTTTTTAACAGCTTCATTGAACCGCGAAATTGATGGTGATCGTTGCTACGTACTGATAGCATGACTCTTCATCCGATAATAAAAATTTGATATTTTGTTTTTTTTTACCCAACTAAATTATATAAGAAGTCTTAGATGATGAGGTAAGAATGTTTGTTTTTCACATATTACGAGTACAATCTCATTTTTTAACAGTAAATGTTAATTTTGATGGTCAAGCCAAAGATCGGAAGTTCATCGAAAGTACACGTGGTCTTCAAATTATACAGGTATGCCGTATAGCTGCATCTGTTCGATCTCCTGTTTGTAATAACTTTGCATTGTGAACAGTAATAAACATATTTAATAACAATACTAATTCAGTGTAGCAATACAAAAAACATGACAAAAAATTATAAAAGAGTAAAATTGCGAATTTCAGTTGCTGCACATCAACTGAATTCACACATGTGCAGTCATGAATTAACGAGGTTCCGCCTGCATTTCAATTAAAAGAATTCGAAATATTCCCATGTTTTAAGTATTATTCTCTTCTTGTTTTTGTTATGCCTCTGATGTTATCTACTAGTATGCTAATGATGTCCCTAATTGTAGTAATTCCACCAGTACTGTATGTTAGTAACCTGTAACCTAGAACTTCCAGTGATTGCTGAGAAAGACTGGCTGACAACCAAGAATAGAATGGTGACGTCTGGAGAGACAGGTGGCATTCAGGGAAGACTGAAACAATGTGTGAAGGGTTGGCAGCCCAACACACTGTTCCTGCGAACGAACACTATACCAAGATACAACACAGAATAACGAGCAATACCCCCAGAGTCTTCCGAGAGGGGGAGGATGAACATCCAATTGAGCAGGACAAAACTTTAAAACAACGGCAGACGCCAAGTGTCTTTGTAGGAAGGTTTACAAGAACTTAAAAAATTTGAAGATACACCAGGCAAGAACTAAGTGTGGATCTATGAAGCAGCAGAGGGAACGAACAGTTAACACTGATGAGACGAAGGAGGAGCACAGCCAGTAAGCACATCACATGTACAGTGCTGCGGACCTCTTACCAAATAAAGCTACTTAGATAAACAACGAGGAGGAGCACGGGAATCAAACCAACAGAAAACATCGACAGTACCTTCAACAGGCAGAAGGAAAAAAGCTACAATGACCACCAACAGATGATAGGAGATAGCAGATCTTTGATGAAGATCTAGACAGGATCTTAGATAACACACTAACTGGAAATGAACAGAGAAAGATGTCAGTATTGTCAACAATTGTTTATGCAGTATGACAAGAACGATTTGGAGTTAGTAAAACCAAAACAAGAGAAGGCACTCCAAAAATAAACGTCGTCAACAAGAAATAAAAACACTCAGAACCGAAATAAATGATGTCACAAAGCACAAAGCAGTAAAGAAGAGCAAACGAGGAGAAAATAAAATGGTGCATTGAGCTTAGATTAATATTGAGGGAGAGAAGAAACAACCTACAAAGATTAGAAAGAATCAGGAAAGCAAGCAGAGAAAGAAGGAAGAAAAGAGCACTGTTTGTTGCCAACCCATACAAGTTTACAAAAGCATCACTGGACGAAACATAGGCGGGATCAGTAAAATCACAAAAGAGGAAGTGGAAAAACCAATGAATATTAAGGAACCATCATGGAAAGAAGTGTCAGGTGTAATGAAGAAATCTAGGTATGCATCATCACCAGGACCATATGACATTCCGTATAAGTTAAATAAGAATTGCCCAATTATTTTGAAACACATGTGGAGGCTACTGAAAGTGGTGTGATGGAAAAGGAAGATACCATCAGATTGGTAGAAAGCAGAGGAGTGTTTAGTTCCAAAAAAAGAAAAATCAAAAGACATCACACAATTTCGAACAATATCTCTTCTAAATTAATGTAGAAGGAAAGATCTTTTTCTCTACTATCATGGCTCGTAGGATGACATCATATATAAAGGCAACAGTAGTATACCGCTGTTCAAAACTCAAAATTCCTTAGACAAATAACAAAATAGGGGTTACAAACTAAAACTGAGGGAAACGCATTAAATATAAGAGAACAACGACACAACATTAAAATGTAACACACACACAGAGAAACTGCAGACTAAGCATTAGAAAAAATCCTTTGAGAATAACAAATATAACATCAAAACCAAATACATGAATTTGGGATAGATAAGTACCGCGACACGTCTTATAGTAATGGGTATTCACACTCAAAGAAAGAGAAAACAAACGACACAACGGAAACCCAACGTTAAAATGTAACACACACAGAAACGAACTATAATATAACAATGGTCATATTCCTGACTTGGTACAGGACATTTGTAAAGGATAAAAATGGTTGGTTGAACCTGGTTTTGTGTCATGCCAAACCTCCCTCTTTTATAGCCATGTGAAATATAACATTAAAATGACAACACAACAGTACAGGACTACAATATAAATAAATAGAACACAATTGACAAAGAAACGCACGAATAATTGCTAACAAAAGGCAACAAGTTTAAAAAAATTTAATACGCCAGAAGTACATTTTGTCCACACAAGACTCACCAGTGACGGTGAGATACAAAAGTTCGAAAGCCGAAACAAGTACAAAGTTGAACAGCATCGAGGACCAAAAGTTAAAAAAAAAGCCGTGTCTTAAACGGCCAGGGTTTTCTGTTACGTACCAGAACATCCGTATTATTTAGAACAATTTATACTTTTGCAAACAGTAAATTTTATAAAATGCCCATACAAAAGATGTAAATGATAAAACTGAAGTATTAGCTAATTACAGGAAACAACCGAACTACATTACATAACCCGACAAAATGCAACACATCCTAATAAGTTTAAACCTCAACGCCAAGTGAAGTCATATTAGAAATTGTAAAAAATGACAAAAAAAATGACGTCACATTTGAATTAGTAAAACAGATCATATATGACAGATAACAACTATGAAAACACTTCAGTATCAAGATGTTCAGAGTGCATTGGACATACAAGCATCATTTCACAACTGATTCAAGGGGCAAAAGCTAACAAGAAAGATCGTACAGTAGTATGGCTAGATTTGGCCAATGCCTATGGTACTGTTCCTTACATGCTGATACATCAGTAGTCTGTTTCCCGACCGTTATTGAAATTATTGACAATATTTGTATATTCCGAAGGCATACTGAATGTTTTACGGAGGGGACCAACCTAAAACAGCAGTCACTAGATCTTTACCATTCCAGACCACTTTCAGAAAGTGATACGAGGTTATCTCGGTGGGATTGGGCTGCGGTTTACAACAAGTACATTTACAACAACATGGCAAAAACTACAAAAAGGAATAGTTACTGGATGAACCATCTCAGTTACCTTGTCACGGGAATGAATATGATAATTAATCTGAAGAGATAAAAACTAAAGGCCGTATAACGTCAACTAACATTAAGCAACCACCAAATAAAGGGTTCATGGACGATGTAATCATCACTACAGATACCTATGTCCGAAAAAGTCAGTAACATGGCCAAGGATGGCTTTCAAGCAAAATAAGTCGAGAGCTCTAATAATAAAAAAAGGGAACGAATCACATGATGCCTAGTGGTCTTCGTTGAGGACATTGATGGTGTTTGCAGTAAATCCACCAGTACTGTATGTAAGTAACTGATTTCATTTGTGAAGATTTTAAAAATATCAATGACCTTATCTTTCTTGTCAGACATGTAAAATGTTTTACAGATGGAAAGGAAAATTAAAGTTAAAAAAATTGAGAATGGAAATGGGGAATGTGCCAAAGAGACAACAACCCGACCATAGAAAAAAACAACAACAGAAGGTCACCAACAGGTCTTCAATGTAGCGAAAAATTCCCGCACCCGGAGGCGTCCTTCAGCTGGTCCCTAAACAAATATATACTAGTTCAGTGATAATGAACGCCATACTAATTTCCAAATTGTACACAAGAAACTAAAATTAAAATAATACAAGACTAACAAAGGCCAGAGGCTCCTGACTTGGGACAGGCGCAAAAATGAGGCGGGGTTAAACATGTTTGTGAGAATACACAATAGATTGTTCATATCAAAATAAGCTTCATCTTCAAATTGCCGCTTACTTAACTTTCAAGACTAAGTATATACTTATCAATTCTAAAGAAATGCTAAAAGCTGGTCAAGTTTATGTCAATAATGAATATGATATGAACAGGGGAAAAACGAAGTGTTTATTATCCTTATGCTGCTAACAATGGAAGAACAAACTGCTTGGTACTATTTGCCATTGATTAAGTAATTCATTAAAGGCTAATACATAATGTATTAATTTCCATTTAAACATCTTAAATTAGTTGTTGTTTTACATTGTCATTTCGGGGCCTTTTATAGCTGGCTTTGTGGTATGGGTTTTTCTCGTTGTTGAATGCCGTACGGTGACCTATAGTTGTTAATATCTGTGTCATTTGGTTGCATGTGGAGATTTGTCTCATTGGCAATCATGCCACATTCTTTTTGTTATGTACACAAAGTCTATGAAAACATGTTTTAAATACAAAACTGTATGTCATCATCAAACCCTTGTGTTTCAACTTTGCTTCATTTATATCACCATACTGTAAGGCAATTTTAACCTATGAATGTGAAGTCTGGTGTATGTTTTCTGTTAACTCAGTTGCATGCAAGAAAAATTATCAATATATTTTAGATGATACAATGATACATCTGAAAAATCAAATTTATGAAATATGGTCTAGAAATCCAGTTATCTTGCGTTGACTTTTGAACTAGGGAGATACCCAATGTATTTTTATATTATATTAGAAATGTTAAAATATTATCATCGACTAGATAATTCTCAGAACATGTTTTATATAATGTATATGTATGTAGAAAGTACGTCACAATAATAAAGTGAATACATGGTTCTCACGTATAAATCGTATTTTACAAAAGGTGGGCATACAAACATGTAAGTTAAAAACCAGTATATGTTCTTTCACAAAAGGAGTAGGTTCAGTAAGACCCCTTTTTGGCCCCAAAAAATAGCAGTTTTACAAAATTGTTAAAATGTAAACCTTTAGTTATTTATTGGACAGTAGAATGCTTCTGCTACATAAATATGGGCTGTTTTTGACAATACAATGCACATATATCCGGTACTAGCACCATTAAGTCATGCTAAATTACTGAAATCCTCATAATTCTAGCATTTTAGTTAAATTTTAGACGGTTTTCGTGTAAAACGAAAGTGGCCGCATTCGTGTTCATCCTTTATATTGAAATGTAAGTTGTATTTTATGATATTACATAACATATATAAAGGTTGAGGATGAACACGGATGCGGCCACTTTTATTTTTACCAAAAACCATCTGAAAAGTGACATTTTTCGGCATATTAGGTAGATTTTTCATATTTGAGCTTGAATCGGATCGTTTTTAATGACTAAATCTGTTAAAATCTTTCACATAAACTAATTAATTCAAATAAAATAGACACTTAAGTGTTTAAAAAGTGGTCAAAATCTTCCGTCAGATGAACCTGAAATTTGAGGCCAAAATCGGTCCTTACCGGACCTACTCCTTTATCAAAGATAAGCTATATAAAAATTATCTCCATTTCTGGAAGGAAATTAGAAATTAAGTATTGCAATCAAATCAAGGTAAACGTATTACATATTTTTTCTTTAAAACGCTATTTTGCTTTGAAAAATATTTGGATCTAAAAGATTTTAGATTAAAGCAATCAATCTGTTATATAGAATAAGCGTGCATCAATTAAGGATCGAGACTGATAGATATGTTAAAATTATATGTTGATAATAAAATGTGCTTTTTACTGAAATTTCTTTAATTTGATGTAATTTAGACAACTTTTGAAAGTTTTCATGGCTCTTTACACAAGAATAATTCAATGTATATTAATTTTAGGAAAGTATTTATCTCAGTATCTAGAGATAAGAAGTTCAAAGATAATAAATGCAATTAGCCAGAAATATACATATTTTGAGTAGTACTTAGTATATGATTTTGAATGGTATATTTTAAAGCTGTTCATTGTATTACCTGGTTCTGTCCTGAATTTTTAAAGCATTTTTAATAGTGTTAAACGGTGTTGTTTTCTTATATGTCTCTAATTTATGTCTAATCTCATGTACTTGTTGTAATGTGATGAAGGCTCTTTATATGAAGTCCTTGGTCCATTTAAAGGAAATTGAGGTCAAGGTCAAAGGTCAAGGTCATGTAATAATTTTTTTTAATTTTGGTTGTTATCGTTATTCCAAAGAAACTGTGACAGTAAATGATATGATGTGTATGCCAAATAACTGTTTACAAAAAGGCGCAACTTCAACCTATTTAAGTCGAAAAGTTTTAGTTAACCCTTATAGGAGTTTATCCCCTTTTGTATTTGAAATCAGTATTTCTCCACAACCATATAAGTGATTGACCTTGGGTCTTTTGATTTTAGATCACTGACCTATGACCTCAAAATTGAGATCAAGGTCAAAGGTCAATTTGACGTTTTAGATTTTGACCTTTGCTAAAAATTCTTTCTGGTTCATTATAAAACAATCAAGTCTTCTGCATAAACCTATTAATCTTATTTTTTCCATATCGGTTTGATTCACCACATTACATCAACACGGAGTGACATTTTCTAACATCATTTTTTCAATTTCTTTCTTATTATCGAGGTGGAAAGACCTTCAATTGTTCTCTGAAGAATTGGTTTTTAATTTGGTTTATAATTGTTTCGACAGCTGCATTTCATTGCTCGTTTGAAAAGTTCTTCTCTTAATGATCCATAACGACTTTCGGGTTTTTGTTTCTGTGTCTCGTAGAGAATTTTTTAGCTTAGCAGTCAGATAGCGTTCAGACCATAGCCGTTATAAAAGTCATTATTGAAATTATTTTGATAGATAACGCTGTCTTCTTCTTTCGATCAGTTTCGTTGGCAGTTCTTGTCTTACCAAAAATATTACTCTGGAATTAATTCAACACTTTTTATATATATGCAAAATTTGGTTTTGAACTTTTGAAAGTTTTTTACGGATTACTTAACATTACGGCTTCTCGAAAAAAGGAAATCTACAAGTCGGTTTTCACCGGATTCAATTGAAATCAGCAGACAAGAAAGTGACTGTTCGTCTTGGACAGTTAAGAAGTTCAAGGACAAACTGACAAATATTGGAATACACATTACTTCAAACTTAAGTAAAACAGTGTTACAACAAATTTATTTTGATAATCTCAAATCAATTTCCGAACCTGAACAATTGTCAAATGAAGACCAGGAAGTCTCGCCAATTTCACCAAATGTGACCAGTAATACGTCTAACGAACTTCCACTTCTGATCGGAAATTTAACAGAAGTTGTTATAGTATTAAGGGATTCAATGAATTATAACACCAATAGGAATAATTCTAATACTTCTTCATCAGCGGATTTTTTCCGGTAATATACAAGATACAAGACGAAATAGATTTCAACAAGTGCACACAGCAGATGATCATGTGTTTACATTATACAAATGGTACGGTGAAAGCGATTTCGGGATAAATCCCATCCTTAACACTTCTACAGCTACTATTAACGGAGTGACATCATCGTCTGTTCCCGTTTTGGATATCATTTCACCAGCACTTAAAAAGCAAATTATTGAAGGTAGGGACGTTAATCTAGCCGGATTACTTATGAAAGATTATGAATCCGTTCAGGCAGCTAGTACTTTGCTTACTAGCAGTGGTCTTGAAATTAATTTGCAAGGGAAAAAGGATATCTGGCTTCACAGAACGCTCACTATTAAAGAATTCGTATGCGCTTTTGGCAAATATAAGCGCGTCATGTGTAGGGTTTGTCCTCAACGCAGCGAAGAATTAAATTGTTACTTAGCTTACATTTTACAGATTGAATCTAGCTACGGTGAAAAAAAAAAATTACGAATAGCATAAGCTTTTTGCTGCCAAAGCTGCAAGTGCACTTCGCGATTTCAAAGTTAAATTTGACTGGGGAGTAAAAGACAATGACATTCTTACGCATTTAGCTCCTCATGCAAGGCCGGAAGTTTGTAGACTTTGTTACGCAATTGATCACGGAACAAATTGTTCGCCCTCTTTCTTCTCAATCAGTAGAACGTCGTACTTATCCTAAGAATAGACTATATTCCGATTGCGTCGATAGGAGGGTCAAAACACGAATTTTGCATGATGGGAAAGAGGTCTGCAATAACTATAACACGACAAGGTGTGCAAGACCGGGTTGTTCTTTGGCTCATATTTTCAGTTCTTGTTTCGGTTTTACATTCCGCCTTTAATTGTAACAAAGATAGTCAAAGGAATAAATCTTCCAAAGGGTCGACTTCAAGCAACGAAGATAAAAAATTACTAGTAACAATTCCTGTTATCGAAAATTCACCTATCAATGTTAATTTGTTACATGATTTATTGCAAACGCATCCAGATATAAATTTTGTTAATTATCTTTGTGGTGGGATTAACCAGGGTTTTGACACTATGATTAAATGTACTGATTTACCGACACTTGAATGTAAGAATAACTTTTCAGCTCTCTCTCAACGTTTATCCGTGCAGGAGCTTATTAACAAAGAATGTGAAAAAGGTTTCTTGTCAGGTCCGTATAAAATTCCACCGTTTAACTATTATCGAGTCAGCCCTTTGGGACTTGCTGTGGGAAAATACTACTGACAAAAGCGGCTTATATTGGATTTATCAGCCCCACATGACGATGATGATAATTGTAGTATTAACGACTAAATCAGTAAGGAAGATTGTTCAATGACGTATGTCAGAATAGACGATGTGATAAAAGTTATACGAAAATTAGGTCGTTTTTCATTGTGTTCAAAGTTTGATATAGAGGCCACTTTCAAACAATTAGGTATTAGAAAGGACCAGTGGCATTTATTTTGTATTAAATGGTGTAAAGAATTGTTTTCTTTAATAGACTAGCGTTTGGTTGTAGAAGCTCTCCAATTATTTTTGATAACTTATCCAGAGCGATTTATTGGATTGCTACTAATATCTACAAAATTAAATATATATATTTCATCTTTTAGACGATTTCTTGACTATAGATAAACCCGATTCTTGCGCAGAGAGAACTATGGCATTAATGACTTCTCTTTTTAAAAGACTTAATATTCCACTGGCTCAACACAAAAGGTTGTAGGCCCTTGTACAGTTATTGAATATTTGGGTATTATACTTGATAGGGAAAAGATGGAGACCCGCTTACCTTTAGATAAAACAAGTCGCATCAGTGAATTTTTCAAGAAGTTTTTAAACAGACAATCTTATTCTAAACGTGAACTTCTACAATTGTTAGGGCATTTAAATTTTGCTATGCGGGTTATAATTCCGGGTCGTTCTTTTGTCTCATACCTAATATATTTATCAACAACAGTCAAGGATCTTAAAGACAAGATATATTTGACCGATGAATATCGTACCGATTTGCTGGAATGGCATTAATATGTTATGATTCTGACTATACTAGTGTTAGGGAAATCGAACTATATACAGATGCGACTTTTACCATTGGTTATGGTGGCTATTTCTAGGGGAAATGAATTTGTTCTCCTTGGCCGGATGATTTAAATTCTCCATGCGAAAAGAAATTTTCCATGGCTTTTCTAGAACTCTATCCTATAGTCGTTGGTGAGGTCATGCATGGACAACTAAAATAATCTTATTTCGATGTGACAATGAAGCCACCGTACATATTGTTAATAAAGGTCGTTCCAGATGTTTATTGATAATGAAACTTATGAGAACTCTTACTTTTTATGCCTGTATAAATAATGTTTGTTTTCACACCGAACACGTTCCTGGAGTTCAGAATAATATCAGTGACTCTCTTTCTCGTTCACAGTTAGAACGTTAAAGATACTTAATTGCACCTTTAGCGGACAAAGTACATCACAAGTGCCCGCCAGTCTCACGAGTAATGTGGCATTAAAGTCTACAGTGTCGGATTTATGGCGACATGTGTTATCAACTAGACAATCTCAGACGTATAAAGTTTGATATCGAGCTTATACTGCATTTCTGGCTAATAACTGGGTTGTCTGGATAGGTAAACCCATGCCTCCGATTTCTGATGATATTTTGATTTATTTTGTCGCACATTGTTATTAAAACTTGAGACTTTTACATACAACCATTAAATTGTATTTATGTGGAATTCGGTTTTATTATATCCAAAGTAACTGTGACCATCCGTTTGATTAATACAAATGAATCGACACTCCATAGACTCAATACGATAATGCGCGCCGTCAAACGTATACAAGGAGAGCATAATCAAAAACCACGTCTTCCTATTACTTTTCAGGTACTTGGGAGCATTTGCAATTCTCTAAGAGCAGGTGTTTTCTCTACCTTTACTGATTGTATGTTAGAAACGATCTGTGCAGTAGCCTTTTTTGGATTTCTTAGATGTGGTGAATTTACAGTTTCAAAAAATTTTGATTCTACTGTAAATCTTAGTATAACGGATGTTGCGATTCTCGATTCTTATGCTATTTTACACCTTAAACCTCAAATAGATCCTTTCCGTAAAGGTGTCAGTATACAGCTTCACAAGTCCGATAATACCATTTGTCCTTTCCGTAAAGGTGTCAGTATACAGCTTCACAAGTCCGATAATACCATTTGTCCTTTCTCTGCTGTCCAAAAGTATATTGCAAGTAGGAAGGGTAGAGAAGCATTTTTTTATTTTTCAGAGCCATTGTTTTTCAAAGAGAATTGTAACGCTTTAGACCGGGACGTTTTTTTCTCAGAAGTCTAAGACATTTACTAGATATTTGTGGGTACAACTCAAGCTTATACAATTGTCATTCCTTTAGAATTGGCGCCAGTACATCGGCAGGATCTGTTTATATTCAAGATCATCTTATCAAAACACTTGATCGGTGGACATCAGACAGTTATTATCGTTATATTCGTATTTCCAAGGACACTATTGAAAAATACCTGAGTCATATTTGATATGTGAACATTATCGAACTTGAATGGATTACGAAGAACAATGAACTTTAATGTGAACTTGTTGACCATTTTTGAACTTTTATGCCAATTAACTTTACTTGTTATGAAGTATTCAGCCATACGAAGAGTTGCTGTTTTTTCTTGCGATACACTTGGACCTATCTTTATACAATATCGTTTAGCAGAAGAAACAATGTATTTAACTTTAAGCCCTATCTATAGTGACAATTATTTTAATTCAAATTTACCGATTTCATAGAATATTCAGCCGTTCGAAGAGTTACTGTTTTCGCCTAATACATGTGGATTTATATTTTACTGAATTTACAGAACTTGTGTTATTGAGTATTTTGCCCAAAAAAAACGCAATTCAGAGCCTGCTTGGAATGTGAAAAGAAACACTTGTGGTCCTTATAATTTAGACGTGTGACGAGTTGCTGTTTTAATTTTCTAGATACATTCAACCTTTACAATTATGTTTTGTGCATCATATTTGTATATATTCATTCTGTTTCTCTCTCTCTCTCTCTCTCTCTAATACTTTTTAAGCACATACGACTTGAAGGCAACCTTTATACCCCATTTTGAATTCCACCTCACTTAAAATCTTACCACTTGGGGGATTACTCAGCTCATATGTTTTTTTAATTTTTCATATATTCTGAGCAATGGCGATTCATTGCATTTTTTATCACTGGTAGTCTTTAAAATGAAAATTTTTTATCCCCCAAGTTCTATCAATTTACAACTCACATTTCATAAGTTATACTGCAGTTGATAGGACAGGTCACGTCGAATTTCCTGTCAACCACTGTTTCGCAAGCATCAATAGTTCGCGCAAACTACGCTTTACAACAGCTCAGGATTCAGGGAATTCGACGGGAAAATATTTTCATAATTAGCAACAAAAAAATATAAAATTAGCTGAAATGATTTCCAAAGGGCAATACTTATATAATTTTATTTTTGTAATAAATTTGATATTTCTGTTATATTTGTCAGTTTTCTCTGTTGAAATGTATTCGTTTTCAGTCAGGCACTTTGTCTCTATTATAACACCACCAGCCACTTAATTACAGACTACATTACTTAACTTGGTATAGGTCATTAAGGTAAATTACAAGTGTATACCAGTTGTAACCTACAGACGATAATCAATAAGTCCTTTACTATGTTACAACGTAGTTAATTTACAGTATACCTTCATGGAGAAACTGTGATTATAAATGTAAAATAATACCTGCATTTCCACTGTAACCACTGACTCTTAATTTGTAATGACTTGAAGTGTCGCCAATATTGAAGTGTTTGTATTTAGAATATGCATGGTTTTCATGAAAATCTCCTAAGTCAACACGCAGAGTATATTCCCCACTTGATGTTAGACGATGTAACATTTTGTTACCTGAAAAATAAAAGAAAAAGGATTATCAAAATGATGTTTGGTGTATTCAGATATAAGAAGACGCGTTATGAGTGCCAATAAAACGACTCTCCATCAAAGTCACAATTTGTAGAATTAACTTTTATATCGTTCCTTTTCGAAATATGATCTTTAAATCGTCCACAGATGCAGAGCTTATGAAATGTCACTACTGTACCCCAATTTTTATAATGTGGTAATAAGCTGTAATATATATATATATATATACAACTCGTCTAAACATCAACCCAACAATGTTAGATCTGTAAATTTGCTTTCGCAAATTTTTGGTTCTTCCCTCGCCGGGATTCGAACCCATGCTACTGTGATATCGTGACACCAAATCGCCTGCACTGCAGCCGTCCCGCTAGACCACACGACCACCTGGGCTCTCAAAAAAAAGAGCTTTCGGTGGGCATGTGTTACCTTTCCACGTCAGTTTTAATCTAGCGGCGTACTACAGTACATGATATATAAGGCATGAAGATGTTATTGTTACAGATCAGCTAAATTATCTATAGTAAAGGATCCTACAAGTTAATGTAAGATACAGTCACAGAAAATAATTATATTCATAAGTACGTCTGAGTCAGTGACAACCCTACAACAGATGTATCCATCGGATCGCCATCAATGATGGTGATACATGGCTGTGTACATAATGTATATACAACTCGTCTAAACATCAACCCAACAATGTTAGATCTGTAAATTTGCTTTCGCAAATTTTTGGTTCTTCCCTTGCCGGGATTCGAACCCATGCTACTGTGATATCGTGACACCAAATCGCCTGCACTGCAGCCGTCCCGCTAGACCACACGACCACCTGGGCTCTCAAAAAAAAGAGCTTTCGGTGGGCATGTGTTACCTTTCCACGTCAGTTTTAATCTAGCGGCGTACTACAGTACATGATATATAAGGCATGAAGATGTTATTGTTACAGATCAGCTAAATTATCTATAGTAAAGGATCCTACAAGTTAATGTAAGATACAGTCACAGAAAATAATTATATTCATAAGTACGTCTGAGTCAGTGACAACCCTACAACAGATGTATCCATCGGATCGCCATCAATGATGGTGATACATGGCTGTGTACATAATGTATATACAACTCGTCTAAACATCAACCCAACAATGTTAGATCTGTAAATTTGCTTTCGCAAATTTTTGGTTCTTCCCTCGCCGGGATTCGAACCCATGCTACTGTGATATCGTGACACCAAATCGCCTGCACTGCAGCCGTCCCGCTAGACCACACGACCACCTGGGCTCTCAAAAAAAAGAGCTTTCGGTGGGCATGTGTTACCTTTCCACGTCAGTTTTAATCTAGCGGCGTACTACAGTACATGATATATAAGGCATAAAGATGTTATTGTTACAGATCAGCTAAATTATCTATAGTAAAGGATCCTACAAGTTAATGTAAGATACAGTCACAGAAAATAATTATATTCATAAGTACGTCTGAGTCAGTGACAACCCTACAACAGATGTATCCATCGGATCGCCATCAATGATGGTGATACATGGCTGTGTACATAATGTATATACAACTCGTCTAAACATCAACCCAACAATGTTAGATCTGTAAATTTGCTTTCGCAAATTTTTGGTTCTTCCCTCGCCGGGATTCGAACCCATGCTACTGTGATATCGTGACACCAAATCGCCTGCACTGCAGCCGTCCCGCTAGACCACACGACCACCTGGGCTCTCAAAAAAAAGAGCTTTCGGTGGGCATGTGTTACCTTTCCACGTCAGTTTTAATCTAGCGGCGTACTACAGTACATGATATATAAGGCATGAAGATGTTATTGTTACAGATCAGCTAAATTATCTATAGTAAAGGATCCTACAAGTTAATGTAAGATACAGTCACAGAAAATAATTATATTCATAAGTACGTCTGAGTCAGTGACAACCCTACAACAGATGTATCCATCGGATCGCCATCAATGATGGTGATACATGGCTGTGTACATAATGTATATACAACTCGTCTAAACATCAACCCAACAATGTTAGATCTGTAAATTTGCTTTCGCAAATTTTTGGTTCTTCCCTCGCCGGGATTCGAACCCATGCTACTGTGATATCGTGACACCAAATCGCCTGCACTGCAGCCGTCCCGCTAGACCACACGACCACCTGGGCTCTCAAAAAAAAGAGCTTTCGGTGGGCATGTGTTACCTTTCCACGTCAGTTTTAATCTAGCGGCGTACTACAGTACATGATATATAAGGCATGAAGATGTTATTGTTACAGATCAGCTAAATTATCTATAGTAAAGGATCCTACAAGTTAATGTAAGATACAGTCACAGAAAATAATTATATTCATAAGTACGTCTATATATATATATATATATGATAATAACTTGACAGTTTTCATATTAGACCCCTTATCAGCCCTAGGACATGACATTATTCCGAGAGTTGACAGGCTCCAGGGATGATTTTGACCATGGGCTGATAAGGGGTATGATAAAGTAACTTTCTAAATTATGTTTGTAACTTTTAAAAAAAATATCATTTATTTGATAATTATTAAAATACTTTTTTTTTATTATTGTTATTTTACACAAAATACTTTCAAGTATTTAAATAATTGTTTTGTACACTACTTTGTGATGTTTTTCACTGAAAACGTAGCATTGAGGTGTATTTTTCCGGAATTTACCGAGTATAACCGGAATGCCATGCGATAACGTTACGAAAAGGCATGTGATAACAGTCGAAGCATGTGATAAACTTTTCATATCAGCCCGCTAAGCACCAATTGAAAAAATATGGAATTTACGTTAATTTAATGCTTTTATCAGACAGTAATAATCATGTGTTATTTGGTTCAAGAGGGTTGTCTTACCTCATATACATTTCTAGGAATATGATTGATTAACAGCGTTCTCGTGGAGACCGTGCATATTTGATATTAGATTAGTAGGAAGGCGGGGCTTATTTCATACACGGTTAGTGGTTGTGTTACGTCCCTTTATATTCCATATTAGTTAAAAGTGAGGCGAGGCTTATTTCATACACGATTAGTAGTGGTGTTACTTCCCTTTACACAAACAAAACGGTACTGAGAAAAAATCTTAAAAGTTTCAACAGACGAAGAAAATGATGATTAAGATGGAAATAAATTCATAAAACACATTTAAACCTAACAAGTTGTTATTGTTGACATCTTTTCTTGTAGGATGAATGGAAGTAGCTAGTTTCTTAATGCTAACAGTATCAAAGTCTTGCTCATTTTAATAGGTCACTAGTCTACATTTCACATGTAAAGTTAGTCGGTAAGATACATTCGTTAGATAGTGTGCTAGTGACGTAACTCGATATATATGGGGTTAGTAAACTCCATATGGGGATTCGAACTTTTCCGGAAGCGTGGTGGTTAACTCGCTACTGACATGAATTGTACTTGAATGTATTCACAAATTGTCACTCTCAAGTTTACAAAAGATATTTGTGTATGGTGCAGAGAAAATGAGTCAAACACTTCAGTATAATTTTTTTTGAAACTTTTTCTTTTCTTTTGCCATTTTACAGCCATTTGCTCAAAATGTAATAGACAAAAAATGAAATATTGAAAACAGTACAAACTTTCACTTGATAAACAACATTCTGTATAAAGTCAAATCACAAAAATACTAAACTCCGAGGACAATTCAAAACGGAAAGGTTTTTGGAATTTTATAGATTCCGCAAATGGTTTATATCACTACGCGAGTAAAATAATTTTGTCGTTCAAAGTATTTTCAAAATTATAAAAGAACAATAACATAATGGCATTATAATAGAACTCTTTCATAATGGCATTATGATAGAACAATAACATAATGACGAGATCTTAAAAAGTACAGAACCACGTCATAAGTATGTTATCCAATAAAAACACCAACTCAGTTCATAAAAATTCTGAAAAACTCATGTATTACTTAATTTTTTACGTTGTGTATCTATATAATGCATATATGATAAGTCTAAAAGAGTACATCACCAAATAATAATAAAATCATGAACAAATGTTTGATATTTCAGATAACTAATATCCTTTATCTGACAGTAAGATGTAGACAGTTAAGCAACACCTTAATCTTATCTTGATATGGTAGTCAAACTGAAACAATAATCTTGATCACTATAAAATACGCTGGTAAATATTTTTAGGATTTTTTTTTTACCAGCGTTCATTGGCCAATGAACATTGCAAAAAAATTAACGGTACAAATTTTCTTGCACCAGATGCGCATTTCGACAATACATGTCTCTTCAGTGAACAGCAAAATTTAATAACACAAACAATTCGTATTTTCATGCCAGTACCGAAGTACTGGCTACTGGGCTGGTGATACCCTCGGGGACTAATAGTCAACCAACAGAGGCATCGACCCAGTGGTAGTAATAAAATTAACGGTACAAATGTTCTTGCACAAGATGCGCATTTCGACAATACATGTCTCTTCAGTGATGCACGTGGTCAAAATATTTGAAATCCAAAGCTTATATAAAAGATGAAGAGCTATAATTCAAAAGGTCAAAAAAGTATAGCCAAATCCGTGAAAGGAATCAGAGCTTTGCATAAGGGAGATACATTCCTTAATTTATAATAATTTCTATCATTTTGTAACAGCAAATTTGAAAACAGTAAAAACTATTTTTTTAGTGCCTTGGTTTTCTTTAGTATCTCATCGATATCGTAGATGCTGGGATGGTCATGCTGGCGTTTTTTGTTGTGCCATCCTTCTTGGTGGCTGGTGGAACAGGTTCGTTCTGTGTAGTAGTGGTTCCATGAAAATCAGAGCTTTGCATAAGGGAGATACATTCCTTAATTTATAATAATTTCTATCATTTTGTAACAGCAAATTTGAAAACAGTAAAAACTTTTTTTTTTTAGTGCCTTGGTTTTCTTTAGTATCTCATCGATATCGTAGATGCTGGGATGGTCATGCTGGCGTTTTTTGTTGTGCCATCCTTCTTGGTGGCTGGTGGAACAGGTTCGTTCTGTGTAGTAGTGGTTCCATGAAAAGTCGTATTCTTCAAATGATGTTGTAGCAGGTACATGTATGTTGTCAGCTTCAACAATGTCTTCTAAAGTTTAAAGCCAAACTTCATCAACAAGGTGGGGTCGAGTGATGTCTTCCTTTTTATTTATAAAAACAACTGCAGTCCACATTTCTGTGCCTTTCGCCAAATACACAAAGTAAAGTGGTAGAAGCATGGTTCCCCTGAGTACACTGTCCGTGCTGCGTTGTTGGTTGCTTTCTCGTCGTCAATAAAAAATGTTTCTGCTTGAAATTGTAACTGATGTTGTTGTGTCAAATGTAAAGCTTGCATCGCCTACTGAACTGTTGCATTTATATTCTATTTGTTTGAATTAATTTGTGATCTTATATATTTACGGAGTAGGTCTGGTAAGGGCGGATGTTGGTCTCAAACTTCAGGTTCATCAGATAAAAGATTTCGGACACTTTGTTAAAACTTAAGTGTCTTCTTCAGTCGATTCAATTAGTTTATGAGAAAGATTTGAACTGATTTAGTCATTAAAGACAATCAATTCAAGCTTAAATATGAAAAGTTAATCAAATATGCCATTATAGTATGTCACTTTTCAGATGTTGTTTTGTCAAAAATTTAAGTTGACGCATCCGTTTTCACTCTCATTTTGTATATATGTTATGTATTATCATCAATTGCAACTCACTCACATTTAAATATTAGGAATTAACACAAATGCTGCCACTTCTATTTAAGACAAAAACCATCTAAAATTAACTCAAATGTTAAAATTGTGAAGATTTCAGTAAATTAGCATGAGTTAATGATGCTAGTACCCGGACCGTGTGCATTGTATTGTCAAAAATAGCCTATATTGATGTAACAGAAATATTATACTTTCCAAAAAATACAACTAACTCATGATGTAAACTTAAATTTTTTGTAAAAATGCTATATTTTTTGGCCAAAAAGGGGTCTTACTGAACCTATATATATATATATAGCTCAGGTGGCCGTGTGGTCTAGCGGGACGGCTGCAGTGCAGGCGATTTGGTGTCACGATATCACAGTAGCATGGGTTCGAATCCCGGCGAGGGAAGAACCAAAAATTGCGAAAGCAAATTTACAGATCTAACATTGTTGGGTTGATGTTTAGACGAGTTGTATATATATATATATATACTCCTTTCAGAATAGTATATATTTATTAGATTTTTTTTTTAAATAAGTTGAATAAATAAAAAGAAATTTAAATGACATTTATTCTAATCTTCAGTTTCATTATTTTACTTATTTCAAAATGAAATAACAAGTAAAACAATATATTGTTGAGATATTGTAAAAACGATAAATATATCATGTATATCATGTATATCTATTATATAGTCATTTTATAAAATTTACTGTTTGGAAAACTATGTATTTTTCTTTATAATAATGATGTTTTGTTGTTTTTGTCCCAGGCGGATAACCCTGGCCTCACAACTTTTTGGAACTTTTGGTCCTTGGCGATCTTCATCTTTGTAGTTGTTATGGCTATCAAACGTTTTACATCTGAGCATAGTTTTGTATGGACGTAGCGCGCGTCTGGCGTATAAAATAATGTTGAACCTGTTACCTTTGATGGCTATTATTCGTTTGTTTCTTTGTCCTATATTTTCTCTCATTTATCTGTTTATTTATTGTAGCCCTGTCGTGTAATGTTGTCATTTTAATGTTATAATTAACACTGCCATTAAACCGGTAGGTTTGGCATGCCCCAAAACCAGGTTCAAACCACCATCTTTTCATAAAATGCCCTGTACCAAGTCAGGAAAACGGCCATTGTTACATTATAGTTCGTTTCTGTATGTGTTACATTTCGGTGTTGTGTCTCTGGTGTGTCGTTCTCTTATATTTTATACGTTTCCCTCAATTTTAGTTTGTAACCAGGATTTGTTTTTTCTCTATCGATTTATGAATTTTGAACAGCGGTATACTACTGTTGCCTTTATTTTGTACACATATTTTTCTATTTTGTTTGTCTTTGTCAAGTTCAATACATTTGCTGCTGTTAAAACCCATTATATAACAAGTATAAAATATTTTTGCACATTTTTCATGATTTAATAGGAGAGTATTGGCACTTTTATAAAATCTTATAAGTACAATAAAGGTAAAAAAATAAGACTGTAATTCAGAAATAAACTATAATTGTTATAACAACAATTTCCCCTATGTTTACATATGCTTGTAATTAAAAGTTGGCAAACCAGGATGACACCGCCTTTGTGTGGTGACAACTGTACATTATAAACTGTCCATCATATTTCTTATGATTAAGAAATACTAAACGATATACTATGTATAAAGTGCTTATAAAACCAATCTAACGATGTTAGATAGATTTGATTATTTAATTCCTCCCGGGGCGGTGATGGAACCTACATATATTATAGCTGTGATGTAAATTAAGACCAGAAGTCTGCTAAGATTCTTGTCCATTATTTCATATTGGAATAAGTGTGGCTGATGACAGGGTATAATTTCTATGAAAACACACAATGAAAATACATATATCTACAAAATTATTAACATTCGTAATGTGGAAACACGCTGAAATGCAATGATGCATATAAGGTTTCAAGTAAGAAAAAATATGAGCATAGTAGGGTACAGGAAATTATAAAGTTACGAGACAAAGACTGTGAAATAATTAAGACACACCTCGATGTTCTAAGAAAGCAAAAAATGTAATATACCAATTATACCTAGCCAAAATTCTGTATTCAGGTTTCCAAAGCCATTTTCATACTCCGTCCAAACACGATCGAAATCTGTTTTTCCATTTATCCTACGCTGAAAAACCTGCAAAGATAATGGAAGGTTTATATCGAATAATATTTATATTATTCAATGTTCTATCGATCGTATTTCTCTCAAAATATTCAGAAATCTATAAATTAAGGAGATATGTTGCAAACATTGCATCATTCCCATCAACTCTTATTTACAAAGGAATGTATCTCCCTCGTGCATAGCCCTTATATAGAATCACCGGACTCGTGCTAGTTAGTCACATTTGCTCTTGTAAAATGTTTCAATTAATTTTAGATAGAGAACTGTATCCCCTAAATGCATAAGTCTTATTCATTGTTCTGGTTTGACGTTCATCTATTCCTTTCGAGACTTTTTTGTCGGAATAGGAAGCTGATGCACTACATTTGCTGCAATTATCCACAACTAGGTCGATAAATTTGAAGGGTGATTGTCATGCAGTCCATAAAGGTACAAGAAGCCCAGTAGCCTGATCAAATGACATGTAATAACCCCCAGTATGCCAGAAAATTATGAAAAATCACAAATGTTGTCCAATTGCAAAGTCTGAATTTTGAAATCTTTATATGTTTTCGAAACTTAGATATCATTTATATAAATGAAAACAACAAATACTTGCATACCATAGACTGTGTTGTCTATTCTTAGCAACAGTCCCATCTGCAAAATGCCCTTAAGGGAACACGATTTGGGGGACTATTTATCGGATTTGTTATCACATAAGCAACACGACGGATGCCACATGTGGAGCAGGATCTGCTTACCCTTCAGGAGAACCTGAAATCACCCTTAGTTTTTTGGGGGGTTGGTGTTGTTTATTCTTTAGTTTTCTATGTTGTGTCATGTGTGCTGTTTTTTGTTTGTCTTTTTCATTTTTAGCCACGACGTTGTCAGTTTGTTTTCGATTTATGAGTTTGACTGTGCCTTTGGTATCTTTCGTCCCTCTTTTATCGTCTTACGGAATCAAACAAATTGTGTGGCGGCTACAAGCATATTTCATATCGAATTGTGTACATCCTGCTACAAGCATGACATTTGGCATAGACCTTCCTCAACAATTTCTCTTTTATTTCAGATAGGGAGGCATTTGAAAAAACATGTCTCACTTCCGGTAAAATCCAAATTGGCGGATATCATACTTAATTGAGCCCTATATCGATGGTTTTTATCATGCTACTAACATAATATTTGGTCCAACCTTTGTTATATAATACTTTTGAATATATGACATAGATTAGATGTCTTCAAACAACCCTACTTCCGGTAAATTCCGACATGGCGGACATAGTACTAGCATAAGCTTATTTTTAGGGAGGGTAATTGAAATGTGTTTAAATGTATTGCTACTATCATTTCATTGTGCAGGATCCTTTTTTTTGTGTTTCTCATGGATACAATGTATAACACATATCTTTGTAAAAACCTTACTTCCGGTAATATTCAAAATGGTGGACATAGAAAACCACTCATTTTATTCTGTAGTAAATTAAAAAAAACACTTCCGGTGAACGAAAAAGAAAATATGGCGTCAATTTCAAAAATGAGTTCTCAATCCATATCTTTGATTTAAAGTTTTAGATAGATCGATTAAAACAAAATAAAATTACTTAAGTACTAAAACAATTTCCAAATTACTACTATATTTGGCTAAAAATACATGTTTATTCATAGTCACCACAACATGCAAACAAAGCAGTGCACGGGGGACCCGATTTTCCAAATATCACAACAACCGCGATATCCTCTGTATCTTTATCTGTATGAATACGTTGTCGATACCAATTCTGTCTTTAATATAACGGTTTGAGAGAGCGCTGCCGATTTATTGACGAGGCGTAAGAGCGGATGTGACGCTCTCTACGCTTGATGCGCGCACTACAGTGTCGTCTAGCTAGCTGATTCGACGCGATCACTGTCTTTACAAAGAATGAGTTTGAGTATTGTGGTGTTTTGATTCGTGGAATGTCAAAAAACTTAGAGTGATTCTTCACTTGCTTTTCCACAATATTTGTTGAGTGATATTCTTCGAACTTCTTGGCAGTTATGTTTCTCTTAGGACGTGCTTTTTCGAGAAATTCGTCTGGTTCAGTAGCGGGAATCAGCCCCTAAACCACTTTGTACATACATATCAACTTCTACACTGTTCGTCTTCAATTGTCTAGAGGTCTTGTAGTTTCAGTTGGGCAAGCATATTGGAGACACACCCGTCCTCTCTTGACGTTGTATACTTTCTAGCTTATCTATGTTTGTTACCGTGTAGGGGTCCCATACTATGACTCAATATTCCATCGTTGATCTGACGAGCGAGATGTAGGCTGTTTTTTTTTTAAATCTTGGGGCAATTTTTCAAGTTTCTACTTTGAAAGCCTAATTTGTTAGTCTTGTATTATTTTAAATTTTAGTTTCTTGTGTACAATTTGGAGTTTAGTATGGTGTTCATTATCACTGAACTAGTATATATTTGTTTAGGGGCCAGCTGAAGGAAGCCTCCGGCTGCGACAATTTCTCGTTACATTGAGGACCTGTTGGTGATCTTCTGCTGTTGTATGCCCTATGGTCGGGTTGTTGTCTCTTTGGCACATTCCCAATTTCAATTCTCAATTTCAATGTTAAATATGCTTTCTTTGCCACGTTTAATATGTGGGTGGTCCATTTGAGGCCTAGATACGGGTTATGCTTGACTTGTTGTAGTATGTGTCCATTTAAACTGTAGATTTTATGGCTTTTTTTTCTGATGCTGAGGATGTAGCATTTTTTTGGCATTGAACAGCATTCCCCAGTACATCCATAATGTACAAACTTCTGACAAAATGATGAGGCCTTAGAAAGAGTTATTTAAAACTGATCCTCGTTGTCCCTTCGCCATCCATTAGCGCCTGAACTGGGTAGCATAAGAGCCAATTCCAAGTTCGTCCCCCTAAACACCTGCCTTAGTATATTGCACGTTTTACATGCTGGAAAAGACTAAACCAAGTTGAGGGAATACCCTCAATTGGTCTTTTCTTTTGCGCAAATAGTTATTTTCTTGATTCGTTAACCATGTTACATGTAATAACCCCATCTGATAAGTTTATGTGATCTTACAATTATACCTCGGTGATTTAGGCTGATCAATTATCATTCTTTATGTTAAAGTAACATCTTCAAATGCCAGCAATATCTCTCACGCAGTTTTTCAAGCAATCAGAGAACCATATTACAACCGGTAAAGACATGGTTCACAATAAATGTGTGTAATCACTCATTGCCAGGTGCATTTGAAAGGTCATAGATATATATTTATCCAAAGCTTTTTGCCTTCCCAAACACAATCCATAGCACGTCGACCCATGTCATGGAATAGCGAAACAGTAATGACAGCATCAACAGTAACGACTATTCGAATCATGACCCGTGCAAGTTTGTGTTTCATTACATCAGACACATGCATCATGATTATATTGTCAGCCTCTTAATGTGAACATGGTGATAAACTTGAAATACATCACGAGGTAGATAAGATAGAATATCCTGCGCATTTGTTATAAGAAGCAAGAGCTATATTTAGGGGAAAGGGAATACACAGACGAATCCAGAGTCAAAACAAAATCCTCAAAATTGGCAATGTTTGCTGAGAGATGACGACAATAAGAAAGCACTTTTAAGTTTTCATTCGCAACAGCTTGCTCAATAGATTTTGAGGAAAAGGTAGTTGTAGCAACAATTGCTCAAAAATCGGTGTTGTGTTAGTGTAACTCACACGTAAACTAAACACAATTGCATTCCCATTGATAAAACTCAATGTTTACATGTAGTTTAAATGATGTTTTATCTACACACAGTCGATAGTCAATGTAGGCCTTGTGTAGGTTAAGTGTACACAAAACTAGGCATTTAGGACATTAGTTTTACCGTGTATATATTTAAGGAGGAAACTATTTTTGAGTAAAATTGATATTTTTGATAATTATTAGTATAGTTCTTTACAGAAATTGCTGTCTAAATTTTACAGTTTTTTTTGGTTTTTTTAAATAACGTACTTCATTAACCCCTGATCAAGACTCAAAGCAGCATCATTGCCGAACCCATAAGGCAGCTACCAATTGATTTTCGGGGGGAGGCTATTATTATTGTTGAGTATAAAACATAAAGGCAAGGGGGTGGGGTGGTGAGCTATGGATTTTGTTTTGGAAACAAAAAATGTTTCCAGTTTTTGGCCCTGAAAAAAAAAAATTGTTTGTTTCACCCTCAGCTGCCACTATTTATAATGCTAAAATTGATTTTGACTTGTCACCAAAATTTGTCCTGAAAAAAATCTATAGCTCACGTCCCCTGTCCTCCGCTCCCCCTCCCCTCCTGTATATGTACCTCAGACTACGGCAAAGTTCTTGACCTTAGGTGGTAAGAATGAAAGCTATTATCCATATCTTCCACTCGTATCAATTCCTGAGTGGGAAAGTGCACCTGAAGACTTCATTGGTCATCCAAAGTCTGAGGTACATATACAGTAATGGCAATGGGGTCATTTTTCCGATTTCTGTACAGTTCCCTACGGCAAAGTTTTTTCCCACACCTAGTGGGATTGAAACCTTGTCCAGGCTCTTTTATTCATAGAAATGCCCGGGTGGGAAAGTGCAAAGGAAGCTGACAACCACATACCCAATTTGTCATATTTGCCCATTACGGGTGGTGGCAGCGGTCGCTGCAATAATATGTATTATTTCATTACATTTTGCATAGGTGATTTAAGAGAGGCAGCTACATATATGATAAATAAATATATTTGAGCATCAGTTCCAAATATTTGCTAGCTAGTCCCCCCCCCTTTCCACCACCCAACCAACCCCTTCTCTCTCTCTCTCTTTCAAAATCCTAAATCTGCACCTGCTTTGTGAAATAGAAGATTTTGTAGCAATCAAGTCAAACCTTCAGCGGAGGTATCACACACCATGTTTTATTTTAACTTTTATAACATTTATTTACGCTTGTTTGTCCTTGTTGTGCTAGCATTTTTGGTTTGCAAGTCACATGAAACTTTTATTTTCCAAAATCGTCGTGCTGGTCACTGAAGTCAAGACCACCCAAAAAGGTGTACTTTAATAGGTCCATACTTTGTACTTTTAAACTTATATCATTATTTAAAAACCTGTTTCATGGAATGTGGCATTGCCTGCAGTAATATAATATACATTATGTATATAATTGATAAGTATAAGAATACGAGGAGACTGTAAGTGGATTTTTTTTATAAAATTTCCATATGGTTACATTGAAACATCAGAAGGAACAGAATCCTTATTTCGAATACAGACGTTTTATGATATTTAACTATTGATTTAAAACAACTTGAATTATATGAAATCAATTCTTTAACATGTTTTGTTTATACAAATGCCTAGAAGTTTAGTTCATCAGGTGGGATGCACGCGTGCCTGCAGTTGAAGCATAACTACCAGAGAGACGACGTGGAAGGAAGAGCTGCATAATTTTGCTCACGTTCAAGCACTTTTTTTGCTAAGCAAGTCCATTTGCCAATGCCATTTCAAGGACAACATCACATGTAAGGGCCTTGAGGACCAGCATTAAACGTACAAGTGTCACTTGCATATTCATTGACGTATCTCTACTTCTTTATCAAAATTTTGTCAGTCATATTGACATGCCCCTAAATTTGATAAACTATGATAACACCACCGGTTTACTTGTCAATTCGTCTTACAAAAATAGCAAAGTCAGATCCATTCAAAATATTAAGTCCTAGACCGATGTCTTTACTAATTATAGGAAGATGTTTTTGCAACAATTTCCAAATTTAACTATTGAGGTCATTTCTATAAGGTAAACAGGTCTGTTTTTTAGAAAATCTAACGTTATGATCAGCAATTTAGGAAAAGAATTGCAAACATTTTTAATATCTTGGTCTTCTATTGATGGTATTTTATGGTACACTGTCACAGTGAATGAGGATTAAAAACAAAAGAATTCAACAAAAGAGTATATTAACGCCGCCTTACTCTATATGTGACTGTGTCAAGTCAGGAGCCAATAATTCAGTGCATTGTAACGATGTCGTTTGCTGCTGTACATCATATTTATTTCTTGTTCATTGTTTGATGCATAAATCAGGCCGTTAATTTTCTCGTTTAAATTGTTTTACATTTAATCGTTTCGGAACCTTTTAGAGCTGACTATGTGGTATGGGTTTTGATCATTGTTGAAGGCTGTACGGTGAGCTATAGTTCTAAAATTAAATGCTATAAGGTCTCTGGTGAATAGTTGTCTCATTGGCAATCATACCACATTTTATTTTAAGATGTAATCGAACATGCTGGGATTATAACTTTATGGGTGCATGCTATTGCCAGAATTGTTTTATACCCATTCATGTTTAGAATGCAGATAAACACACATATTCGATTTCTGTTCTCGGCACTTTCCAACTGAAAACACGAGAACACATCAAATTACAGTGAGAACTGTTTGATGTTTTTCACCTAGGAAATAACCAACATATTTATATTTTCAAATAACAGATAACTCGACTCAAGGATTTAGTAGCCTTTGAAACAGATTTCACTGTTAAGAATGATTGTAGCACAAATATTTAACAATCATTTACTTTTATTTTCAGAATTTTTCGTTTAATAAAAATAAATGGAAGTATGGTGTCTTGGCGTTTAGCAATGTTACAGAGTTAAATAAGCTCTTTTCGTAACAAATTTGAGAGATTCAAAGTTTGGCATTATTCAACAGATGCACATTCAGCCACCATTCTGGGGAAATTTAGGAACATTTAAATTTTAAACAAGAAGCAGCAGTTCTGCATTTCAAATTACGTGTCTCGTCACAGCGTAGCCAAAACTTTTTATAATATATTTCTTTTAGGTATAAGATAAACATATTATTTTGCATCTGGTATAATGCATCATACCTGGAGTACCTAGTATACAATAGTTTCAACGACCAATCAGGATTTGCCATACACATAGTTCTGGATGAAAATGAATTATTTAGATCCATGTTTTTCATTATGTTTTTTTGAGAATCCGAAAAATTGCAATTAATAGAAATTCTCAGCATGGCATCAACAGAGTTGATGTAAAAAAAAAGGTCAAAAGGTTTGATTTACAACATTAACAGTAATAAGTTTATTCAACAAAATATTTGACCAGTTTATATGTTATTTAACTTTCTCTCAATCAGATACGAGACAAATGGACCCTATTTCTGTCCTTTTAACAAACCGGTGTAACAAGTAATTCATTTTAAAGTACCATTTAAGACCATATAATTTATTGGTTGTAATTTAAATGCGTACAACAAGCATTTGTTTCGAATAGATAGAGCAACACATGTTGCATTTGATAATTATACTGACTTAGGTCGGTAGAAACCTGCGTCCCTTAAACGTTATATAAAAACTGAGCTAACAAAATAAATTATATTTTCAGTTGCTCGTCCTAATGAAATATTAATAGTTAGTTTTTCAATAATCTGCCATGCTCTTGGTAACTCAGAGAACAGTCAATCGGGCAATAATGTCGATCTCTTTAAATGTACAATAAAATTCTGCGCTGGGCAGGCAAGTCTGATATGATATTGGATAATTTTGTTGGTATGTAAGGCAAAATAGTGTCCTGGGAAATTGTGTCCACATGGACACTATTTCCTAGAATTTAGGTATTCAATAATGTCCATTGCCATTGATTATTGTCCCCTAAATGGACAGATTGTAATAGCGATAGCTATGAAATAGTGTCCACTTGACTACAGAATGTTATGAAATAGAGGACATTATTTCATGGTGGACATTATTAAATTCTACTATTATTAACAAATTGTGTCCTCCAAGGGAAGTAGTACAATGGTCATTATAATGTTTTGTTATGCTTGAATTTTCAGGGCTGTAACTAGCCTCTTCAAATAGTGAGGCAAAATATATCGCCGAGCGGAGCGATGGGGAAATTTTTTGGCGAGGGACAGGGGGCCGCTCAAGGCCCCCAGAAGCTCTGAGAAAAATAACGCAAAATCGTGCATCCTGAGTGTTTCCCGGACTCTTTCTGACATTGAAACGCAATTAATTTTTAGCTTTTTTTCGACAATTTTCTGAACTGAAAGCAAACACATAGATTCATTGTAACTTAAGACTTTAAGGTTTTATGGACAACATTAAAAGACCGATTTATAGGACAAAGCAAAATTCGTAATTCTCATAATCATAAAAACCGGATTTGTCTGTCTGTTTTAGTCTTGTTTTGTGCTTAGACTTTGGTGATATTTTTATGACTAGATTGAAATATAGTGACAGTGTAGTATTATGCTTTAAATACTAGTACTGCTTAAGTCGACACTAGGGACCATCTTGACCCTGTTTTACGGCATTAATGATTATTTTATTGTTAAAGACCCTCCAGCAACTTTGACAAAATGATTGATCATTAGTAATTTTTTATGCATTGACTTTGTGTGCGATAAGGATTCGTTCACATTTACTCCATATTTCTTTATTTTCTGTAAAAGGGTCTGAACATGACTTAATGCAAGTTTAACACATCAATGGAAATGGTCATATGGCAATACAATATTTCTTTTTTTTCAAATTATTTGATACCGGGAAATTGGTGACCTTATTTTAACTTAAACCATGTCAGCTATCTAGTTTTATCAACCAAAAGGAGCCAGGTGTGAATTCTTAGATATCAAATTCAATTTTCCATGCAGAAACGACCATTTTTTTCTGTGTCTTGTATATTCTTAAAATATTTTCTCGCATAATATCTGGACATCGGTGGGCATGCAACATTGCAAAACCACACGTTTACAAATGAAAATCAACACGCAGACTATTGTCATAAAGTAGGACAATAAATGAGCAAAAGACAAACACGGGGCACAGAAGTTCAAACAATAGACCATCAACTCTGAAAACTAAAAGTAAAAAAGAAAAATAGATGACGAAAAACATGCAGAGGTGACACCAGAGAGTGAAGAGAACTTGCTTCTTGTTAGACACTTTCCGTGAAAACAATTTGATAAAAAGACAATCTTTTGTTTAATTTTTTTTTTTTTTTTTAATTTCAAACATGAGGCATTTTCCTCATTTGCCTCAATGTAGTTACGGCCCTGATTTTAATAAAATAAGAAAGTTTAATTAGAAATTGATTAATATAAACAAAATAAAAAATGGATGGAAAGGAATACAGAAAAATTTACAACTATATAAGTTATAAGAAATATCCTTATAATACAAATCTAAATAAAAGAAGAACATAGCTATAAGAAGGAAATGTGAAAAGTTTAAAATTAAATTTGAAGAACTGTACTATATGTACCATGACAAGAAGGCAAAAGAAAATGTGGAAAAACTAGCGGTACACTGTGACAAGCTAGATGCTGTTTTATGCATATGTCATGATGAAAGTGGATATACATATGTTGTGTACAAGTTCTCATTTTGTACTTATTATAATTTGTACAAAAATATTGTACAAATTGTAATTTGTATTTTGACTTTGTACAAATTATAATTTGTACAAAACGTGCCTGTACAAATTACAAATTACAATTTGTACACAATTTGACCAAAATTCACTTATAACTTGTACAACAGTTTTAAATATGAATTTTTGGTGAAAAATGCATTGATTCACACGATAGAACTGTAATTAACTGACCACACACTAAACCGTATTAACAAAATACACCGTTTTTACACAACTACTAAAGGCAGATTGATCTTCGAAATATTTAAAAGAAAAAAAAGTAAACAAACAGGATTTTTTTCAAATTTTTAATACATCAACTACTTTTTCTTTAAAAAAAATCATTCAATGGTACTGTTTGATTAGTTCTTATCGTTATTTTGAGGAACTTGTTTTATTCATAAACTTTGCAAAAACGATTATATTTGATAAGTTTGATATTTTGTTTTGTGAAAGATCGTGTACAGCATTTTGATGATTGTGAAAAGGATCTCAAAAGATTTGTTGCCACTTATTCGTTATTTCATAAAGTCATGAAAACAATCAAATCTTTCTTTAAACAAGTGATAATTTAAATTTGTAATTGGTACATCAAAAGATTGGATTTAGTTGAATAATTCCACTTCACTTTTGTTTGTGAAAAGATTGATGGTTCAATGCCGTTGGGTCTGATGATTTTATAATACTACACCAACTAGTTTTCTTATACAATAAAAGTCCGTCTGTCTGTTCTGCATAAGTTTTATGATGTTTTTAAAGTTTAGATTGTCTCAACTGATTTCTGTTAAGTTTTATGCACAGTCATAGATTTGAGAGTCAAAAGATGGTTTGCAATACCTGATTCCATAAATCACTAGATCACCTGCCCTAACTAATGATAAAGAACTAGGATTGAATTGTGTAACCTATGTGTCCTGTGTTACAGGTCATTTAATAGAAATTCAATAATGTGTATCAATGCTTTTTGCACCAAAATCCATATGATAAATTATTGTACAAGTTATAAGTGAATTTTTGCCCATTTTTGTACAAATTGTAATTTGTACAAGTACTTTTTGTACAAATTACAATTTGTACAAAGTCAAAGTACAAATTATAATTTGTACAATATTTTTGTACAAAATGATAACTTGCATACAACATATATATATTATAAGAACATCAGCATGGTATGAATGCCAATGACATAACTGAAGTATTTCCTGTCAAAGTAACAAAATTAGTGTATTAAAAATTAGAAAGTATAATAGAGTAGAATACAGTCAGTAATATAAATTAGCAATGAATGTTATTTAATCATATATATAAAAAAAAGTCCAGGAGGACACAAATGTCATGTGAAAAAATGTACAGGTGGACATCTTATCACTGAAGTATAGTATTTAATTATGTCCACTTTCAGGGACACTTTTTCATACCTGAGGACATTTTTTCATAGAAAAATGTGTCCAGGACACATATAAATAAGTAAATATTGTCCCGAGACCGTATTTACTAGGAAATAATGTCCGGTGGACACTTTTTTATTGGGGACATTATTAAATCCTACAGGTACAGTTTAAAACCTATACATCTTGTGCAACAAAATTCTTCACTATTGCATTGTGCCGGGAATGATATTGGATCGTTACCGTGTGATGCCCTTAAATTTAAAAAGCAATTTCATCTAATATGCTTCCAAAATGTTCACTTGTATGGTTATGCATTATTACTCAAGGTGCATGGTGTTACTAAAAAATGACCATACCATGGGAGTTAAACGGAGAATGATTGAGGTCTTAGGCTAACATACTATAAGATGGCGGCTATTCGATTATGTATCATGATTTTGACGAGTCTTATATTTTGACGACGGAATAATCCAACTTTTTCAGTACAGACTTGTTCTGAATGCTGTATTACATGCATCAAATGTGAATATATGGCCAATATTTCCAATACGGACTGGCAATGATGTGGAAAAAGGGCCAATATTTCCAATACGAACAGGCAATGAATCCTGAATTACATGCACAATATATGTTTACATGTAATTCAGGATTCATTGCCAGTTCGTATTAGAAATATTGGACCGAGCTGAAAAGCAATATAGATCACGTGATTTATATGACCAGGACGACGTCACCAGTATGAAAAATGCCGTTTTGGTAGTAATAGGGCTGTTTTAATCGTATCATTTAATAATCATGTTTATTAAAAAAACATTCATCAATAGATTTACTTATAAAGCATTCACTTTTTTTTAAATTTAAACAAGTGCAAATGCCAGCTATTAGATATAGGAAGATGTGGTGTGAGTGCCAATGAGACAACTCTCCATACAAATAACAATTTAAAAAGTAAACCATTATAGGTTAAAGTACGGCCTTCAACACGGAGCCTTGGCTCACACCGAACAACAAGCTATAAAGGGCCCCAAAATTACTAGTGTAAAACCATTCAAACGGGAAAACCAACGGTCTAATCTATATAAACAAAACGAGAAACGAGAAACATTGCTCACTAATGATACCCCCGCCCAAATATGCATTTGGTATATTTAAACAATGTTTTTATGTATTGATGAGTGATGAATCTGAAAACGCATCACACGGTCTCGCTGATTCATATAGACCGTGAAATAAAATTTCAGAAATCCTTGTAAAGAAGTTCCTTAGAAAAAATTGACGAAAAGTTCCAACTTGGATGTCATGTGAAAAATTGTGTAAGTGTTCGATGAACAAAAGTTGTTAAGTGATGAATCTGAAAACGCATACCACGGTATAGCTGACTTATATAAACCTTGGGCCTTAAACCAAATTTCAGAATTCCTTATGATGTAGTTCCTGAGAAAGGTGCGACGAAAAACATTCATCAGACGGGTGGACAGACTGACGGATAGACGGACGGACAGAGGTAAACTAATATTCCATCGCTTTTTTGTAAAGCGGGGGTATAAAAACCAAACATAATTTAAATTGACATTAAAAAACAAAACAACAATATATAGTCGGTAGTGAAATGGTGTTGCTGTAAAAATGATAAAAACAACGTTTAATTATTCTGATTGTTTGAAAAGTTGTTAAAACTGATATGACTTGAAATGCCATGTGTAAATTTTGTGGCGGATTATCATTCTTTACTTAAAGTTCGAATGAATATTTTGGCGTAATTTACTTAATTTTACACAGACTGTGGATATCCTAGCTTCTACTTGTGAAATATTGCTACCGCCATTCAGTACATCTGCTTTGGATCACACAGCTTGATACAATGATAAGTTCAATCGTCGTTAAGATTTTACTTTGACTGACAAATATTTTGTTGTGAGGTGTATGTTGTTGTTGTTGGAATTTGATTAAATGTTGCCATGACAATTCATTACCCAAACAAAATTAGCAAATCGGCCATCAGTGATATCAGTTCGTATAAATTTTGATATTATTTTATAAAAGGATATATTCAAAAACCAAACTTTACGACAAAGAGATGATTTCAGCTTTCCAATTGTGAAGTTTCAATTTCTAAGTAGCAACATTCCATCAGCACCTGCCTACGGGGTATATATCTCCCAATTGATACGATATTTGCATTTCCTATCATGATTTTCTTGATAGAGGGTTGCTGCTCACAAGGAAGCCTTTAAACCAAGAGTTCCAAATGGTGAAGTTGAAATCATCCCTTCGTTAATTTTACGGACGCCATCACGAGTTAGTTGACCGTTATTGAATAACCGTTTCACAAATGATTTCCGATATGTTCCTTACGTCGTAACTACAATCCCCTGCCGTTTCAGGAATGTGACCTACCGAATTAGACTATTTATCGGATTTGCTACCACATAAGCAACACGACGGGTGACACATGTGGATCAGGATCTGCTTACCCTTCCGGAGCACCTGAGATCACCCCTAGTTTTGGTGGGGTCCGTATTGCTTATTCTTTAGATTTCTATGTTGTATCATGTGTACTATTGTTTGTCGGTTTATCTTTTTCATTTTTAGCCATAACGTTGTCAGATTATTTTTGATTTATGAGTTTGACTGTCTCTCTGGTATCTTTCGTCCCTCTTCAATGATAACCCGTTATCCCTTAAAATTTTATAAATATTTTGCAAAGAAATCATAATCAAGGAAAACGAATTGATATGCGTAAACCCCAGTCACAACAGATCGTACGATTTTTTGTCTTGGAAGATCTATACATTAATTGTCGTGGCACTGTCGTGCAAAATGTCAAAAAAAATGTGTCGAATGTTCACATCAGCTATGACATGTCCACGATAGTTCCACGATGGGTACACGACAGAAACAAAAATTGTAATAATACTGTCGTAAGTCGGTCGCGCGACAGTCGTACGACAATCATGAGTTGTTTGGGACTATTTTTGCAGGTGTTTATGTCATGGGATGCGCGTGTCACTGTCGTGCCACTGTCGTATGACTGTCTTACAACTGTCGCACATCAGTCGTGGGTCACTCGCACGTTTGACTCCGGGACTACAAGTATATATAGAAGGCCCGACTTATTGCAAGTCATTTGCAATTTGCTTACAATATAGTTCGGTCCAAGTAAACGACGTTTTTCGTTTTAGTTTATATCATAATTGTTCAGCGAATTTAAACCAGGATGCTCCCGAGAAATAAATGGGTGATATTTTGCTCTTGTTGGAGTCCGGCAAGGCGCATTTTCAGCAGGCCCAAACGTAATCGTTCTGATGGAAAAGCCATCCTCCTTAAACAGCAGACGGTATGTTTTTTCAAACATTCATTCCCGCCAAATTGTATTCTTCTAAATAAAACGAAAAGATTTTGCACGACAAACGTACCACTCGTACGACAGACAATCAATGTTGTGCGAGCATCGTACGAAATTTGGTATTCGTGAGACAATCGTGCGACTGTATCACGAATGTATTGCGACAGTCTTGAGATTGTCGTACGACAGTCGTACGATTGTTTTTTTTTTCTTAAAATGGTTGATGTTGGTACCCACGACAATGTGTTAATCACACGACAGTCGCACGATTGTGGTAAGACACACTCACGACAGCCACAAGACAGTGACACGATAAAAAAATCGTAGAGCAAAAAAGGTGCATGTTAAATTTTCGTCCCACGACACACGACAGCGCCACGATGCTTAAAATATCGTGCGACTGTCGTACAACGGTCACAGATAACCCACGATTTGACCAAATTTCTTGTCGTGGCGCTGCATAGATGTGTCGTGGGTTCGTTGTGAGCAGGGCTTAAGTCGCAATGTCACAAGACATTTAAAAGAAAATACAAATAGATCATAGATTATAGTTTTTTCCGAAATAAAAACTTAAATATTTATCAGAATACAGATGTATATGGCACATTTCCGTCACAAAATATCACAGTTTTTGCAATTCATGATGAACGTTTTTACTCTTTTGTTTAAAAAAAAAATAATTGCATGGATGATTAATAACAGAATTATAAGATGGCGGACCGTTATGGTTACAAATATTCCTTTAACCATGTAACTGGTGTTATTTATTAAACTTGTATCGATAAATTATTCCTTCCCTAGCATGCATAGTTTTAAAAATAATTTTTGTGTTGCACTCAGATTGCTGTATATGGATTAGTGTGCGTATAAGACAAACCTGATATATATATTAATCATATACTTAGCATTGATATGATAGCTTTTGCATATGTGTAATGAGCGGAAGTACACAAGCCATAATTTCCCATCCGGGCTGATAACCCATATCAGGGGCGTCTGTGCAAAAAACCATAACAGTGCTTCTCGTGCAAGTTACTTCCGGTGTTTCTGGTATCGATTGTTTACTTTTTCATTGTGACGTCAGATATTTTTTATGACGATGTCAAAATTTACGGGAACTTTTGTGGGGATAGTTTAATACTTGCTAACACATGCCATTGACAATTAAGAATCCTTTTATAGTACAACAAACATGGAGTAATAATGATCATAAAACTCATTCAAATTTTCAATGTTTCAAAATGCCTCTATAGGAAATATTACCATACATATATATGGAGGTAGTGATGCTGTTGGACAATTATAGTATATTTGATTCATAATTTAACTTCTTTATAAATATTTTGACTGTTTAAGTGATTACATTTGTTTATTTGCCTTACATAAAACTATTGTCGGAAGTATATGATAAAGCGATTAATACATGGCCTTTTCCATATCAACCTGGGTATCATCCCTCGACCCATATCAGCACCTCGACTCCGTCTCGGGCTGATATGGGGGTCTCGGGATGATACCCAGGCTGATATGGAAAAGGCCATGTATTAATCTCTATATTAACATTTACAATAATAATCCGTTGTCACTTTTATAAGAATTATTCATAGAAATCATGATCATAGAAAATTGATTTAATATACGTAAGTCCCAATGTGAAAAAGAGTTAATCAATTATAATTTAAAAATAGTAGTTAATGATTTAGAGCAAAATCAGTATATTAAAAGTATCGGTAAGTCCATGACAAGTTATATACTATGAAATTTAGAGCGAGGGGCTTGCCTTTATCTCCCTTCACAAGGTTGTATGGTACATACATTTTATTCGTTTCTTTACAAATAAATAGCATGTGTGATAAATTACCACAATTATAAGATAGCGTTGTACTCTGATCAAGTAATTAAAGACTATATTTGATATTCATTTTTTTGAATGACAGAAACTTTTTGGTATGTGCTAAATGCATTGGAAATGTCATGCCAATACAAGATTCATTCATATATACTTATAGTTATTTATGAAATTTTTGTGAATATGAAAATATATTATAATGCAAGATACTTAAGCTGTAAAAGTTTACCGTCCAGTGACCACCATCAGTGTCCATGTCGCAATAAACTTTAAAGCCAGAACCACTATCCGGAAAGATCTTATAAACACCGCTCTTGTGAATCTTTTTGTCTAATCCAGAACAATCCTTTGGTAGTAATTCTACAGAGTTTGGGAGAGAAAAAAAACCAAGTTTATTTATAATGTAAAAACAAATCTCTCATATGTAAAAATTCGTATCTGGTAAAATAAGATTAAAACAAAAAGGTTTTTTTTTCCTTTAGCTGAATTAAGCTATTTAAAAATAATGATGTATATTATATATATTCTATATCAAACTGGACACAATATTATTGACAACTTGCATTGCAGTTCAATAATCATGCATTCCTTGTATCGACACGTGAATGAACTTCTTGATTAAGTTGAATCATACACACATTAAAATTTTTTTTTTATAAATGTTTGGGGGGGTCTTTCGTTAAGCAACGGAACATACGATTGTGTAGATTATTTAATTTATGTTCAATTATTCGAAACACTTCTTTTCAACCAGCTACAGAAAACTGTATCGGATATTTTTTTTCGAGTGCTAATGATGAGTTTTAAAATCAAAACCAGAATTACGTACCAAAGAATAAGTCTAGTATTTTTAATTAATAAGTGTATACATCCATAATGTCAAATCAATACAGCAAATTTTAATAGTTGTATTGGAAAGTTTCAATATCAGAACAGTAAGTAACAAACTACGATGTTTTTTCTAATCTGTTTTACAATGCACAATATTTCACTTAAAATAAAACAATAACCTTTAAAATAATGTTCAAAAACAAGTTCTCAATACGGTAACATACATGTATATTACAATATTCAAGATGTTTTTAGTATAATAAAAGGTATTATAACACATTTTGTTGGTTAAGGAACAAAATGACGCAGTTAACCTAATAACACTGCATGTTGAAAATACATCTATAAACTGCATTTCTTTTTCACAAATACGTCATAATAAAAAGAAAAATTTCAACATTCTTTGTTTGTGTTAGTTTCTAAAGAATTATTCATAAGTTGTATCTCCTGCATGTGATTTGACAAAAAAACACGGAAATGCTATGCAGCTATATACTTTTATACTTTTATCTTTGCAGTAAATAATCCAAATGCTTAGGATTTTCTACCGTAGGAATAGAGTACCTTAGTTACTTATTTTACTTTTTAGATTCGAGCGTTACGTATGAGACTTTTGTATGACGTACAAAATATTAATCCTGGTATCTCTGATGAGTTTTGTTTGCTTGTGATCCTTTCATTCGATTATGTGATTTTTTTTCAGAAAACCTCGCGTTTTCTATAAATTAGATTAATTATCGACTCCTAGTTATCGACTCCTAGGGGTCGATATTAAGAATTGAACGATGAACAGTCAGTGCGTGAAATTTTCGTGCTACCTGATTGGAAGATATTACGAGACGTGAATAATCAAGTTTATTGATTGGTTAGGACAATCCAAACCTAGTAAATGTCCTTCAATCCCGTAGAGTATCGGATTTGTCCTCTATTTTAGCAATTAGATTTTACCTGGTACACAGGTAACTTTTATCTATAAATAGTCGAATCTTCTGGAGCTTCGTAAACAACAACGTTAAGCGATATATACTACTTCATAACGTGTGACCTCACGTGTATGGTAAAATTTGTTGATTGATGCACGTGGCTATTCTAGTAAATGAATTAATCTACAAAGCGAGAGCACTTTCCATTTTCATCAACTAAGAGTCGACTAGCCCTTTTTGAAAGGCTAATGCTTGTAAAATATAACCCTAAGCAGCTATGACTGTAACACATACATACACACTTCTTCGATATTGGCATGATAATTTCGTTAATTGTTTGATAGAAATTTGTTGCTATTAAAAAATTTGAATTTAAGAATATATCTCCCTCATGCAAAGCTCTGATTTAGTATATGGATTTGAATTTACTGAACGTCCTCTCAGGTTTTATCTGCTCTTCAGTGTTTGTATTTGGTGTTTAATTTTCAAACATCTTATCGTCGAGTATCATTGAAGATACAATCATTGTCATAATGATCTTTTGGTGCAATACAATTGGTACCGTTATTGTTACAAATATTCCTTTAACCATTTTACTGTCTGTTATTTATTAACCTTTAATCGGTGAATTTACCTTCAATTGTTCGGAAAACACTTATTTTCACTTAGATAGCTGTATATAGGTAAGTTCGTATAAGAAAACAGTTTTACGTGAAACGTTGAGCAACCACATGTTCAGTACGGAACAAAATTAAGAGTGAATTTTCTCTAATTAGGTCTTTCCACTTTTCTGTGGAACATGTGGAAAGACCTATTGGTTTTCTTCTGATTATTTTTTTTTTCTTCCGCCACTTTCTGAAGGTGAATTTTTGTTTCGCAAGATGTCGCTTAGATTTTTTGCATATGATATCGAACAGTTATTGCAATTTTGAAACTGATCCTGTAAAGACGTACACTTTTTATTGAAATAATTATCTCCCCAAACACTGTTTTTCTTCTGTACAAATCTCCTTCGCAACCGTTAAAAATTACGACAAAATTATTTCACCAAATTGCTCGTTATATCGTAAGGATCCTAAAAATAATTAAGGCTGCAACTCGAGGCGGACCGCATATGAGAGTTATTTCCCCTTCTGTATTTAAAATGAGTAAAATGTAAATGTAACTTGTAATCCATAAGTGATAGAGACCTAGGGTCATTTGATTTGAGGTCCTTGGTGCAAACAAAAGGAAATATGGTCAAGGTCAAATGTCAAGGTCATTTCTTAAATTTGATTTTGGCTTATTTTCACCTCTTTTCAAACACCATATAAGATATCGACAACATATTTTTGACCTTGAAATTGAGCTCAAGGTTATATGTTAATTTGACGTTCTACATTTTGACCTTTGCTTTAACCTCATATTTATGCATGATAAAGCCATGGAATTATTTGCATTAAGTTGCAAGCCATGTGATCTTGTGTAAACCAGAAGTAGCTAATTTTTGTACTTTTTGAATGTAAAAGTATATAGAATCCTTTATTGGAATGAGTGTCAATTTAACAGTTAAATAATACCGGAAATATCATTTTTCAAACCGGAAGTAACAAATATCATTTTTCGAATTATGTATATTAATTGCAACTTGTAATTTTTCAGTGAAACATTTTTTGTTTTATTTTCTTGTAACTGAATATAAAAAATACTCCAATCGAAAGCTTTACTTTGTCACATTAATTTATAAAAAAATGACAACGAACGTTCCGTTATGTACCATTGTACCAATTTTTGTTGTAAATCGAAAATTTTAAAATCAATAAAAGAATGACAAAATGAACAAGGTAGGCGAATTGAATTTTTATTTTTGTTCTAGTATTTTTGAAAAATGTTTGATGAAAATATAAGATTATACTGTTGTTTTTTTAATCGATCCAAAGCTGAGAACTTATCTATTAAAATTTTCTTCTTGTTCTTTTATTATTTTCAGATAAAACTCAAATTTCATAACTAGAACATTTTGAATAAGCGTTTTAAGTAAACGTTCATTTGAAACATGCATTGTATTTGACTATTTCGAATAAAGTTTTTAAAAAACGTTAACATACATTTCTGTTTAAAATATAACAAATACCTTGACCATGTTGACAGCGCCTTCCATAAACTTTGGACGCTTTACAAGAACAGGCACCATTAATATGCTGACATCTACCAGATAAAGATCCCTCGTCGTCACAATTACAAGGTTGACATTTAATTCCCATTGAGCATATTGAACTGTCTTTACACTCAAATGTCCCATCACAACATCTATTGAAACATTGTTTGTTCTCAACCTTTTCACCTTGACATTTCTTTCCACTTCCCTTTTGTGGTAATATTATGTGTCTAGACCGTTTTTGTTTCCCTCCAATGCCACATGCCTTGCTACAGACAGACCAAGATGCCCAGTCACTCCATTTACAGTTTTGCTTCAATTCAACATCACATTTCTTTCCAAGAAAATGTTTTCTACATTTGCACTGCCCAGTTTCTGAATTACATATAGGTGATAGTGATCCTGTAGTGTTGCATGTACAGGGTAAACAATCAGATGTTATGTGTTTGCATCTGATATAGCGAGTGCCGTTGCGTGTATACCCTTTCATGCATCTATTTTCAATGTCCATATCCTTCATTAGATGAAATTTATCACAATGAACATTTGTAGAATGGGTTATTTCTGCACTACAAGTGGAATCCGTTAAAAACTGTATTTGCTCTTTTACACGCTGTTCAAATGAGCTAAGAACCTTAGGAGAATCTGTGTGTAAAACATGGCGAACTTGCAATAATACGGAAAACCCATTTGCCTGCGCAATATGAAATTGTCTCCAGAGGTTATCTATCTTTGTTTTGAAATCTGATGTGCAAGCTTCATTTTTATTGCGTTTGATGACTCTAGCATGCAACGATTCTGGCTGAAATGTATCTTCATCCCGTCGATAATTGAGGTATGAGTCTATTTTGTACAATGCTTTTTGCAAATGAAACACAATTCGCGATAACTTAGACTTCTTGTATTCGTGTGTTTCTATTTTATCACACTTTATTATCTTTCTCGCACTTGTAATCAGGTAGTTCATGCTAAGATATGTATTATAAAATGATCCGAGATCAGAGGTCGTTAAAACATGTGTCTGTATAGCTTCAGTGTGTACTTTTTTAATAGTTTCATAAGTAAACGAAATACACTTCATGGATGCAATTAATAAATTAGTTGCTAATTTAAGATCAATGATATCCCCTGCTTTAGGGACTTGATTCAAGGTTGACATCACTGCTACTGTGTTCATTGCTAATATAACTTGATTATGTATTTGACACTCTGTTCCATCATAATACTGTGGACAACAACACATATCACGGTTTTCCATTGAAAGGTGAACACATTTGCCATTTTTGCATTTAGCTTTACAAACCTTCTTTGATGAACATTCTTGCACAACTCTTTGTAAGGAGCTTCTGAATGCATACATTTCCTTAGTCCAACTAGTTATCTGTGATATGGAGTTAGTGTTTGTTTTAGCAAGTTTACCGTACACAACCATGATTTGTTCAGCTTTAAATAGTTTCAAAAGTAAATTTGTACCAAACTTCAGAATTGTATTTTCATTGCAACCTGATGTTTCCTTCACTTGTTGGAGTAAAGATTTCTTTGAAAACCTTGTTCCATTTAAAGTTGCAATAACGATCTGCCTATAGTTATCTACAATGTCAAAATCATTCTTGAACAATTTGATAGTCCACTGCAATCCTGCCTCACATTCATCTTGGCTTGTACATTTTAACTCTTCAAGTTTCTCTAGGAATCGATTAAGGATTAAAAAACTAAATTCAATGTTTCTGAGTTCGAAGTAAATTTCTCTCAAATCTCTACCAAACCCCCTGTCGGTTGTTAACTCCAGTTTTCTGTTGATATCAGTGAATGTCTTTTTCAATTCTTTAAAGGCTTTTTGTTCTGTTTTAGGATTATACTCCTGGATGAAAGCAGCAAGACTATCAACAGTACCAATAAAATTTGTCAACAAGTTGATTTGGTTGAAAACTTTTGACCTCGGTTCGGTGCTAAATATATCAACAAGATGCATCCCATCCGCTAACCCAACTTTGATTTGACTCTTCCATTTCTCTCTTAAAGATATTTCTTCTCCAAAGACAAAACATCCTATTAGACTCAACCAACAACTGATGACAATGACTAGTTGCATCTTGCTAGAATACAATGTATATTTTAAAAATAAGTATCATAGGTTTACACATGAACACATTCTATACTGCTGTGTAGCAATATTCAAGCAGTACCTGCATATGGGATAATTTTAAGTATAGAATACCTTCAATATTCACGTGATGTCACGGAACTTGAATTTACTTAAAATCTATTATACCATTAGGCTATCAAAGTTTCGTTACTTATTTGATGAACATAAAAATAAGATTCGGACAGTGCTGAAATCTCACGAGGCTAGTTTATAGTGGTTAAGTTCAGTTTCATTTTTCAGTCCATTTATATTGTACTTAATGTTATCGGTTTTTGTACTAAAAATGTTAATACATTCACTATGAGTAAAATTCATAAAAGATCAAAAGTGTTTTATGTTTTTTCATGTGTCATTCTGTCCCGTAGACAATAATCCAATATCAACCTTTAAATAAGCAAACCTTTAACCATCACTGCCTAAGCAAATGATGTAGTCATAACAAAAAATGTTAGTAAGAGAATACTACTAAAGTAAAACATTCTCTGACCATACACTTAGAAACAAAAGACGAAATTGTTGCAGTTTAATTAAGCTTTGAAATTTAAACCAAATAATTTTATTGTGTTTGTCGACTCTTTATCAGCTCTCCAAGCCTTAAAGAGTAAATAATTTAAGGTAAACAATTATTTATTGTACGATATTATATTTTTTTACAACCAGTTGTCAAACCAGCAAGATTTAAGATGAAAGAAAAGCTCACCCGAATATAAATCATTTCCTTTTTTTAATATCCTTAGAATAATGATAAGCAAGTCACAAGTGCAATGCACAACTCACCTTTGTGCCAGTCCATTGAGAATAATCAAACAAACTTTTTTTCTACCCAGTCAGGATCCTACTTCGTCAAAATTATCTCCCCATTACGCCAGTTCATTTTCACAATCGTAAAAATGGAAGCCATTGTAGCGATGACGCGCTACCAATTTTGCTCTTGGAAACCGATAAATTTATCCACATTGCACCAATACGATCCTTATATGTCAGTTATATTTTAAAAGACAAATGTATCAACTAGCTAATGAGCATCAGTTAATGATATTGTCTGCATTGATTCAACTTAAAACTATTGTCTGATCGGTTGTTAGGTGGAATTTTCGAAAAATCATAAACATTTAAAAAAAAACTAATTAAATATTTCGTGGAAGGGCAGACTAGATTTTTTTAGTGGTTGAAGACTATAAACCCTAGTTATCACACACACAAAATTAGAATTTTTCGAAGATATGCATTTTCATCATCCAACTTGTAAGACTGTCGTCAAGTACTTTCAGTAAAAAAATAGCTATTCGAACACACCTTCCCTGTTTTTGTGACTCATTAGATAGGTATTTCACTTGACCCATATATTTCATCTTTTAGTACTGTTATTTTTTTGTGTTATAAAGTCAACCTGTAGCTTTAATATATAAAAATGATAGAATCTGAAGCGAGACGATGTATGAAATATTCTTACTTTGAACGATATCAAGACAAAATACTCAACTCAAACACGCCCTAACATAAAAAGGTGCACTCGATTTTCTCTTTTCGATACAATTGTTACCTATTTTTTGGAATTTTTTCTTCAGTCACATAATGGAAGGGCAGACACGAAAATTACTGAACTAATAGATTGATATCTTTTCCGTCCGTGGTAATTTTTTCAAAAAAATCGGAGGTTATGCATTTTTGTCATCCAACTTGAAAGATACCCATGTCGTCGACTTGATATCTAATTGTTCTGCTTAACTATGTACTAGATAAATTGAAAACTTATGCAAATGGTGTTTTTGAAATAAAACACCTCGTAATTGAGAAGAAAATTGCAGTTTTGTTTGTTTCTATTAACTTTTTAAAAATTTGTCACTATAGTAAACAATACAGTAAACATTTATCGCCTTCTCTAATAGAGAGCTTCGATTCTTTTGTTCTATTTCAACCTGGTTTCCGACTGTACCTGTGTCATACATCAGTAAATAATTCACCTTTCAAACACCAGTACTAATTGACCATGAAATGCACGCATTTAATTTTAACAAGTATCAATATTCAATTTAAACACTCTGATCTATTGAAGATTAGTACACTACATAAGCTAATAGTACATATCAAGGGAAACTAGGAGTTAGACAAGGTGAAAATCTATCTCCTGTACTTTTTTCATTGTATCTTAATGATCTTCAATCATACTTAGAAGAACATAATATAAAAGGGTTAGAATCTATCAGTTGCGATATTGAAAATGAGTTAACGATCTATCTTAAAATTCTATTGTTTTTATATGCAGACGATACAATTTTGTTATCAGAATCAAGCAAGGATTTACAGTTTATGTTGGATACGTTTTCAAATTATTGTGAAAATTGGAAACTGAAAGTTAATATTGAAAAAACAAAAATTCTTATATTTTCTAGAGGAAGAATTTCAGAAAAAGAAAAATTTTATTTTTGTAATAAAGAAATAGAAATTGTCAATGACTACAAGTATCTTGGTGTATTTTTTGCTAGAAGTGGATCTTTTTTAACCACAAGAAAATATTTAAGAGACCAGGGAACAAAAGCAATGTATAGTTTATTAAAAAAATGTCGAAGACATAATTTATCAATTGAATGTCAATTAGATATGTTCGATAAAGCCATTTTACCAGTATTACTTTACAGTTCAGAGATCTGGGGTTTTGAAAATTTAGATGTTTTAGAAAAAGTACACTTGCGTTTTTTCAAGATCATATTAAACCTAAAGCAGACAACGCCAAATAGCATTATAGAGAACTCGGACGATTTCCGATCTCGCTTACAGTTAAAATGCGAATGATAACATTTTGGTGTAGATTAGTAAATGGTGAAGAGGAAAAAATCTCCTCAATTCTTTACAAATTGCTGTTTGTATATTTTTAGAATTATGGCTTTGAAAGCAAATGGTCGAAATTTGTTAAAAGCATTTTTGATAATTGTGGTCAATCAAATGTATGGAGATCCCAGTCTCTTTTTTCTACAGATTGGATAGAAAACTGTGTAGAACTTAGACTAAAAGACCAATTTAAGCAAGAATGGTCGTCTGACATTTTTAATTTAAGTAAAACAATTTGTTATAGAATATTTAAGAATGAATTCTGTTTTGAACGTTATTTGTCGTTATTACCCTCATATCTTATGTATTATTTATGTAAATTCAGATGTGGCTGTCATCGTTTGCCAATTGAATCGGGCAGATGGCATAAAATTCAAAGAGACGAAAGAACCTGCATTATATGTAACTCAAATGAAATAGGTGATGAGTACCATTATATTTTAGTTTGTAACTTTTTTTGTTCAGAAAGAAAGAAATTGTTACCGAAATATTGTCAAAAAAATGCAAATACTGCAAAATTTAATCAATTATTCTCATCAACTGATATTATTGTATTAGAAAAACTAGCAAGATTCATTAAACATGTATTATCAATTGTCGTCCCTCCTGGTTAGTTAAATTGTGTTTAACATACACAATTAAATGAACTGTCTTTTTCCATATTTATTTGCGCATGCACTATTATTGTATTATAATTGTATACTAATTTCTCTGTAACTATGTATGTTTATGAGAATAAAATATTCGTATTCGTATTCGGAAAATACATCACTTTAAGATTCTCTATAATGGACAATTACAGTCATATTTTTAGAAATTAAGAAATGAAAACAACAAACACAACACACTATGCTCATATATTTAACAATACAAGCATTTGGTACAGGCTTTTTTTATGAAAGTGCCACTAACATGTATCTTAATTATTTAACGTTATAATGTTAAAAGAAAAGTAAGAACAAAGGAAAATACAATATGTCTTTTCAGATCTTCATAAACTGACAACTATAGTCATATTAAAAGAAAATAAAAAAATAAACAAACAATCGTTACGCTCATACAATTTTAAGAATAGAAACAAGAGTTAAATCCTTTTCTATGACAATAAAATGATAAAATATAAAATTTGTACTAGAGGATGTCAGTTAGACAAACACACACAGATTATTGTATATATATATGCACATTCCAGCACTTCTGTTTCGCTTACATATCTCTGTACTTACAACAAATTCAAACAATATCATTGTTTTAATTATATACTGGTATCAATTTTTTTCATATTTTCTATTTTTGCTCCATTGATATATTGCACATATATCTATACCTAAATAGGCGATTAAGGGTGTAGGTAGGGGTGATTCCTCATTTAATGAGGGAAGTTTTTTTTTCTCGTCACGGAAGCAGGAATCACTAAATACCAGTATGTCTTTGAAAATTTATTTGGAAAAATTGACGCAACTTGCCGTTATGGAAAAGGAAAAACTACAACCAATCCTTACTTAAGATATACCAAAAAAATAGTATGTGATCTCGAGCTTCAATTGTATGTACTTTCAATAATGCAAATGGGCAACTGATTAATTTCTAATGCAAAAATAACAAAACAATTAGGAAATATCGAGTTTTTGTGGAACATGTAATTCGACTTTTAAAGATATTTCGGATAGTTTAAACTGTTTACAGTAACGTGCATGATCATGATGATAGGAGTGAATACGGTAAAATCGTTTGATTGTAACTTGTGCTCACGTAGAACCAAATTGTTTTTTTACAAATAGAGTGATACTCAGTACATTTTTTTTCAAATATATGTATATGACATCTGAAGACAAATCGTGTTTCTGTAATCTTTTTATGATACAATTGCAAATGAACAATATTCAAAGTTCCTTACATGTATATGAGTAGTACATTTGATATTTTTTGTTTATTTATGTAAGATTTTAAATTATTTTTCAAGTAGATTATTAAAGGATTGTGTAGGATATTCGGGTGTCTGGCCTACATTGGCTCCTTTTAAGAGCATGTAAAAGTAGTTGATAGACCCCCCATTTTTTTTTTTACAAAACACCACTTTCGCAAATATTGAAAGTGAATGTTTGATTGTTTCGAAGAAATTCCCATTAGGTTTTTTTTTAAATGAAGCAAAGCGTATAATGGTCTTAAGCTCGGGATCACATAATATTTTTTTATTTATATGCAGATGCGGATACGTCAACGTATATGATACGGTTGATACGTTTTTAAATGACCGACCTCTAGTAGGAATTACCATTTGCTCTTTTTTTTCATTACATGTACCTTCTGTTATTTTATTTTCTCTCTACATATAAATACTTCTTTGTAACTCAGTCAACCATGTTCGTCAAAGTTTCATATAACTACTCGCCAAAACGTAATACAAAAAATAAATTAAGAACTGAAAGTATATATATGTTGTGTACAAGTTATCATTTTGTACAAATTATAATTTGTACAAAAATATTGTACACATTATAATTTGTATTTTGACTTTGTACAAAACGTGCTTGTACAAATTACAATTTGTGCAAAAACGGGCAAAACATCACTTATAACTTGTACATTAATTTATCATATGGACTTTTGTGAAAAAAGCATTGATACACATTATTAATTTACTATTAAATGACCTCACAGTACATCTAAGTTACAAAATTCAAAAGTAATTCTTTATCATTCGTTTAAGCAGGTGATGTAGTGATTTATGGAATCGGGTATTGCACAACATTTTTTGACTCTCAAATCGATGACTACCTGTTTTACAGGCAAATTTTAACTGCTTTACATAGCAAGCGTTGAAGTTCATGAACCGTTGCTGTGAATAAAAATGAGTATTTCACTGCCTCAGTTAGGCGTTTAGACAAATAAATATCCCAGAAAGAAAGCGAGATTAAACCCACGATTTGGTTAGGAATATGTCAGTTGTTTTTCTGTCGTTTTTTATCAATGTTTTTTTTTCAACAATGATCTTTGTTTGATAAATATCTATGACTGTGCATAAAACTTAACGGAAATCAGTTGAGGCAATACAAACTTTAAAACCAAAATATAACTTATGCAGAACAGACAGACGGACTTTTATTTTTATTATAAAACTAGTTGGTGTAGTATTATAAAATCATCAGACCCAATGGTATTGAACCATTTATCTTTTCACAAACAAAATTGAAGTGGAATAAGTCATGTAAATCCAATCTCTTGATGTACCAATTACAAATATAAATCATCACTTGTTTAAAGAAATATTTGATTGTTTCCTTGGACTTTATGAAATAACTATTAAGTGGCAACAAATCTTTCGAGATCCTTTTCACGATCTTTCACGATCCATAATATCAAATTTTACAAATATACTCGTTTTTGCAAAGTTTCTGAATTAGAAAAAAATTAATCCAAATAGCGACAAGAACTAATTATGCAGAACTATTGAATGATACTCTTCCTAAATTCAATCTGCCTTTTGTAGAACTTTGTGTGAAAACTGTATATTTATGTTATATGAATTTAAGGAGCAATTACTGCATAAGTAAGCCGCCTACCAAAAACCAATAACAATAACAATATCGACATTTTAAAAGTATTAAAAATTAACGTGCAACAGAGTGTTTTAAATTACTCTGTCCATATGTGTATATATCCATATGGTCATGATCATACGCGTATGGTGGTTCGGAACATATACTTATAATTGACTATATAAGAGGTATAAAAGGAGATCCCTAAAAGATTTCTAGAGGTTTTTTTATCTGAAAGATCGACGAGCAATAGCTATTTCTGTTTCGACAAACAGTACAGGAAAAAATTACATAATAAGCATGTCGCAATCGGCCTTCATAGATGCTAAGTGCGTCATCATTGAATTTGAGCATTAGCCAGTAGACACATTATATAGATTGATAATTGTCTCGAAGTACTATTTTCAATTGTATGACCTTGATATGTGCGAAAGACTTGAAGTGTCTGCTACATGCTCAAACTTTATTCCCCCAAAAAATGATAGTGATGAATGAAATTGTTCACATATTTGTCATTTTGTCTGAGTGTATAGGAAGTTGGGTCATAAATTTAGTAATGGCATCTATTTGATCTGTAAAAATAATGTCAATTAAAACATGGCAATGCAGTAAGAAAAACTACTTTCCTGAATAATGGGTCTCGTTATTTTTATATATTCAGCTGAAATATTACTTTCAAACGACAGGAAACAGATGATATAACTCATTAACGTTATATGCGTAAAATGTCTTAGTATTGGCAATTCCTTCTTTGAATGTTCGTCTATAGCTATCTGGACAGGGGACATATAACCTGACAAGTTTTCTTGATCAATCTGTATGAAGGATCTACAGTTCGGAATATCATTAAATAGTTCCAATATATTTTGTATTTGAACAAAATATTCATTACAATTGTCTATTTATGTGATATACTGCAAACCAATTAATGTTCGCGACTTTCGCGAGAAGAAAATTAAAGCGAATATAAATCCTCGCAAAAATTTAAAACTTGTCTAGGTAAATTTAAAATCGCAGAATAAAATCGCGCAGAATTGGAATACAAAGGGCTAAACGCGAAATAAAGTATCCGCGATAATAAATTGGTTTACAGTAATTATGATAATAATTTTCACCTGTTAGTTTGTAAGCTAGGCTTTTTACTAATACATTAAAATATAAGATGGTATCCAGCCTTTGATTTTGCACAATTGTTTTTTTCTCCTAACCATACAAAAGTAAAAAAGAGCATTTTATTTAATAAAATGTGTTTTATTTAATGTATCCATATATATATATATATATGTTCCGGACCATATGAGTATTTGGACCATACGCGTATGTTCATGGCCATATGGGTGTATACACATATGGTCGGGATAATTTAAAACACTCTGTTGCACATTTACGTTTCATACTTTTAAAATCTCAACTGACCCGTATATTGCGGGTCACAGCCGAGAATTTCACTCGATACCCGTGATTTTTTGAATACCCGCAGGGTCGTCAAACAACCCGTGAATTCGGAAAATGACCCGTTTCACCCGGATTATTGAGCTTTTCATAGTGATTTTCCTGTGAAATACCGGCAAATTCGTAATTCTTCCTGTACAAGAAGTTCAAATAGCTGTTGTAACTGTCAAATTGGTTACACTGAAGTGCCTAGCTTTACTTGACAACTTAGGTGTCAAAATAATGCTAATTAACACCAGTAGCTTAAGGTCATAAAAAATTTGTCTATTTCAGAATTGTTTGACAATAAAATTGAGTTACTTCCCCTTTTGTCAATTCCAAAAATATATTGAAAATCAATTTTTATATCTTTACTTCCATTGAATGCTTTTAAAATAATTTTTTATCATTACAATAATTAATTTTGCAATTGTTTTGCAGAGAATGGTACATACTGAGAAAAAAGATCAAGTACTACATTAAATAATGATATTAAAGTATCAAGTACAGTAACTTGAGAGTTGAAATGATACTGTGAATGAAACAAGGAGACGGCTTGAATGACGCAGTATATTAAACAAATTAAGATGGAGTATGGCAAGGCTTGAATTGATGCAGTATATAAAACATATTGAGATGGAGTATGGCTAGGCTTGAAATGACGCAGTATATATATTAAACATATTAAGATGGAGTTTGGCTAGGCTTGAAATGACGAAGTATATTAAGGATATTAAGATGAAGTATGGCTTGAAATGAGGCCGTATATTGAACATATTAAGATGGAGTATAGCTAGGCTTGAAATGACGCAGTATGTTTACATTGTTTTTTTTTAGATAAAGTTATTGTATTATTGACACGTGTGTAATTCATATTGAAAAAAATACCTACATGGTCCAAATACGCAAATGGTCCGGCCCCTTTATAACCAAACGAGTATATACTCGTATGGTCCGACCATTGGAGTATACATGGTATACGCATATGACCATACGCGTATGGTCCAAATACTCATATGGTCCGGAACATATACATAAAAACATGGTTAAGTTTCCTTTCATTTAAAACCCAATTTGACATTTTCTTTCTGACTTTCCAGACATTTAACTAATAGTGTGGTTTGCGTGGTAGATGATGCGTGCATAGATTAGACCGACATGCTTAACCTGTCGACGCACCTCTTTCGCTCCTATTTTATAATTTAGTTCATACGACAGACTCTCCTTTTGATTGATTTATGAAATTAAATCATTGGTAAAGTATTGTTGCTTATATATACATATAGTTGTTCATGTATTAAAATATACATCATTTTACTTGGTATGAAATTTACAGGAAAGGATGCATTGAATGTTATTTGTACGTATTATTAAAGATGAATGTTTAATAGTGACGTCGGTCATTTCATATGACACTTCTTTAAAAGCTTTATGGGGAAATTTAAGATACTGTTTGCAAAACTTTTTTTCTCAATACCATTTCAAATTTTAAGGGTCAAAACAAAACCGCCAAGACTGGTCATATTCATATATCATTTATTGCATGTACAAAGTCAGAATTATCACAGTTGATTTCTATTTGTTCCGTAGGTTGATAAGGGTCCCATTTGACTATGTCAGTTGTTATGGACTCTCCCCTTTTTTAAATTTTCCTCTGTATTTTCGTTACGTTTTTTATTTTGAAGTCATAAAACTTATTAAATGATACTTTATTTCTTTGCAAACAGCTATAAGTCTTTATCAAGATGTGAATTTACAGCAACTTATGGCGTACGCGTACTTCAAAGCATGCTATTGATATCCTCAATTTCTTCCTAATTTTAGGAAATACTACGAGTGTAGTGGTTTGAACATGTTGAATTGCTGTTATATCATAAAACTATATTTATTTGTCTAGTAAAAAATGTAAAATACTCACCAATTATTGTTGTTTGTCTTTTTTCAAAACATTGGATGTTTTCTGGATGTTGCCACGTAACGTTTCGTGATGATAGTAATTAGTATTTATTTTAACTTTTCCAAAGAGATAAAATTTCAAAAACATAAATATCAATACGTTAGTTTGTATATGTAACATTATTATTGTTGGTACTAGTATGTGGAGGAATACAAAGAGATACAAATTTTGATAGTTATAAAAATATTGATTCTTCGATAATAAATATCCCAAATTAAAAACTGTGACAAAGTGTATCTCTCTTGTGTATAGTCACTAATGGTGCAATATGCATAAATACTTTAATATGTTGATGTTTGTGAAGTGTTCAAAGCTTCTCCCATTTAAAAAAATATATAATATTACTACACAAAGTTTATGTCAAGTCCTTTTTGCCTTCACAATAATAAAACTGAATCTTAACATATATGTCTGGTACTATTTGTAAGAAAGTGTGAAAAACAGGCATCTTTACGTCAACATATAACTTTTATTCCAAATTTAGACTCAATGCTCTTCCACTTTATACTTGCTTTGTTTTTTAACTAGTTTGATCTGAGCGTCACTAATGAGTCGTATGTAGACGAAACGCGCGTCTGGCGTATCAAAATTATAAGCCCTTGTACCTTTGATTTACACTGTTTACACTACTGGGTCGATGCCACTGTCGGTGGTCGTTTCATCCCCGAGGGAATCGCCAGCCCAGTAGTCAGCACTTCCGTGTTGAAATGAATATCAATTATATGGTCATTTTTTTATATATATATAAATTAACTGTTTGCAAAAGTAACAATTACCGTACTCGAAATACTAAGGATGTTCTTATCCCAGGCATAGATTACATAAGCCGTATTTGGCACAACGTTTTGGAATTTTTGGTCCTCAATGCTCTTCAACTTTAAACTGGTTTGGCTTTTTTATATATTTTGATCCGAGTCATTAATGAGTTGTGAAGATGAAACGCGCGTCTGGCGTATCAAAATTATAAGCCTCGTAACATTGATAACTTCTTTAACAATAGACAGATATCTTAAAAATATAGCAATCTACAAATACATTTCCAGTGTTCAGTTTGTACTTTTTCTAGATAAAGTCAACCTCTAAACCAATTGTCATGGAATATTAAGAGGGATTATGCTTTATTTCATTTAATCTAATACAAGTAGGGGTATGGGACTGACCAATACAGTTTTGACACCCAAACTGATAATATTATTTGACAATCATGTATTCCAACACGAATGGCTTTACAACCAGTGATAGACTATTTTTTCAAACATCCTGTATCATTTATTCTTCAGATAACAAGTGCCATATTTTAGTTATGGGAAAGACCCGTAAGATTTGATAGACAATAATCTTGATTGTTAATATAATAAACAGACCTTCTATTTCTTATTTAGAAAGAATAAAATGCTTCGCTGAGCACAGCTTGATACCACAGCAAAGGTCAAACCCTGAACAATTGGGGCAAATGTGGACACAATATTCAAGCTTGATACTGTCTGAATTTGAATTGTGATCAAATTTTTGACATAATATAGGTTTCTGTCACAAAACAAATGTAGTCAAAGATCTTTTAAAAAATCTATTGCATAACACTGTGCAATTGAAAATTTCTTCTATAACCTTTTCAATAATTTGAAATTTGTAAAATTTTGCAAAAAACAAAATAGGAATCCCTTAAAAAAATTGTAAAAATATCCCCCCCCCCCCCCCTTTTGAGCAATTATTCCCAAACTCAATCCCAGTCTTTCCTTTGTTGTCCCAATTTTAGAGAGATCTATACACTTAAACACAAGTTATTGTCTGAAAACTAGATAAAATGTTGTTGTCAGCCCCTTTTTCCTGCATGTTTGGGGCAATTAACCCCAAATTCAATCCAAGCCTTCCCTTTGTGATATGGATTCTTAGTACAATGTCAGAGAGATCCATAAACTTACACACAAGTTATTGTCTGGCAACTACATAAATGCTTGTTTTCAGCCCCTTTTATCTGCATGTTTAATTACCCCCAAACTCAATCCCATCCTTCCCTTTGTGATATGGAACCTTGTGGTACAATATCAGAGAGATTCATACACTTACACACAAGTTATTGTCTAGAAACTACAAAAATGCTCGTCTTTGGCCTGTTTATCCTCAACTGTTACAACAAATAACCCCCAAATTCAATCCTAATCTTCCTTTTGTGGTATTCTAACTTCTTGTAAAATTCATAGAGATCCATTTACTTAAACTTAAGTTATTTTCCGGACATCAAATGCGTCTTTGGACCACAGCGACATGATAGCATTATACTAGCCAAAAAAAGTTTTGCAGTCGTATTAAAACAAATCAATGTGTCAGATGGAGGACGTTAAAAATTTATCAATGGTAAAAGTTTTATATTTTATATTGCTGGTTTCTTCTACAAAGACTCAAGACTACCAAAGGTTGAAGCAGCATATAGTTTTGATAGCAACTGAAAAATGTGGAACTATTGGAGAAAGTAAAACATTGAGCTTTTCTCTAGAGTGCAAATGAAATTTTTTGTTTATTTTACTTTGTAGTTTTTGTGTGGTAGTTTGAACTATATAATTGATGGTCTATTTGTTTTTGTTTTTTTATATTTAATTTTGTTTTTCTCTCACTTATCTTATTGATGGACTCTTCTGTTCTTCTTTTACCTTTTTTGTTTTGTTGACATGTTCTTTTACCTTTAAAAAGGAGTGAACTCTCCAACCACCTATCTATGAATTTTAAGACAACCTATGTTGTATAAAACGAATATATGGCCAGTAAAAAAAAACTATCTTTGAAGAAAATATGTGAACTAAACAGATGTCTTGGGTTCCTGTCTTAATAACTGTTCAAAATATAATTGTAAAGGGCCTTTCGACCAGCCACTATACAATAAATTCGTGAAAACATCAATTAAGCAATTGGTTTTCTTGTTTGAATTGTTTAAAATTTTGTCATGTATCAAAGGGCCTTTTATAGCCGACTACCATGGATTCATTTTTATTTGTTAAATACCAATTTTCATATATCATGGGCACAGGTGAACCACAAAATTAAATGTTCATGGAATAATCATTTTCTGTAGTCTTTTATGTAGATACCAGGGGTGTGGAAATATTTGTTGTGAGCACTTGTACACGGGCAAGTGAAACCCAAAACTTTACTTGTCCGGAAAAAACTTACTTGCCCTGATGATCCCAATACATATTGAAGTATTTCTTGTTAGCTAATATATGATTCTTACTTAGCACTGTTGTGCATCACAAACAAATGAAATCTATTTGTTTATATGTGTAAAAAATTAGGAAAGTAGGAAATGGGTTGACATCAATGGGACAGAAACCTAACAGCAAACCAACCAATGAAATGACATGTAAAGGACAATTTTGCAGCAGTTTTTTTATAAAAATTGTAGCCAGTAGGTACATATACTAAATTTGAGGACAGTGATTGAAGAAATGCAAACTAAATAATAGATAAACTATTGATTTTGTGGTGTTTCTCTCAACTGACACACTTGTTTTTTCCTTGATTATTTATTATTGTCTTGATGGGCAATTAAAGCGTTCCTTTTATTTTCCACTTTGACAACAAATAATGTTGACCTTTCATCTATAAATAAGACTTCATCTATAAATAAGACAAAAACTTATTTATTTTCCGAATTTCCATAGATAGCTTCCGGTTTTTTTTTTAAATACTCTGTGTCCTCCATTTGCATTCAAGGTTTTTTACTCGACTCATGACTCTTTTTGTCTTGCTTGCCAACCTTTTTATTTATCAATCTGAATTTCGATACAAAATTTAAAGACATGACACTTCCGGTAAATGATGGATAAAACCTAATTGACAATCCCGGGTCAATGGACAAAGCCAATGCAATGTTGCGCGACTCGGGTTCGCATACTTATTTTTATTTATTTTGGTAGTCAATCTATTTCCGGTATCATGTAATATTTATCGTCATGAACATTGATGTTTTTACTTGCTGAACATTGGTTTCTTTTACATAAATTAAACATCTTTATGTGTTTTGAAATTAATTTTATGTTTTTGTTGGATTTGAACTTTGTCTTGTTTATCTTTTTACTTGTCCACGGGCAACCAAGACAAAAATAATTACTTGTCCGGTTGTTCAAATGTACTAGTCGGGCGAGTCGGGCATAGCATTTCCACACCCCTGGATACCACAAACACGTGATCCACAAAAATTGGTACCCACGAAAATAAAAATCCACAGTATATGGTATTGGTGATGCTCATTGACATATAGTTGCTCACATCCACATCAATAGAATTCTGGAAAATATTTGTCTAATTGGTACATACCTTGTCTCTAGGGTTTAACATAAAAACTTACGACTGCAATCAATAATTGTCATAGGATTATTACAAGAATCAAGGCCATTAAAAGCAACTAGAAATAAACAATATCACCAACACAATTTTATTTTTTTCAAGAAATTCAATAACTTTTGTCTAAATTTTCACAATGCATACTTTTTTTAATTCTCAAAATCTAATTCATGTATAAAACAAATATCATTAATTTTACAAAACAAATAGTGACCATATATCACTTTCCCTAATAATTTTTTATTTAAATTTTCATTGAAGCATATTAAAACCATGATTATTTTTAGACTATCCAGCACTATAATACAATGATTGAGCACTCTCATAAATATTCTAAAATTCATTTAATGTTTTTGGCCATTCCAACTATTTTAAATTCATTATATGTCAAATGTATTATGTTATATCAGGAAGGGTTAGCTTTTTTTTTTTAATTTGTTCTAAAAAAAAGCTGTTCCAAAAGCAATATAATTTTAAAGTTATTTGTTTAATTGCATTCAAAAAGATTAATTAAGAAAAAATAATTGTGCAAATGAGTTTTCCAATATGAAAACAATGTAGCTGATTTCCAAATGTTCTGCTAACAGAAGGTGAAATTTAACACAGGTTTTAGGGCATTTTGTAAAATTGATTAAAATCTGATAATTAAATTTCCAAACACTTTCACGTTATAACATGAGTCAATATCTTAACACTTGACATGCTATGGATTTAATACAGCTGGAATGGCCATATACAGACAATTTACACAATTTTATACAATAGTAAGCAGCATGTGTACTGTCACACATACTAGAAATAAATTATTCCTCCAAAACAATGTGACTGAGATTTTGTTTAAACGTTTATATGACTTGTAACTAATATGCTCTTTGTTGTCTGTTTTGGTTTCTTCTATCTGAAAGTAAACAAACAGATACACATTATATTACTTTACTCTTTATGTTAACATGCCAGATTTTCAATTGGTTAATACATGGGAGATATTTTACTATATTATCTAACCTTCACCTGATGCATGATCAATTGTGCACTTTTTTAAATACAGATAGTTGTAATATGAAGCAATCATTAATAATTATTTTGAATTTGAAACTCAAGACAGTAGTAATAGAACATTCAATTTGATATATTAAACAACCCATAGCTGAGAGGATGGTAGAGCAGATTGTTACTTCTTAAAAAAACATTGTCAACCATAACTGATCCTTAGTTGATTATTTTTTTCTAGAGGTAATAATCTGCTCTATCACTCTCTCGGCTATATGGGTTTTATATATATATATATATATATATATATATTGTGATATACCAGCTGTGAAACAAGGCAAATGTAAAGATAATTGGATAGCTGAAAAACAAAATGTACTTGCTAATCTGAACTATGATGAAGTTTAGACAAATGTAACTTTAAAGATCAAACAGACGATTTTTAACAAGACATGTTTCATCTCCTCAATCTACATGTAGAAACACAGGTGTTTTACAGCGGAATCTGTAATAAGGTGGTACCAAACACCTTGACTAAAATTAATTTGGCTCTCTTATTTCATAACATTATGAACAGGATTAAAACGTTCAGATGATTTTTACAGAGATATCTCCCTGTAGTGTTTGGTATCACCTTAATTCTTCAATATAAGTCGTTCACTATTGAATATATATTGGTAAAAAAAATAAACTTGCATACACATTAGAACAATGTAGAATATTCAGAATATATTTGATCAATGTATACAAGTCCATTCAGTCATCCTTGACTCTCTATCATGTGTGTTTCTAAAATATTGAGGGTGTTGCTAGGTCATTATGTTTTATCTTAACATTTATACACTTACTGCCTCCTGTCCAATTATCTTTATTCTGTTGATACTTATTACCTGAAAAACAAATCACAGGATGAAATTGCTATCAAAAGTTGAACCTCCAATAATGAATTTACATAAAATGGTAACATTATCATTTTTAATATCTTAATCCAATACATATATTGAATTGTATTGTATATTCATTTTTTAATATGAATTTGCTCATTGTTGCTTTCTTTTTGCATAACTTGGTCTCTGGTGGGGATTTGTGTCAATTGTAATCATACCACATCTTTCAAATGCTACAACCTGTTTTTAAAGGGATAAGATTTTATATGTTTGATTAACATGTGTCTCATACCTTTTGAAACATCCCTTAATAAACATGTGTCTCATACCTTTTGAAACATTTATATATAAGTAAGTATAATATTTTACCTTGCCAAGTGTCTTTATTCTGATACTTACTACCACCAGTCCAATTATCTTTATTTTGATACTTGTTGCCTTGCCAATTGTCTTTGTTCTGTTGATATCCCCCATAATTCTGGTCTGAAAATAGATAAATAAACAATAAACAATTGATTTACAATAAAATTTTATTGGACTTCCAACTTCATCCAAAACTACCTCACCAAAAATTGTAACCTGAAGCGGGACAGACGGATAGACAAACAAACGGCAAAGGAACGGGCGCACAGACCAGAAAACATAATTCCCATAAATGGGGCATAAAAATATTTAATGTGCATCAACCACCTAAACGAATTGTGAAGCAATGCATTCCTATATCAGAAACATAAAACAAATATATACAATGATATATACCTACTTGCTTATACTAAATTATAGTGATAAACATTTTTGAAACATTTCTATAATGGCAAAATTTTTCAAAAAAAACAGTGGATGATGCAATTCTTTTTGTTTTCATATAATATCTTGTTATTGTAATTAAACTTAGGGTTCAGCTCTGTCATCCAGAGCTTAAAAAAAGAAGATAGCTGTTTCTGTTAAAATTTAAACAAGGAAATTTATAACTCTATGCCTTCTTTTTTGTTGTGATGTTATTCAATTAATACTTTGTTTTTGGCTTCCCATTCTTTTTAGAAGAAAAAAATCAATGAAACATGTCATGTACACTGTAATAGGTACCATACAATTTAATCATATAATGCATGCCTCTTGCAACAGATGAAATTGAGAATGAAATGGAAAATTTGCCAGAGACAATAACCCATACAAAGGTCAGAAAACAGCACTAGGCCACTTATGGGTCAACACAGCAAGAAAATCCTGCACCACTGGGCAGGCTTCAGATTATGATAATAGTCGAGTAATAACTTAGTTATCTTGGAATCAGCTCATACTTATTACACAATAGCTTTTCAATAAAATATCCATTGTATATAGGGAAGACACATAAAAATCTCAACTATGAGTGGGTGTAAACTGTTTTTGAACAGTTAAAACGTAAGTTAAATTCTGAATTTGCCTGTATAGGTGTTTATACCATTTTAAAATTACCTTCCTTTACTACAAAGTAAATTTAAATGGAACAGCCCTGAATGTATATTAAAATTTGCTTAATATTTAATATTTAACAATAACAGGATTGTCACAAAAAATATTTATACATGTTCATTGTATTTCATATTTCTAGGAGTGTATTATATCTGATGTATCATTTATTTGAAGTTTATTTAATTCATAAATTATAATTCCCTAGACAATTAGCTCTGTCAGAATGGTTTTCTGTATCAATGAACAATTGCTTTCAACAAATTAATTGTCAGTTTTATCTATGAAAATCCTTGCAATTATTTTTTTGTCTCCATTCCACCTAAAATTGTTCACTCACGATCATATATATATACAGTATTTTTATTCTCTGAAAAATATACATATAACATGCCAATTACCACCCGTGTCCGTCACCTGTTAATGACAAATCAACTCACCTGTGTTGTGTTAGTATAGGTACACCATAACCTAGGTCAAGTAAAGCATTGTGGGTAAAGTGTTGGTTAAAAGAAAGATTTTAAAACTGATGTATATGGGATAAATTAACATAAAATTGGTTATACAAAGAATGTCTTAAACTGATTTGGAATAAATTAACATAAAATTGGTTATACCAATAATGTCTAAAACTGATATGGGATAAATTATCATAAAATTGGTAATACCAAGAATGTCTAAAACTGATATGGGATAAATTAACATAAAATTGGTTATACCAAAAATGTCTAAAACTGATTATATCAAATGCCATCTGGCATAATTGTTATGAATTATGTGCTTATCAATTAATTTGCTAAAACAGCTAAATCTAAACTTTTCATTTTTCTTTTTTAGAATTCTTTTTTGTCAAAAATGTTTGTAGATCTTGGAAGGTGGCCATATCTTCTTTTTTAAATAGATGCATTATATTTTGTTACACAGTTACATGAGTAAGGAAGTTTAGTCTAACCTAGATGTGTCAAAACGACACAAATGGTCTGGTTCCAAAAATTTGAAAAATCTGCAATTTCAACAACAAATGCGGACACAAACAAGATGGTAGTCACACATATACTAAATCTGCTCAAAATCTTAAGGTCTTAAAAAAACCCATATAACTGAGATTTTCAACAATTTATCAAAGTCCAAAGCCTGTAATTTCGACAAAAATTACTAACTCATCATGGTTAACTCACATACTAAAAATCAGTCCAATATCTTAGCCGTTTAGAAAAAAAAACGTATAATGGTTTGTTGCGGAATGACAGAATTACAGAATTTAAGAATTACAGGATTTTGGAGAACTTTACGGAATTCAGACGAGGGTAAAACTATATGTCCCCGACAACTTTGTTGCGAGGCCATAAAAATAATAATTAGTAATCTATAATAAAGTAATGTCAGAGCTGATTAGACATGCAAAAAATAAATACATATTAAAACCATTGACAAAATAATGTTATTATTCAAAATTAATTTTCTGAGTGCAGGGAATAAGCTCAAAACAGTCTTTTAAAGGAAAGATTGGTTTTGCTATAAATGAGAAACCATAATCAGTCAGAGCTCAGACATAAATAAGTCTGAATCTGCTTTTGACTCATAGAGGTCTAAACTTGTAAGTTTTAGGATTTGTCTCCCTTTAATGCAAGACAAAATACGACTTTATTAAGTCAAATATTGTTAAGCAAGAAATAATTGACCAGATTCAAAATGTTGCAAATATCGACTCCTACAAGTCCATAAGTTACCAAAATTGGTTAACTTCAAGACCCACGCATATTTATAAAAAGGTCATGCATCTAAATCAAATAATGACAACATTGAAAGCCAATGCTTTGTCTTCTAAAGAAAAATATGAATGAGAGTCTAAAAAATCGGAGATAATGTTAATTAACCTTACAATGCAAGCACCTGGAACCACACTTAATGAGGTATAACATCTGTGTTTAGTAAGGATGTTCAATTAGATAATTAAATATACATGGCTCAAGTCCTTGTGAACTCTCAGACAGGTTTTTGCTGTCATAGGTGGTGTACTTTGGCCACCAAGTCAAATTAGGTTTTTTCATCAACATAAATAGACCTAAACAAGTCTGTCATTTTGTGACTTAGATAAGTCTAAAATTGAAAACACATTTTTATAATAAATACATGTTTTGACTTCTTTATATATATAATAAGTCAAAAACAGAAATCGACTTGTTTATGTCTGAGCTCTGACTGATAATCATAAAATAGTTGAAATCAATTCACTGGTTTAAAAGCAATTGAGTGCAAATTAATAGCTAGATGCTGTGATCAATTATAAAAACATTGTCCGAAGATTAGGGAATTAAACCTTTACAGATACAAGACTACATGCAGGCACTATCTTAATCTAGAAATATACTATTTTTTTCTACTAAATGATAGCTAACCTATGTATGTTAAATGCCTGCCTTAAACCCCCATGCTTTTGAACAAGCTTGTAAAATAATAACAAGTGACTTCAAATATCTTTTTAAATATAAGCCTTCATTCATTAATTCAAAAGATTGTGTGAATGTGAAGTAAAATTAATGCCCCTCGGCTACGGCCTGGGCATACGAACATTTTTTTTGTTTTTTAACTTACTTGTTTTCTGGAAGCCGAAATTTCCTTGTTTGAATTCCATGATCTTTTCATTATTGTCCACTAGAGATGAGACCTTTTCTGACAACTGTAATGCCAGGGACTGTAGACGTGTTGGTTCTGTACGATGCATCACAACTGTACGGGTAGGTTCATCTAGTGAAGCCTGAGCAAGATAACAAAAAGTTTGTGGTTAAATGATGAATCAATTACATAAGTTGAAAAAATTACTAAAACTGCTGAGTTAAAAAAAAACCTGTGTTGTCTGTTTGGTCTTTCTTTTACTAACTGTTTTTCATTGCTAACCTTTGAACTTTTTTACTTTTCATTGTGATAAAATTTATATTTTCAATTTGATGATAGCACATGCATATGCTACTTCAACAACATATACATGTATAGCCTTTATTATCGTAATAAAAAGTTATCAAAGACTACATGAATGTTCAAATCTGAGCCTCCAGTAATTTTGCTCTTATGTCCCACCAAAAAACACGAGGATACAGAGCAGCAATAAAACACTGTTCTTTAAAAATACACTACGGGTGTTGGCCATCTCATGTAAAAACACTTAATTTTCTGTCGAAAACAAAATACTCCTGTTTATACACTTACCATTAATTCTTCATTGATGATCATCTTACTGATGATAGAATGGACTACACTGATCTCTAATTCAAACATCTCTGCCAATGAGACCAGACTAAGAGAATCGTACACACTACTGTAGGTAAATAAATAGGTACGTAAGCTCTCCTCCTGGATTTTTCTGGTCACCATGTCTCGTACTCTATCTTTCTGATAAAATAGATCCCAAACCTACAAAACAAAAAAAGTTTTCCTTTTAATTGAAATTCCCACCAGAAAAATGACCAGGAAAGATAAATGCATGCAACCATTCTGTAGTTAACTCTATGGTCATTGCTCAGAACCTATGTTTGACAAGTATGCAACTTCTCAAAATGCCCATGTGGCTCTTACAGTTTTAAAAACCTTCAAGGAGGCCTTCAAATGTATCTTAATGTTGTTTTTTGGCTTCTTCATACTTTTTAAAGCCTATAGCCATTATAAAATTAACAGTTTTGTTTTAAATTGTGGACAAAATTGCTCTTATAAAATTTCCATTTGGGAGCTTTCAAGGGGGAAATCCCCTGCAAATAGTGACAGTTGGCAATGATATATGCAAGGATATGATCATAAGACATTTAAAATTTGTACACCTACATTTTTATTTATTTTGTATATAAGCATAGAATAAACTTTAATTGCCAAAATCCAAACTTTTTTGTTGTATCTAGTAAAAATTTACAATTTGTCTGTCAGAAGAAATTTTGAAGCCTTTAATTCAGAAATTTTATAGGATGTATCTATATCAAAACATACTTTTTTACATTAGACATCTTAGTGAGATGTTTTGCAGATATTATGATTATAAAAAATGAAATTCAGGTATAAAAAAAATATGGTTATGAAAAAAACATAGCATACAATAAAATCAAATTAATCAGATTAAAACTGTCCCAAGAATGGATATGAAATGTTTACTTCAATCAAAACAAGGATTTTCAGTTTTATAATATAAATTAACATTTCAAATTTTTTACATGTTTCGTACCTTAGTATTCATCTTATCATTAATGATAAAGTTTTGGCATTCCTTCCAGTTTCCTTTCTTCATAGCTTTGGAAGCTGCTACAACATGCTCTCTCATACTCTCTGGTGGACCTGGTAAAGTCTGTCGCTCACTCAGTCTTAGAACGTGATGGAAATTCTTACTGATCATCCTTCGTCTAGCATCAAATTCATGAGCTGTAAAAAAAAATTGATTTTGTTTTGTTATTAACTTGCTGTCCTTCATCTTCTTTTAATATTAACTGTTTTACAACTTCAATTTGTTTAACACTAAAAATTCATGACCATAACATCTGATCATAAAGTGATATTCTTTTAAATTTCTTGATTTCTATCTTTCAAGGGTATATGAAAAATAGGCTTGTATGTTTCTAAATGCCAACTACAGTTGTTATTTCAAAATTTTGATATACAACCCCTTGGTACATCAACTTTTAAAAAATAAATAAAATAGCTGATATCAATTCCTTGAACAATAGAAAGTTAAGAGTCAACATGATTAAATATTTCAGCTTCCAAAAAGTCATAATTCTATTCTAGATGATTATATAACTGGCACATGTGGCATTGTTCAAATGATTAAGCTTCCCAACAGTAAAATTCCAGTACACAAATTGGGGTTATTAAAAGAAACTCTACATACCAGCCATATAAGGGATTTCCATTAACATAGCAGACACAAGATAAACACATTCTAATAATTCCAAGTTTATATGCATGTGATAAGGTAGCAGACGACGCTTCTCAATCTTCTCCTGCTCTGGTGTTCTCTCATGTTGTCTTTGTAGTAACAGACCCTGAAAATAAATTTCTCCCTTTGATATCAATACACCTTCAAATTTTAAAATAGTATCTAAAGGTCCCTAAAAACTCATCAACATCAACAATCAATTTTTGACAGTTCCAGATTTATAACAGTGTTCTCCCCAGGATTTTTGGATAGCACCAGGGTAACGCGTGACGAAATGAATTTTACAGTATTTTGTGTCGCTTTGCGTCGCTTATTTTTTTTCTTGTTACTTTTTGTCATTACCTGTTTGCCTTTGTTTTGTTTACTGTGGAACTGTGTTGTAGGACTTTGGGTCAGAAAATTATTGGTAGAAAAAGTAAATTAATAAACAGTTTGTATACTTTAATATCTTTGAAGAATAAATAAAAGAAAGCACAATTAGTCTTTAAGCTAAAGTCACTTCTTATATTTTGATCAAGCCATTTTGTCCCGATACTTGTAGTTACACTACACATTCCCCATAACAATGAACTTTGAACAAGATTTTTGATACAGAACCTTCAGTAAATTAAAAGCTATTTTCCATAGTTTTAGATCTGATTCTTTTAGACAACAACAAATTTGTTTTTATGATTAATACTTTGTTACAGACATGGAGAGTACTTTAAGAGAGATTTCTATTCACAAGGTTCATCCCTAGCTTTAGTCCTGCGTGGGAATGTATTAGAGTTGTGGCAGTAGGCTTTTCAGACCTGTTACAGTTAAATAATTTTAACATCGTATAAATTACCTATTTATTATAATATGTCTGTGCATCAATAATGGTATGATTCTCAAAAATAATTTGCAAAACATTTTTGTTGGTATGTTCTAAGAATGTTTTCATCCTTAATGTAACATTCTAATATAATTTTGCATTCAATTTGTACTTTATTTTTATTTGCAATGAGAAATTATATGTGAGGAGCATTTATTTGTAATTAGCAAAATCAGGGGAAGTAACTCCACAATTAATTCCTAAAAGGCAAATTATTTTGACTTGAGACTGGCGTAATAGGGTTCATTAACAAATGTCTGCTTGTCCCTCACAAGTCTGTTATTTAAATTATGATCTCTTAATTAATTAAAACACAAAAGAATCATGTACATCGATTAAATCCAATCATCAAGGTTAACCTCAACAGGTAAATCGATCACGTGGTGTAAACAATCATCTTGTCAATACTGGATTAAACTGGTTAGAACTGGTCAATTTTGATGTAAAGTTGAAGTCATCTGAAACTTTACCGATTTTAATACGATTTTTACCAAAAACTTTAGCACCACGGAAAAAAATTATACATCGCGGCAAGAACGATACCACCGCGGCAGAAAATTATACATCGCGGGCCCGTGGTCCTTCAAGGGCCTGGGGAGAACACTGTAATAGAAATTTATTCAGTCTGAATTAGAATCAGCAATGGGTTTTGTGTGGTTCTTGCTGCTCATTCTTTTATTTTTAAAATGGAGTATTGTAAACTGTCTTTGTATAATTTTTAATTTGTTGCCATTAGGTTACCAGTTTGTCTTCGACTTATAGAGTCTAAATATATCCCTATGGTATCTTCTGCCTCTCTTACCTGTGCCAGTAATTCCTTAGCACGACCACCACTCTGTATATCAACCAAAGCATTGTGAGAATCCCTGATCATTCCCTCTCTAAAGGCACAAAGACCTAACTGTACCATCGTTCTGTTGTATAGAATCTGAAATCAAGAATGGTCATAAGTTATCATAAAGTTTAAAAAATAACTAATATCTTGTTGATATAATTTCTTGGCAAGCTAAATCCATTACTGTAAAGTGTAAAGGAAAAGTAGCAATGCAACCTAAGTGAGCTTAATTATTAGGCGAATAGTATAATATTAGTTTTGATGATCTTAATTGAATCTCATGTATCTTCAGCATGACTTAGTCTGCCTTGCTCTTATAAAAGTTTAGATTTCTGTCCGTACCTTCACAAAAACTCTTATTCAATCATGTTTCCCTTGGTGAAAGCTTTCTTGAGTTATTGTCAGAAAACTGAAAAATCCCCCTTTTTTTAATGAATACAACCCCACAACTCAAAAATGTTAAATATAAAATTTATAAAAAACAAGAGGCTCTCAAGAGCCTGAATCGCTCACCTGAATTTTTTTGGTTTAATCTCTCATCAATGATTATTTTGGCTTTTCAATTTATTTAAATGTTCTTTGAATTTGTCCTATTTTCTTCAAAAGCAAAAAAAAATCATTTTCTCCTATGTTCTATTTTAGCCATAGGAGCTATGTTTCTTGACATACAAGGAAATGAAATATAAAATTTATACTAGATACTCTGAAACTCTAAAACTCATTTAGCCTAAGTTTGGCTGAAATTGATACAGCAGTTTCAAAGGAGAAGATTTTTTAAAGTAAGTCAACATGATGAACAAATTGTGAAAAAAGTCTTTAAAGGGCAATAACTCCTTAAGAGGTCAATTGACAATTTTGGTCAAATTGACTTATTTGTAGATCTTACTTTGCTTAACATTTTTGCTATTAACAGTTTATCTGTATCTATAATAATATTCAAGATAATGACCAAAAACTGCAAAATTTCCTTAAAATTACCAATTAAGTGGCAGCAACCCAACAATGGTTTGTTTGATTCATCTGAAAATTTCAGGGCTGATAGATCTTGACCTAATGAACATTTTTACCCCATGTCAGATTTGCTCTAAATGCTTTCGTTTTTGAGATATAAGCCAAAAACTGCATTTGACCCCCATGTTCTATTTTAAGTAACGGCGGCCATGTTTTTTGACGGATCAAAAATCGAAGCACACACTTTGTGCAGGATAATCTAAGGAACAATCATGCTAAGTTTCATCCAAATCCATTCAGCAGTTTCAGAGGAGAAGATTTTTTAAAGTTAGCAAATATGATGAACAAATTGTGAAAAATTGTCATTAAAGGACAATAACCCCTTAAGGGGTCAATTGACAATTTTGGTCATATTGACTTATTTGTAGATCTTACTTTGCTGATCATTTTTGCTGTTTACAGTTTATCTTTATCTATAATAATATTCAAGATAATGACCAAAAACTGCAAAATTTCCTTAAAATTACCAATTAAGTGGCAGAAACCCAACAATGGTTTGTTTGATTCATCTGAAAATTTCAGGGCTGATAGATCTTGACCTAATGAACATTTTTACCCCATGTCAGATTTGCTCTAAATGCTTTCGTTTTTGAGATATAAGCCAAAAACTGCATTTGACCCCTATGTTCTATTTTAAGTAACGGCGGCCATGTTTTTTGACGGATCAAAAATCGAAGCACACACTTTGTGCAGGATACTCTAAGGAACAATCATGCTAAGTTTCATTCAAATCCATTCAGTAGTTTCAGAGGAGAAGATGTTTGAAAAATTGTTAACGACGATGACGTCGACGGACGCCAAGTGATGAGAAAAGCTCACATGGCCTTTTAGGCCAGGTGAGCTAATAAAATGGAGCTCACGTCAATGAATATAAAACAATTCACCAAAGTTTTTTTTATCAAAATGGTTAAATACAATGGAAGGACAGACAACCGCATACCATAATAGGTCCTGTAAACGGGCGTATAAAAACTGATAATACTGATTTATGACCAATATGAAATCTTACCTGTGTAGGAATATCAGAGTGCTGGATTGTATCCTGTAGATGTGACATCAACATAAGATCTCTGGCCTGGTACCATCTATTGTGCAATGCATGATGGTAAATATGACACAACATTGCTCTGGTTCTCAGTCTGTCACTGTTATCCTTGGCATGGATATATTTACATAACTGTTGCATCACCTCTCTTGTTGGATCCTGGAAAAAGTTTGTCATTACATCATGAAAATATAGCACATTTCATTTATTCTTTGTCAATTTAAACCATTCCTGATCAATTGTTAATATATTTTGAAGCATATATCAGATTGAATATCAGAATTTAGGGCTAAAATACTTACAAGTATAACTCAAATTATTATTAACTAGTCATAATAATGTAAAATGCACATCACAATATTTAATAAAATACTCAATTCTGCAACCAGGTATATGCAATTCACTAAACAAATACAATACAATAAGGCCTTTTTTTTTTAATTAGTTGGTTTACGGATCCGCCGACCCGATTTTGTTTAAAAGTGAAATAAAATTAAAATTTTGATTTCGTGTTGTTTTTTATTCCGCCGACCCGATTTTTCGAGTGCTGTGAATAAAAAAATCCGAGGCGTTCCAAAACGTTTTGTCTGTGTCAATAAAGCGTTTGTAGTGAACGGCGTATTTTGAAAAGCTTCGAAATGACGCAGACGAATTCAAAAACCCAACGAGGGAGGACCATGGAGTCTGACGGCTTCATCTACTTTCAGTTGAATATTAACTTTGATGGTCAACGTACTGAGAGCACTTTTATCAAATGCAAACCTAAGCAAACAATCGGCGATGCCATATTCGACAATATGGCTGATGAAAATGTTGCCATTGTCAAGGTACAAACAGTTTCGCCACCAAACAAAACTAGGGCAGACACCCCTACCAGTACACCCGTAGAAGTGCTTGCGTCCTTTGGGGCAAAAATTATATTTGTTGATGTAAATGAAGGAGCATTTTTTTTTTTTTTTCCTCCAACTCAAATTTTTCAGAACAGTTATACGTGAACAAAAAAAAAATCTAAGATTGCTATTTTATTTTTATTTTTTTTACCTCCTCCGACCCTAACCTTTGACACTAGTTGTCCGTAAACCAACTAATTAAAAAAAAAAGGCCTAATCATTATAATTTGAATTTCTATATGTGTGCATTAAATTCCAAGCTTATGTTTTTGGTGCCAAGAGTCAGAAGTATAAATATATATGTAAAAGACTTACCTCAGTAGCAGTTCCATCAACAATTGTGTGGTCAAACTGAAAAAACAAATTAAGCAAGAGTACAGAAAGTGAAACACATTAACACAATCAAGCTGCACTAAATACAAACTGATTTGTTAATCATAAAAAAAAATGCACTAAATACAAACTACCGGTAATTCGATAATCATAAAAAACAAAAAACAAAAAAATCTGCAAAAAAAGTATTCTAAGGGTAGTCTTTTGGATGGACTGATTGGAGCGGTATCTCAACCTGATTTCGTCATTGGTGACTCAGATAAAATATAACAAATATAATATAGCTTTTAAATCCTTCAAAATACTAATAGGTGTCCCTCTAAAAATTAGAACCTGGGTATTTTTATATTCTTTCCTACCTTATAATATGTATGCTCAATTCTTTTAAGATAAACACGACACATTTCCTCAGTTGTTGCTTTTCCTTCTAAATAAGCCTGAAGTTTTTCTATCATTTCACAAACAACAGTCTCATCCTTCAATCTGAAAAACAAAATAATAAAAAATAACAAATTTCACATTTTTCAAATTCACTTAAATGGAGAATTTTTCTATAGAACACATATAATGCCCCCGCTTGCATATATTGTTACTGTTAGTAAGGGACATAACTCAAGAACAGCAAAAGTGACGCCACTTCAACTTGATTTGAGTTTTGTGGTAATACCAGTAAGCATTGTGTATAAGTTTCTAAGTTAAGACATGTTAGAAAATGAAAACAAATTATTCTATTTTTAAAGGGACATCACTCTATAACAGTAAAAGTGACGCCACCTAGCGGCTGGAGCATAAGCTTTTTTGGGGTTAAATTCTTATTTTCCAATATTGTTTGAAATAAGAAGTACTCTTTATTCTTTTTAACTTGAAACTTCAAAGAAACTTTTACTCATTCAACAAAACATAAGGAGTTTACTTATACTCCCTCATCAATAGCTTTCATGGCTCTATTGTCCAGGTGAGCTAAAAATGTAATAAATATCATGCATAATTTTATAGTTACCTGTCTACATATTCTGTACTGTGAGCATCACAGGCCTGTAACATCTTAGTGAATTCTTCATCCATTCTTTCTACCACAGTTAAAATACATCCTCTAACTCTGTATGGGGAAGTCTGGCAAAATAAACAGAAACTTAAATGTATAAACTAACAAAATAATTATGTATATCATCCTTTGGAACACTTAATCTGAAATGTGTCTTTGTTTCCTTAGAGTTATAAATAGTCATAACCAGATTTTTTTTAAAATTTAATTGTCCACCAATCAGATCAACACTAGCAGGATTTAGTTTTTAACTTTTCAAATCACTTTTAGTTTCTGGCTAGTTATTTTCTCAAGGCATTTTAAACACATCGATGTTTAATCTCTATTGAAGTCCAGGTTTTAAAATTAAAGTTTGTTCTTTTTAAGATCTCTCATATCTTAAAACAACTATGCCTCATCATCCTTGAATACATTTGTAAGTTTGTGTTATTTCTTTACAGTTTTTCATGCCCTACGATCGGTTTTTGCAATAGACAAATTCAGATCATCCAAAACAGTGAAATGCCCGTCATGCCAAACCTTTCGAGACCTTATCTGAATTGACCCATTGAGCCAAGTAAGAACTTTATGTGAGGTCATATTTACATCAACATTTTCACTGTCTTCCAGAATATTTTCTCCAACAGTTATATCAGCATTATTAGCTATGAGCTCTAACAAATCTCCAACATTCTTTATACATCTGAAATAATAGTAAGAAAAAGCATGATAAGTATGAATGATACCCAGATTTTAGTATTAATCTGAGTTTTACCCTTAATCATAAACATGATAAAGCATCCCTACTAGACAGGACATGAAATATTATCATTAGCCCAATGGACTTTGGTTTCATCTATTTTCAGGGTTCGCCTATACTGAGGGAATCCATGAAAATTGGTATCCAAGGTATGTACAAATAATAATGAGTCAACAGTAAATCATCTCTACATATTCATTTGTCACACATTTTCAGATCAGTATCAAAACTAAATCTTTAAATTCACAATATGTTTCTTAACTGTTCTAGGAGTTGAAACAAAAAAAATATGTTCCTCAATGATCTTTGCTATCCATCAATAAACCAGGCTACTTCAAAATTCCAATTGAGATGATATTGCTCCTTTTATAACTTTCAAATGCAAGATGAATTGTTGTAAAAAAAAATTACATTCCCTTATGAAACATATCTTAACATATATCAAAACTGTTAACAAAACCTCGTTTGCAAACATTGTCCAAAATAAAACACAGTGTTCGATGGATTAATGGCGTCTGAGCACAAATTTAGCATGCACTGGCTGAATCATGTAAAAAAGAAGTTTGAAAATTAGATAATGAAAGAAAAATATTTAGACCTATAGATTTTTTTTTTATTTACATGTATAATAAGGCTATTTCATCAAAATGTATATGGGAGGGTAGGAAGAGACTTTCAAAATATCCCTACAACTAAGAATCATTTTTATATATTTTGCATAATGGAAATAAGACTCATTCATACAGAAAAAACAACCCAAGACCAACATTCAATAATTGAAGTTCCCTTCCTACCCTCGCACATACATTTTAATAGAATAGCCCTTTTAAATATGAATGTGTGACTTACTTATCCCACATTTCTGATCTCATACATGTAGCTATGTTTGGATTGTAATCGTATATAGCAGCTACAATGTTAAACATGATCTTCACTTGTACAGCTGGACCTAAGTTATTTGTGTCAGCTATAGTGGCTAGTTCATGTAACAATTCAATCTGTTCATTTCTATCGGTGGATTTCTTTCCTCTGGCTGAAATAATCTCAGATAATTTCTTCATGACAGCCTCGTGGTTAACTTCAGTGTCCTTGGCAAACATAACAGTTTTCTCCTGTTAAAAACATAAAATTTATATCTTAATAATGTTAATTCAAGTTTTTTTGCTGAATTTACGAATGTTTCACATTATGTACTCTGTGATTTATACGTATATAAAATGGAAAAATATCTACAAATTTCCTAATCAACTAATGACCAGAACAAATCTTTTCACAAAGTCAATTGAAGGTTATTTTAGTTTACAGCAAAATTAATTGAGTGTGTATCTAAAGGTTATATCGTTGGTTAGCTTGCTTGCTTGCTGAACCGTGAAGTCATTGTTAGATTAGATATACTACCCTCTATTAAAAGTAAACTTGTCCAACATATTACCAATTAATCTGTCTGTTGGACTACACTAACTCTGAAAGGAGTGTGGTATACTCAACCTTATAGTGATTTAAGAGTTCAGCTAGCAAGCAAGCTAACCAAAGATATCGCCTTACTTACACACTCCATGCATTCTGCTTTAAATGATTTCAAACATTGTTTTGGATTTCTAAATTTTCGTCTGCCAGCAGGTGAATGCTAAATACTATCAGAATCCATTATAAATACAGATTCTATCATTTCATTTAAGTAAAGGAGACCTTGTTGCTTAGCAAAAGTTTGGCAACAATAGTGTCTCATCAAAGCTAAAACTAATATCATTCAAGTTTGGAAGCAACTTTAATTTCTCTAGTATAAACAGATTTTGTTAAATTTCATTTTAAAAGTAATTGATGCCTTATCGGTAAGTTAGCTGAATAAATTGAACTACTATTGAAAACTTAACATCACAAAAATGATTGTAACACATTCAAGTTTAAGCTTAGGTAAGAGATTTTTAGAAGAAAAGTATGTCAAAAGCTTAACAATGGACAAATGAAAGACACAAAGTAATGGCAATAACATACAAAGACCCTTATGTTCACTTAAAATAAGCAAATCTAATAGGTATGTTTAGCAAAACTGATGTAAAATGATTTAAAAGTACAGAATACATCAAACTTACAATAACATGAGGAGCTCCTTTAACAACATCTGTCCATTCTCCTTCATCCTTCTTTGAATCTTTTTTCTTTTGTGCTTTTTCTTCTTTCCTTATCCTCTTTGCCTCTGCTTCTTTACTTGCTTCCTCTCCAGTTCTATAAAGCATTATTTCACAAATAAAGTCATAAAAAAATTCTTTACACATAGCCATTGCTAAGCATACCCCCACACATAATTTTAAAGTATCAGAAAATAATAGGTAGCATGTGTCAGACAGATGTAAAAAGGCACACAGTTAAAACTCATCACTGTTGAACTACTGATCTTGTATGATGTATTTTTGAAAAAAGTGTGCGTAAAATAGTTCTTTGATGATTTGACAGATGATGATTGCAATGTAGCTCCCCACTTTTAGAGTGAGGGTATAATCAAATACTCAGAAATACACAATACACAAAACCAGATACTAATTTAATAAAATCTTTGTAAATCTTTTTTAAGAGACCACTTAAGGGAGAGCAAAAAAGTGGTCTCTTTTAATACAGGTTCAATTTATATGAAATGAACTACAAAGGGATCTTAATTTGGTGGTCTTTTACCACAGTATTTTGCTTAATACAGGTCATGCAGGTGATCTTTTAAGCAGGTTTGACTAACTTACTTTTTTAAGAACATAGCTGCAGTATACTGTCTAAGACCACCAACTGAGGGTAATTCATCGTCACTGCTGGAGGAGGATTCATGATCTGACCCCCATAAACTATCATCATCGTCATCATCATCATCAGCGGCAGCTTTATCCTACAAGGCAGAAAAAGTTTGATGTTTATATTACAAAAATCAACAGTAATTGGTCAATACACAACTTTATGTTCTGGGACTATTAGAGCTAATTTCCTAATGCATGTAGAGCAAGCCTTTGGTTAACTTGCTTGCTTTGTTTGTAAATTGTAAAACTGGTATTGGAATGATGTCAAATCAAATTTAAATATAATATATACAGGTTTAACTATGCCTTTATATATTGTTTGAAGATGTCAATCTCAATTACTACATGTACTAAGCTTGAGCAAATGTTTATACAAACAAAACAAGCAAGCCAACCAAAGTTATATGGTACAAGCATCAGGAAATTAGTTCTTAACTTTAAATATAAAAAGGATGTGGCCTGATTACCAATGGAATCCAGCGGAGACCAAATGACATAGAAGTTAAAAACTATAGGTCAAAGCATTTATTACATACTGGTTGATCTTATGACAGTAGAAGTCAAAGCATTCTTGTGCCTGCGATCAAGCCAATTTTGTAGCTAGTTACCATTTCCATTATAATCTTACTAGAAAATGTGTTCCATTGCCAAATAAAAAGATTTATTGAATTTTTAAATTTTTTTGCAAACTCTCATAATATTTCTCTTCTAGAATGTATATTGCTGGCCTTCAGCTGTTCTCTGCTCTATGGTCGGGTTGTTGTCTTTTTGAAACATTCCCCATTTCCATTCTCAATTTTATTGATTTATAACATCTGATCTTTTATACATTTGTTTATCCAATGCTTTTGACACAAAATATATTTTATTTATTTCACATATGCATAAGACAAACGTAAGATTGAGAAAGACTTCAGCAACTTTTAAGTTTCATAAGAGGAACAACTTACAATTGGTTTGAGAAAGCCATCAGCTATTTTAGGTTTGAGAGAAGGAACAACTTCAACATCTTCTTCGTCTTCTGATTCAGCTGTGTAAAAATTTAATAAAATCCATAAAAACATTAATAAATTTTTTGAAGACTTGAACAAATTGTGCAACAATTGATTCAAGATTGATTTAAAATCAGTGCTAAGTTTGAATATCTAAAATTCCATTTAAATCATTAATGTTTTTGTTAACTGGTCTTTTGTTCTACATTCAAAAAGTTTAATAAGTTTAAAACTTACTATAGATTTATGTTTGTGTCTTTGCATTTGAAAGTACTGAAAAGAGTAAATAAACTCATCATAGATATCAGGACAAAATTTTTGGTGTATATACGCCAGACACACGTTTCGTCTACAAAAGACTCATCAGTGACGCTCGAATCCCAAAAAAATAAAAAAGCCAAATAAAGTACGAAGTTGAAGAGCATTGAGGACTAAAATTCCTAAAAGTTTTGCCAAATCCAGCTAAGGTAATCTATGCCTGAGGTAGACAGTCAGGGGACTTACTGAAATAAGTGATTTTTAAATCACTTATTTGAGTAGCAAATTCAAGGTTTTATCACAAATTGGGATTTTGTAGTTTTTTCTAAATTTTAAACACATAGGTTTAGATAATATCTTTTGTATTAGTAAAATTAAAAAAATATGAACTTTTTGCTTCTTTTAAGTAGCAAGGTTCATGCCTTTGATAATATCATTTAGCTGAAAATTCCATTTTAGTTGAAAAAATGCTATAATAATGGCTTTACATAATGAGCTGATACTTTCTTAAAAGATTTTTCACAGCAGTGGGAGTATTTTTCCTGTAAAGTTCAAGGTTTCATCTTTCAGATTATGTAATAAAATTCTACTGTTCGCGATAAAAATTTCACTGTTCGGGGGTGTTGAAATTAGTGTGGGTTATTAACAGAATGATACTTAAAGAAGTGATTTTTGGGAAGGAAATTGAGGTCTGATACGTAAACAAGTGATTTTTATGTCATTATCCTAGATTCAGTACAAGGTCATCACCTGAAATGACCTGGTCATCCTAGACAACACAGATGTTGGTTCTGATAAGTTTAGAAACATAATTAGTCCCTGGATCATTAGTATTCTATATTTAAAGCTACATTAAAATTAAATCATGTCTTCTAGTGATTTATTTGTACTACTTAAACAGGTGATTATAAAAGAAAGACCACTCTAACATCCAACCTTTATGGAAATAATGTTACTTGAATCAGTGATTTAGAAAATCACTTGTTTAAGTAAGTCCCCTGACTGGTAGAAAAGCCTTAGTATTTCAAAAATTCTAATTTTTTGTAAACAGTTAATTTATAAATATAACCATATCAATGATAATTCATGACAGTAACTGTGCTATGTGCACATACATACATGTACATAAATTTGTGTTTCAAATATGAGTAATTGATTGGTGTTTAACACCCCTATCAGTATATGATTCAAATATACTTTTAAAAATAACTTATTGGAGTGTGGTGATCTTACCTTGCAATTCTTCCTCCTCAGCATCAGGATTCTGAAAATATAATAAACAAGTTTTTAATGAGACATTGGAAAATACTAAATGTGTTGGTTTTTTTATTCATAAAATCAAATACTACAAGATGATGCACGATTTCTGAAGTTTCCTGATGAACATTTTAATTTACTGTAGCAGTTAACTTATGAAGAAATTATATCTAAATTCTGTTTATTCACAAATTTAATATGTTATGAAAATTTTTGCAGGGTTCCAAAAAATATGTTTCTAATCCAACTGACTCAGTTCTGAAATGTTAATTCAATTGGAAATTTCCTGAAATAACAAACAAACCACAAAAATCTTTCAACCCTACATGTCTTTACCTCTCTATATCCTTTAATATCATCTTCAAAGTCCCTCATATATTTCCTAAGTTTCTGTCTCAGTGTAGTCAAACCTTTACTGTTAGTTTTACTCATCGCTTTTCTCCCATCTCTGTCCTCCCACATCTGTAAAAATAAAGACATTCATTTATAAAATTCTAATTTTAGTTACAAAATGAAGTAGATAATAATTAAATCTTTTGGATAAACCACGTCATACAAACATGCCTGTTATGAATATATAGAGGTCTTCATTCAACCAGAGCATGTAACAGAATATAGATATAAACCAGGTAGAAAATCTCCTATCTATGTATTTTACTAGCAAGGTTTTAAATAAATATAAGTGCAAAAGGTGGTTGCTGCCTGCAAATTTGTTTTTACTCTATTGTTTTATCATAAATCAGTTCATTGTTTTGGGGTTGGTTTTTTTTAAATTATTTTACATTTGGTCATGAATCAGGCCATTGTTTTTTTATTTTGATTTAAATCAGGCTGTTGTTTTGTTTGAGTTGTTTTATATTGTGTCATGTGGTATCTTTTTTTTTTTAAGGCTGACTGTCAATCAGTACACAGTATAAGTATTGCTCCTTGTTGAACCTGTACAGTGACATATAGTTTGAAGACTTATATTCCAATTATTTCCGTATGTGTCTCTACAAAGTTTTGCCAACACTTACTTTCAAAATGCAATTTTACTACACAGCTACTTTTGCATAGGTACTATTTCTGCAATAAAACATTTTAGTACTGGAAATCTACTTTTAAAATTCAGTACTATTTTGCTACTCTAAAATTATTGTAATATTTAGGTACCTGTATTTTACAGTACTTTATTTGTACTTGAAATTTAAGTACTACAGATTTTTGGTTACTACCGTTACATTTTCAGCATTTTGAAAGTGTTTCTATTTCAAATCTCTTAAAGTTATGATTTTCAAACATGGAATATTATATTATTTCTGTACCAAAATATTTAGTACAAATCAAGTACTGTAAATTACAAGTACCTTAATATTACAATAGTTTTAAATAAAGAAATAGTACTAAATATTAAAAGTAAATTTCCAGTACTGCATTTTTTTAGTACAGAAATAGTACCTATGCAAAAGTAGCTGTGTAGTCTGGGATATCTGACAAGTGGCTAACCGTGCAGACTGGTTGTCTCATTTTATATTTTGAATTTATGAGAGGAGTTTTTAATTTCATTTCTGTAATGTTTCAGATTGTTATCTAACAGCAGAGTACAATAGAAATGTTCATGATCTTCTGGCTACTTACATCACTAATGAAATCTTCTAACTCTACCAGACATTTAATATAAAATCTGGGTATGCCTGTCTGTTCTATCACCTTCTTTGTTTTGACATAAGCTTTCGCCAAGTCTTCAAAATCTGAAAGGAAAAAAATATAACTTGGAAATTTTACATAAATATTAACACAATCAAGTTTCCTGTTTTCTTTAAAACAAAGTCAAAGTGCATGCCATAAACACAGCTGAATAAACAACTGTCAAAAATTTTTGCATTCAAATATGCTTGAAATTACAAGAATTCTTAATACTTGTCAAAGCATAAGATTAAATATATTTAGATTTTTATTTAGAAAGGTTGTTTTTACTTTTGACATACATGTATCTATATCTTTATAGAGGAAGAAATTTCATGACAATTTTTGTACTTGGCGGTTATTTTAGATAAAATTTGTTTCATCTACATTGTATTAGCCTATAAAATGGCAACTCAGACAGCATGCATTTTATTGATAAAATCAGATAGATGTAAATGATGCATGCAATAAATATGTTAAATCTACAAAGAAAGAATAAATGGTACCAGTGATGTTGTAAGAATCAATGATCCAAACTGCATTTGTAAGCCCTATAATGACAGACTTTATTTGCACTACCATGGAAGTAAAATATCTTTGCACTTAAATTAAAAGTGGTCCCTTTTTGTCGATTGACATAAGCTAAACATTTCGAATCAGCAAAATTCAAGATAATTTTCATCATGTTCATATAATACTTTCATAAATCAACAAAGTCAAAGTATTAAGCACAATATTTATCCTGGCCATTCAACTTGTACCATTCCTCTTGCAAAAAGAAAAAAAAAATATTTGCTTGAAATTTTCTACTGGAGATTAGTAATTGCCTTACAAGAACAATTTTAACATGTATATGAGTAGCTGATATTACACCTTTTACTGACTTACCTGTAAGAACATTGGCCATATCTTTAATCTTTTTATGGTTATTCATGTTTTTCATAATAGTCTTTAATTCTTCAAATCTGTAAAAAGAAAATTATCATGTTTCATACATTAAGAGAAACATAAAATAAATGTCATCATGAATGCACATTTCCAGTTGAAATCAAAGATTGAAATAGATATTTCTTAAATTTAAAAGTTTGTATTCTATAAGGCCAAATAAAAATATATGTGTGGTTCGAGTTACCCTAGCTGCCTACCCTACTTTTAAGACTTAATTTTAGCTTACCCTAAAGATTTTCTTACATCATTTTTTATTCAGCACTATTAAATTCAGAATGTTGCTCCCTTAGACTCAATGTAAAAAATAATCCCTACCTTCCTATCCTATTTTTATTTTTAGATATAACTGGAACCACACATACTATTTTATTTGGTCTAAAATAATTCAGTTTAATCTACATTTGATCTATATCTTTTATTTCTTACCGTTTATCTTTAGCACTTCGTACTTCACGCTTTGTTTCTTCTTCTTCATCACTGAACTGGTAACCCCTTCAAAAGCAAATATATGTCCTCTTAAATTTACATGAAAACTGTTGACCCTGCATGCATAAATTGATTTTGCTCCGTTTGATTTTACTTCTTACAACAGTTCATAAAATTTTCTTTGGATCACCTGATTTCAAATCATGACAATTTATAATACTATTTGTACCAAAAAATAACTAATCTTGACACTTACTACATCTAATCGTTAGAGAATTTGTTATCAACCATTACAAAGTCAGAAAAAGATACTTTTTTTTCAAGATGTTTTTACTTTTACAATTCTATAAATAATGTGAAGTACAAGTTTTCCATGCATATAAATCTTAAAAAGATCTGACAATCTTGCACAACATGTACATGTAACATGAAAAAAAGTCCAGAGACCCATACTTTAAAAAAAAAAAAATTGTAAAAGAGTATGATTTAAACTACATTTTGAAAAATTATTAATCCCCCCCTTTTCTACCTTAACTACATGTAGGTTAAAACTTTTGCATAAATCTGTAAGCTTAATACTTACGTTGCTGGTTTGGTAGTGGTTCTACTTGGCGCTACCTCTGTATCACTTACTGAATCATCTGATTCAGAATCAGATCCCATAAAAAACCTCGACATCTTGAATTAGCTAAAACATAATCAAGAATAATGTTTGAATGATTGTTAATATACACGTGTTTCATTAATTTTCTTAGCAAAAAAAATATGCTTTTACTCAGATTTACACATTTCTTGTTGCAGATTTTAAGCTTAAAGCTAACTGTTGAATAAATGAACAGTGCTGTCATGACTTGAGATGAATTTTTTTTTTAGATCGTTTTGGAATTGCTCCCATAATTGGGGAAAATGTAGGGTTTATGCTGTTGGGAATGCTTGATAATCCATGATATTTTCTCAGATTCAACACTCATGTTAAGCAAACAACCCGGAAGGGGCCCCAATCTGTTTTGCATATAAGAAACTAACGAGAAACACTGTTACATCACTATGCAAGCGGTAATAAATTACTGCCTGGTATGACCATATTACACATGCACATTGGCAAAGTTCGGATGGATATCTAGAGTAGATGGGATTGACATGGTCATATATAACACCTGTTATGATTGGATATAGCTTTCCCGCCATTAGAACTCAATGAGCCCTGGGTTGTGGCAGGGTTACTAGAGATCGACTCGATATCCCGGACGTTATGACGTCGATCCAATCAAATTTGAATGTAAACATATTCAGAGTAGGGGCCTTGTACTTCCGGTAATATAGAGTCCTTACTCTTCAAAATTATGTCCCGTTCATATGGAACTAGAGTCAAAACTCTAGTTCCATCCGAACTTGGCCATTGGAATTGACAGTGTATATATTTATCCCCGACAACAAAAAAGACACAAAGTGCAGATCTCAGACAGTTTCTGACAACTAGTGTAAAGTTGATTTCTCATGTATTCAAATTAAACCTTTGAATTTGGTGAAATAAATCATGTTTTAAATTTATAAATGGAAAGTTTGTCTACTTTCCTCTGGTGTTGAAAAATTCACATAATTGGTATTTGTTTACTTGTCAAATGATTTCCCCAAATTTTATAGAGTTTGGCGTTGCTGGATTGTCTTCAAGTGACCAAATAAGAAAGAACCCTGTCCCTGACCACCGGCACTAAATCTCAATGCGTACGGTAGTACTGTACAAGCTTATTCTGCAGTTTACAATGTATATAGAATAAAAAATCTTAATCGAGATGTAGTTTATATAAAAATGTTTGTTCACCTTAGTGTATATACTATTTTACAAGATATTATGACAAATGAAATTGGCTGCAATATGTTATTTCGCACGCAATGGCGGCTTCCAGCAACTACACATGAGTTGTGATCTACGTCACAAAATTATGAGTACGACAATAAAACCCGGATACGTACATCCGTCAGGCAAGAATCTCCGATATTCATCCATTTTATGATCTTTCATGCCATACATTCTGAAAACTTTAAAGTGAAAAGGATTAATCATGAGTTATTGAGGATAATAGCTAAATATTTCCCCTGACAGAAATTTCGTATACTGTATGTACTGGTAAATGCCTCCGATATCCGAAGAACCCCTCGAAAGCTGCGAGGGTACAGTGGCATCCATGATCATCCATGTACACTCCCTATCGGGATTAATGGAGATGTGTCACTAACGTATATTTATACGACAATTATTTTTACAAGGACAACTCAATCCCCACCCAACACTAAGGGAGTGCTAGGACACCGGGAAGTCTGTTATTATGGTGGAGGAAGCCGAAGTACTCGGAGAGAACCACCGGGCCACTCGGTGGAAACAGACAAACCAGAGAGATATCAGAAGATTGATCTCCAGGTCAAGTAGGGAACAACTTTGACCAACCGAGGCCCCCAAAGTACCCATTCTAGTTTAAACTCCGGTCTGGGTACCAGAGATGTGTGTGAGAGGGTGAAAATTACCCTTCTGATGTACTGATATTTTTAGCACCCCGAGTGAGAATCGGACTCGGGACCTTCAGCACTGTAGCCATCGGTCTTAACCACTAGACCACGAACTCACACTCACTTTATCAAAATGTCGATTTTACTATGCTTTATGGTCGGGTTGTTGTCGCTTTGAAACATTCCCCAATTTTATTTCTTTCTAAAACATAATAAACAGTGGGGGTCATAAAAAAAACTTTGTCTGTATCTGTATTAAAAAGGGAACGTGTAGAATCCTTATTATTTTTAATAGGCTTTTATGCACTATTTGTGAAAAGTAAGAAATTTATGAAACAAGAGTTGTGAATAAAATATTTGAAAGTTTTTATAATATCCAAAAAAAAACAACAACAGAAAATGAGCTTGTTTCTTGCTACAAGTAGACAAATTTCATTAACTCTTCTTCATCACGAGGACTATAAAGACTATAAAATTTCGCTAAACGAGATATCTCCCCTTATATAGTTAAAAGTTGAAAAAAAATAATCGACACAGAAACAAATATTTTGATAACAATAAAGCTAATTACATTTCCGTTACTTTTTATGTTCCTAATGGATAAAATGAGAACCCGGGGCCACTGACTGAGGTAGCGTGAGAATTTTACAAGCACTGTTAGATTTTGAAATACTGTATAATTCATTCTTCAGCAGTTCGTCACGGGGAAAAGTTTATAGTATAATGTTATGTTAGGTTGTGATGATGCTGAGCTCGTCGATCCGTGAAAAATTAAGACTTATCAGCATATGGAACAAAGTTAAAAATGATGTTAATTAACAAAAAATACCAACTCCATTGGATATTCAGAACGAAAAGTCCTTTATGGAATGGCAAAATCAAAAACTTAAACACATCTAACGCATTAAAAACAATTGTCACATTCCTGACTTTGTACTGACATGGCGGCACTTCCTTGTGTTCCTGGTTTTATAGCTAGCCAAACTTCAAACTTGCACACTGAGAGAGTTGAATTTTTTTGGCCGGAAATATGGAGATTTTTGGTGTAAAAATAGTGCAAAAGATTATATAAACAATTTTTATATTGACTCTTCACTTTAATCCTCAATTGACAGAATTGATCCAATCCAATTAGTTACGATAATGCTATATAAGATATAACTTAATTGTGCAGTTGATGAAATCGAATATCATCCATGCAATTCATTTTCAAGACCTGATTTTGAAACTCTTGACTATCAAGGTTGCATCTACTGACAAAATAATTGTATTCCTCGTCTCAGATATGGACTTAAACGCAGCCTTTCACCTCATTTCCCCATCAATAAATTTTATGTCAAGATGACATATTTTTTTAAGACCCTCGATGCGGACTATTACAGACGCATCTACTGACAAATATTATTTCTTCACGAGTTGTATCTCAGATATGGACTCTAACGCAAACTTCAATTAGTAACTCATATGTGAAATGTAGGTCAAGATGACCTTATTTTTTTATCATGACCCTTTGTTATTAAAGACGCATCTATGAACAAAATCTAATGAACTATAACTATAACACAGATAGATGGGGAGTCGTGTTGTAGTGGTTAGTACATAGGACTACTAACAAAAAAGTTCCTGGTTCGATCCCCGTTCCGGCTCTCCCTTGACACCATTTGTGAGTGTGGTCTTGAAAAACGACGACAGTCCGTCGGAAGGGGACAATATATGGCTGACCAATGTTCTCTTGCACGTAAAATACAGCCTTGTAGATTTCGAGTTAGAGAAGGCTAATTCCGCTAAAAGACAGCACTCGCACCTGCAAAGTGGAAAGGGATTAATATAAGTTGCAATAACTTGTTTCCCAATCCACTGCTAATAAATATGTTTAAACTAGATAGATGGACTTTAATTTTGTGATGGACAGACGAAACACTAAATCCGTTCCCCAACTTCGTTTGACAAAAGTTATAAAAATCTTAAAGCAAACAAATATCAAATTATTCCTCTTAGTAAAAGTTGAGAAGTCCTAGACATAATGTTTTCATTTCTATTCGCTTTTGGTGGAATTTAAAAGTATCAACGAACAGTCATAAAAAGGAATGTAGCGTTGTATGATATTTAACCATGAATTCTGCTCAAACCAATGCGAAGGGTAAACTTAAACTTACCAGTTATGAGAAATATTTATCATTGTTGAATGCCTCATGTGACTTGAAGATGAAGGACAAGAATAAAAACGTTCCTTATTTTGATTTTACCATGTATTGATATTAAATATTATCTCATGTGCATTCTCTCCATACCCCATTGATATTTTCATTGGGTATACGACAATATTAAAAAAAAAATGCTTCATGCTGGTACTTAAAATCAGAAAGCTTCAGAGACAGTATAGCAAATTATTCTTTTCTTAACAACTTACAAATCCTTGACAAAATGTTTTCATAATAATCTGCTTGATTGCAGTGAAATTGCAAAGTATTAACAAACACCAAGTGGATATTTGAGAGGTTTGAAAATCACTTTCTGTTACTGAAACATTTTACCTATAAAAACTCCCGAGATTGTTTACGTTGAAAGTATAAAGATCATATATTTATTATGATTATTTTTCTAAATGATGAAAACTGTATATACTATAATCAAAATAGAATATAAAATGAGAAAATAACGCAAACTATAAATCATATCCCATGTACCGACGACGAGTTGTTGTTAAAACATGGTACCTTGTCTACATTTCTTAAATAACCTTTGTTTGAGAAATCCCCAAATACGGTCACGCATTCTGTGCATAATAAAACAATGCACATTCATTGTTATAAATATTTGGCATCTTTGTCTTATATAAAAATTAATAAAAAATATATTTATTTCAATTACCTAAAATCTTTTATTTTCATATACGGTATTACCGTAAAAATTTGAATTTGAAAAAAAAATCAATTCATATTGAGAAGAAACTATTTTGGTGTTTAGAACATCACGGCCGACACTCGGCTAACCGAGAGTTTGGTCGGTTAATCTATATTGAGTATGCGGCTATATCGGCGGTTGGTCTGTTAATCGGGTTGGCTAAAGTCTGTTAATCAGGTGTTATCGAGAAAATCATTGCAAGGTCAGTATGTTTCATTGTATAACTTTTTAATTATATTTATATCATAAAAACTATTCATGTCTGACAAAACGATTTGGAATACTGAATCCAGTGGTGTAATTATTTTTTTTCTAGCTTCAATAAACGATCTATAAAATGAAAAGGCGAGTTACTCATCAGTAAATTTATACACATTTTACACACACAAAATGTACACAAAAATGACAAGTTGGTTGAGTTTACTTGCATGCAATATTTTGAACAACGAAAAAAGACAGGCATTATGTTTGTTTACCATATTAACATCAATATGTGAAAAATCTACACGAAAAACTGTATTTTGGTGACATAAATCAATTTTTGATAAAAATGTGGTCTGTTAATGGGTCGGATGTATAAAACTCGGTCTGTTAATTGGTCTGTTAAGAGTTATGAATGACATTACAAGCATAATTTTATTGCTATATGGGGTGTTATCTGAATAAAGGGATAGACTCAAGATTAGTGGCTAGAATATATGGAAACAACACAATCATGAACAAGTTTAGACAATGGAATCTGAAAATTGATAGAAATGGTTTCAAAAAGTGTAATATCAAAGTAATATTAATTTTATCAAATAATGGTCGCATATATCATGTGGATTCTGTTTCATTGCTATGAATGGCACCAATTTGTCATTTACATAGGTAACCAGTATATAAATCAGAGATAAACTTCGTAATGTTACAAAACATCAGTAAGTAAAATTGTTTTTTCTTTCTTCTAAATTTCAGTATTAGTTGTAAATTCCGCTCCACAATCATTCTTCTCACATTTACTAATGTCAATTTCTTGTTTAGAACCACGTCTTACCAACGATTAGAAAACAACGGTCATTCCGTACTTGATACATTTAGGCGGCAGAAAATCAGAATGATGACTTGGTACAAAAGACAATACATACCGGAAATAAAGTCCTCATAGATACCAGGATTGAAATTTTATATTTACTCCTTATATTTATGCCAGACACGCGTTTCGTCTATGAAAAAGTCATCAGTGACGAAAAAAATGTTTAAAATGCCAAATAAAATACGAAGTTGAAAAGCATTGAGGAAACACAACTAATACCGGCGTCACACATCAGCGTATAACACTGGCGTGTTCAAAATCATTTACGCTGCCAATACGCTAGTAATTTTGGATGCATTTAACCTGTCAATCATATTTGTAACGTGTGCAAAACGAGCTTTAAACGTGTATTGGGCGTACTAGAAACGTATGTTGGCGTATGTTGTATGCTTTTATGCTGCATACAAATTCCTGGGATTGTAGCGTTTTTCAAGCGTATTTACTTTCCTTCATTGGCTAGAGGAATAGGAGGAGGGTTGATATCTCATAAACATGTTTATCCCCACCGCAATTTTGCGCCTGTCCCAAGTCAGGAGCCTATGGCTTTTGTTAGTCTTGTGTGATCTAGTATACATATTTTTTAAGGGGCCAGCTGAAGGACGCCTACGGGTGCGGGAGTTTCTCTCTACATTGAAAACCCATTGGTGGCCTTTGTCTGCTCTATGGTTGGGTTGTTGTCGCGTTGACACATTCCCCATTTCCTTTCTTAATTTTACCTTTGTATTTCGACGTACTACAAATTTATGCAACGCGCTTTGAACGATTGCTAAGCGTTCCTTTTGCGTGCAACTAACGTATACCGACTTTGTCAATTTTATTTTAATTCGAGCGGCCAATCAGTCCATATAACGCTATATATTGAACTGACACACCCTTCAATGAAATGCAAAGAAATAAAATTAAAATAAAAGTTCTCTTTCTATAAGGATACTGTTGCACCGTATTGTAATTTTTTCGTCACAAGTACATCTCATTTTTTTCAATGTGAAAATATAAACTAAAGGTAGTAAGACTATTGTCGTGGCTAAATAACTCTTAACTGACACGATTTAAATTGTCCAACCCATTAACAGACTGTATTCCCCTAATATTCATTAAAATGTGGTATTACTCAACTTATATAACAATTATGAAATATTTTAACTATGACAATTATTTTTTTAGAACCAAAGTACTATTTTGTGTCCTTTAAATCATATATAAAAATGTTTTTTAGCCTTTTATCCAAAATATTGCTATGCGTACAAGCATAAAAACCACATACTTGCGAGACGCCTTTTCGTTTTACTTAAAACTGGGCAGGCTATGCATTTTTTTTACTGGTGGAAAATGTTCTATGATAGATATCAATTTGTCAGACACTTTTCTTTTTTTGATTTGGTTCTTATAATATGCCAAAAATCTGTATATTTAACAGAGTTTAACATTAAATTGTGTGTTTTACTCTTAACAGACGTATAGCCAACCCGATTAACAGACCAACCGCCGATATAGCCGCATACTCAATATAGATTAACCGACCAAACTCTCGGTTAGCCGAGTGTCGGCCGTGAACATTAATTTGTATGATTGGAATACATGCCAAGAAATTGCCTTCATTGAAATTATGCAAACACAAATTACATTGATGATTAATATTGACCAATTGATATATATTTTGGTGTTTTCTAAGCGACACGTGCATGTAGGTCATAAATAATTTTGTTGAAAGAAATCAAATCTTTAATTACTTATAGCTGCTGTAAGAGGTAAACCGGATTTTTAAGCGAGAATTTCTTGGCATGCAACAGATAGAAAACTCAGGGTAACAGTTTATAGAACAGACAAGGGGCAGTGGCAAATATTTCATGTATATTATTAACATAGAGAAGATTACCCCCGCACCCTTTGCCAAACACATTTCTTGTTCATCCATGTGCCTTCGGACTTTATGTTTTGAATTGTAGTTTCACTTCCCATATTCGGTATTCATTCTTATGTAAGCTCCGCATGGCAAAAATCACGTGATGCAGGAATATTATATCTTGAAGTTTGGGCTATTTCTTTTTTTTTCGGGCGAGGACTCCAAGCAGACAACACGTATGTCTTATAACGCAATTGTATATTTTCTTATTAAACGAAGAAAGTTGCCGGTCCGGGGGTATATGTATAGATTGGTTAGAAAACAAGCTTTTTATTTTAATTAATCAGGTAGCATGAAAAAAAAGAGGGTGACGGGTTCTCCCACAGAGAATATTTTTATCTTATGAACTCTACATTCGAAAGGTTGTTAACCGGATTTTTGTGACAAAAATGTCGGTTATTGATTTGGGGATGTACGGCGGGCGGGCGGGCGGGCGGTCGGGCGGGCGGTCGGGCGGCAATCAAATGTTGTCCGTGCATTAACTCATGAACCGTTCAACCAAAGCTTTTAAAATTTTAATATGTTGTTACTGACAACTAAATGAAGGTCAAGTTCAATAATGGCGATTTTGACTTTTACCGTTCAGGAGTTATAGTTCTTGAAAGATTGAAAAATGGTGTTTCCAGTAGTGTCCGTGCATTTATGCATGAACTGTTCTACCTAAGCTTCCCAAATTTTAATATGTTGTTACTGATGACAAAATGGAGGTCAAGTTCAATAAAGGCGATTTTGACTTTTACCGTTCTGGAGTTGTGGTTCTTGAAAGATTGAAAATGGAGTTGCCAGTCGTGTTTGTGCATTTATGCATGAACTGTTCTACCTAAGCTTCCCAAATTTTAATATGAAGTTACTGATGACAAGATGGAGGTCAAGTTCAACAATGACGATTTTGACTTTTACCGTTCAGGAGTTATGGTTCTTGAAAGATTGAAAAATGGTGTTTCCAGTCGTGTCCGTGCATTTACGCATGAACTGTTTTACCAAAGCTTCCCAAATTTTAATATGTTGTTACTGATGACAAAATGGAGGTCAAGTTCAATAATGACGATTTTGACTTTTACCGTTCAGGAGTTATGGTTCTTGAAAGATTGAAAAATGGTGTTTCCAGTTGTGTCCGTGCATTTTCTCATGAACCATTCAACCAAAGCTTTTGAAATTTTTATATGTTGTTACTGATGGCAAATTAGAGGTCAAGTTCAATAATGACGATTTTGACTTTTACCGTTCAGGAGTTATGGTTCTTGAAAGATTGTGAAATGGTGTTTCAATTCACGTTGTTGCATTTACTCATGAACCATTCAATCTAAGCTTTTCAAATTTTAAGATGTTGATACTGATGACAAAATGGAGGTCAAATTTGATATTGACGATTTTCACTTTCACCATTCATCAGTAATGGTTCTTGTGATATTGCCAGGACACAAATAAATATTAATAAATCCGGTTTGCTGTCGTTGTGACAGCCTCTTGTTTTTTTATTTATTCAATTAAAAGAATGAAAACAAATGTAAGGCAAATTTTGATTGTCTTTCTTCCTTTCTCCCGTGCGAGAATCTCGCAATCTCGCATATATATATCTTGTTTACCGTCAAATCGAACACATGTCTTTTGGTTGTTTCTGTCACTAGGTGGCTGTAAAAATTGACGTTTATCCCATATTTTCATATTGAACCACAATGCACACGTTAACATTGCTTATAATAAAGTAAAGAAAAAGCAAAACAGCGACTCAAAGAACCAAATAGAAAAAGACGAAATGATCTGATTTTCTGTACCTAAATTTTTTTATCTGAAAAAAAAAAATGTCTTCACTGGGAACTCTCGAGCTGAAAACTACTCTTCAGGTTAGCAGGGGCAATACTCTGTTTTTAATTTTAACGGCCCTTAAACAAATATATACTAGTCCAGTGATAATGAACGCCATACTAATTTCCAAATTGTACACAAGAAACTAAAATTAAAATAATACAAGACTAACAAAGGCCAGAGGCTCCTGACTTGGGACAGGCGCAAAAATGCGGCGGGGTTTAACATGTTTGTGAGATCTCAACCCTCCCCCTATACCTCTAACCAATGTAGTAAAGTAAACGCATAACAATACGCACATTAAAATTCAGTTCAAGAGAAATCAGAGTCTGATGTCAGAAGATGTAACCAAAGAAAATAAACAAAATGACAATAATACATAAATAACAACAGACTACTAGCAGTTAACTGACATGCCAGCTCCAGACTTCAACTAAACTGACTGAAAGATTATGATTTCATCATATGAACATCAGGCACAATCCTTCCCGTTAGGGGTTTAGTATCATACCATCAAAAAATATATGAGAAGAACATAACCCGTGTCATGCCAACAACTGTTTTTAGAATAAATGTGTTTAGTTCCGATGCAAAGACCTTATCAGTGACTCAATATTAACGCCAAAATATGCAATCTTTAATGACTTGACAACAGTATCGTAATTATATCCCTTCTTAATAAGTCTATTCAAAGGTTTTTTAAGTTTCTGAGGTGAATACTGACACCTTTGTGCTTTATAAAGAATATTACCATAAAAAAATTGGATGTGAAATACCCGAACGTATTAGAAGTCTGCATGTTGAGCTATATTTACGAATGATGTCTTTATACCGATGATAAAATTTAGTAAATGTTTTGACTAGTTTGAGATATCGAAAACCCTGGTGTAATAATTTTTCAGTAATACATAAATTTCTCTCGTTAAAATCTAAAACATTGTTACATACACGAGCGAATCGTACAAGTTGAGATATATAAACACCGTAAGATGGTGACAAGGGAACGTCACCATCTAAAAACGGATAATTAACGATAGGAAATGAAAAATCATCCCTTTTATCATAAATTTTAGTATTCAGCTTTCCATTAGTGATATAGATATCAAGATCGAGAAAAGGACAGTGGTCATTGTTAGTATTAGCTTTATTTAAAGTAAGTTCAACAGGATAAATTTCATTAATATACATACTGAAGTCGTCATTATTGAGAGCCAAAATATCATCCAAATATCTAAAAGTATTATTAAATTTGTTTATCAGATGTTGTTTCGATGGGTCTTTGCTTATTTTTGTCATAAATTGTAACTCATAACAATACAAAAACAGGTCCGCAATAAGTGGTGCACAGTTAGTCCCCATTGGAATTCCGATAATCTGACGATATACGGAATCCCCAAAGCGAACAAAAATGTTATCTAGTAAAAATTCAAGGGCATATATAGTATCAAAGCATGTCCAATTAACATAGTTTTTTTTGTTTATTGCTACTAAAAAATGACCTAAAAGAGTTTGAACATATATATTCACATTCTGATTTTTTGAATGCCCATTTAATTAGGTGTGTGAATTTTTTCTTAATGAGAATGTGAGGCAATGTGGTATACAGGGTAGAAAAATCAAAACTCTGAACAGATTCAAAATCACCAATATAAGCATGCAATTTATCAAGTACTTCCATCGAGTTCTTGACACTCCAAAAGTAATTTATTCCACTATTTTCGAAGGCCTTATTTGAACAATTTATTATCAGGTTTTTAATTGTACCAAGTGTGCTGGTAAGAAGAATAGACAATTTAGTAGTTGAACAATGGCTTGAAGACGAAATAAATCTATATTTGTAAGGGGTTTTGTGTAGCTTCGGAAGCCAATACATAGTTGGGACTTTCATTGTATTTGGCTCTGCTTGTAAAGCGGTGCCTAAAAGTTTATGTTTGTTACAGATTTCGTTTTCTGAAAATGGAGTAAGTTGGAATGTTGGTGAATTGGTGATTTCCTTTTTCAGAACCTCAATGTAAAATTTACGTCAAGCAATAATAATATTATTAGCAGCTTTATCTGCCGGGACAAAAACAAATTCCTTGGCTAGTTCTTTTAGTTTATGTTTGATACGAGAAATAGGTTTATTGTTGTTATTGTTTATAGTAAAATGTTCTTTAAAATGTTGAATACGTATATCAACTATCTTCATTATTGAATTAAAAAAAGAGTCCAAAGATTTTTTGTCAGCTTTTTCCCGTTTTATCCATTTCATACAGTAAGTATGGAGTGAGTCTTGGATGATATTACGACACTCATTCCAATTAATAATTGACGGGGGACGATATTTAGGTCCTTTACTGAGGAATGATTTTAACTCTCGGTCTTGAACGATGTTAAGATCTCCTGTTATAACATGGGAAATGGGTCCATAAATATATTCGGAATTACTGCAATTACATGAAGTAGGTGTATTTTCACTGATATTAACATCTTTACACAATTGACTATAGTTAAACACAAATTTCCGGGTAGATTTCTTGTAAATATAACAAATAAGAGGTAGCTCAGTATTGTCAAAATATCCAGGAATTTGTTCTTTAACAGAATGGTCGTTAAATATACCGGCAATATTTACAAAATCAAAGCCTTTATTGACATACTTAATTTTAATAAAATGTTTTTTTATGATCTTCAGGGCGATCAATTTTGGGAAATAATTTAGAATAACAATATGCCATAATAATTTGAACAATTTTATATTTAGGACTGCTATGTGAAATTGTGTTGCAATCCTCCAAAATTTTATTTAACTTATTAACCGGTAACGAACAGAGTTTTGTTAACAGATAATGTCTGCCGTTGTTTTTTGAAATAGAAATTAGGTCCGAAATACTGGTATGATTGGCCTGAAATTTTCTTTGATTGCGATTTGTTCTACGACCGTGAGAACGTTATCCTTTTCTATTTAAAATAGATATTCTACATTATAAGGTGTCGACCTCAAGTAAGTAATGACCTGAAGTAATTAATGGAACTTGAATAACTATGAAAAATTTAACTTGTTACAAGATTTAAACAAAAGGTTGCCACATATATGTAATATATGATGGACACACAACCTTTAAAGATAGTGCATTTCTTTGTTTCCTTATCCTTCATATATTATCTTAGTTCCCTGCTATGTTGCTTTATCCTTGGAAATCTTAAATATCTTCTCATTATTTAATACTTTCCCCTCAAATATGTGACAACGAATTTAAATAGTTTTGCTTTAATGTTCATCTTATCTTCTAATTATTCAAAATTATTAAAGATTAAGCTTTTTCATGTCCAGCGGCACATATTACAGTGTTATCCGGGTTCATCGATATACGATGCGGGAAAATTGCTATTGTCAAATTCAATTTTAAATAGATTCGTGTTTAACAAAACTATGTTCTGATGTACAATGATTGATGTATTCATTCTTGGTCTTTAATGCCATTTTTATCATTATTTGCTATTTCATGGCGCCCGGCTTTTTTTGTGTGTAGAAAGCTGGGACACAAGGAGAGAACCACTGACCTTCTGCACGGAAACTTTCAATCATATAGTCAATTAAGATTGGAGTCGAACCAAGCTACCACGTGTAGGGTTCGGACTCTGGAATAAGCCGTGAAGCAGTAATTTTTACTAATGGAAGAAACTTGTTTCACTTTATCCAGTTTTCGTTGGATATATAGTTTTGTTTTGTATTATTCAAATTGAAGAAACCAAGACGTTTTAAAAACGAATTTATCGCTGGAAGGCTGTCTCGGCAACAGATAGAAAACTCAAGGTAACAGTTTATAGAACAGACAAGGGGCAGTGGCAAATATTTCATGTATATTATGAACATAAAGAAGATTACCCCGCACCCTTTGCCAAACAAATTCCTTTTTCGTCCGTGTGCCTTCGGACTTAAAGCCTCGGTCACACCTTACCGGATAGCACGAACGGACGCATACGGAAGAAAATAAAAGTTGTCCGTTGATAAAATTGTTATCCGTTGGGAGTCCGTTGGTGCCGTATTGACCAAATAAAACGGACGCGTAACGAATGTACAACGGACACACACTGGATATGCAACGTAAGAGAAACGGAAACGTAACGGACAGAACGGATGTCGAACGTACATCCAACGGACGAGTACCGCATAAAACGGACACCTAACGGAAGCGTACCGGATAAAACGGATGGACAAGATATACGGAGAAATTAAAAGCGACAATAATAATACATGTAAATCACATAAATATTCAGAATGTTTCTGTGTAACTGGTTTTGGTTTGTTCTTCAAAATGCCGCCAACGGGCAGTATCCGGCCCGAATAAGAGCTGCTTGATTGTGAAGACACGCCCTTACTCTAAGATCGATTATGAATAATAAGAATGCATGAACCTTGAAAAATCTAATTGGCATTTCTGACGTGAAATTTTATATTGGCATTTATCCGTTTCCGATCCGTTCACTATCCGTTTTATCCGTTATACGTCCGGTAGCAGTCCGTTTCACATTCGTTCAACACCCGTTTTATCCGTAAGACATCCTTTAGAAGCCCGTTGGTGATTTTATCTGCCAGAACTCCAACGGATGTATAACGGACACGTAACGGATACAGAACGGAAACGAAACGGATGAGTACCGTACACAACGGACGTCTACCGGACGTTCAACGGACATTTCATCCGTTGGACGTCCGTTCCAAGTTTTGAACATGCTCAAAAATTTCCATCGGACAAAACGGACGTCGACGGATAAAACGTACGCTAAACGGACCAAACTCCCCGGCAGTTCCAGTTCCGATCCGCATACGGGCCCTAATACTACTCTACACTGAGTAAAGGAAAACAGTTCCGGAACGGAAACGATAACTGTCCGGAGTTTGTAAACGGACATGCAACGGATATGGAAGGACGTCTACTAACGGATAAGAACGGACGTCTAACGGACATGGACGGATTGAAAAAACGTTATCCGTTAGGCATCCGTTCGAGCTATCCGTTAAGGTGCGACCGAGGCTTTATGTTTTGAATATTAGTTTCACTGCCCATATTCGGTATTCATTTTGAGGTAAGCTTCATCTAGCAAAAATCACGTGATGCAGGAATATTATATCTTGGAGTTGGGCTATTTCTTTTTTTTCGGGCGAGGACTCCAAGCAGGCAACACGTATTTTTTTATAACGCAATTGTATATTTTCTTATTAAACGAAGAAAGTTGCCGGTCCGGGGGTATATGTATAGATTGGTTAGAAAACAAGCTTTTTATTTTAATTAGATTGGAATTTGAGGGTTGAAATCGGGGAGCATGAAATAAAGAGGGTGGCGGGTTCTTCCACAGAGAACATTTTTATCTTATGAACTCTACATTCGAAAGGTTGTTTTTTTATTTATTCAATTAAAAGAATGAAAACAAATGTAAGGCAAATTTTGATTGTCTTTCTTCCTTTCTCCCGTGCGAGAATCTCGCAATCTCGCATATATATATCTTGTTTACCGTCAAATCGAACACATGTCTTTTGGTTGTTTCTGTCACTAGGTGGCTGTAAAAATTGACGTTTATCCCATATTTTCATATTGAACCACAATGCACACGTTAACATTGTTTTAGAACAAGAAATTTAAAGTTTTATGTCATGCATAATAAAGTAAAGAAAAAGCAAAAAAGCGACTCATAGAACTAAATAGAGAAAGACGAAATGATCTGATTTTCTGTACCTTAATTTTTTTAACAGAAAAAAAAATGTCTTCACTGGGAACTCTCGAGCTGAAACCTACACTCTTCAGGTCAGCAGGGGCAATACTTTGTTTTCAATTTCATAGATTAATATTTTCTTTTTTTTATATCAACATATTTTCAATTTTGTGGCGTTTGGAGGTCGTTCAAAGTTTCCCCGTGCTTGAGGTGTATGTTCGAATGGTTTACCTCAACTGTTAGTTGCTTTATCTGTGATCAAGATAACATCTCTTAAGTGTATATAACGTCCTTTGTACGCTTTCGGCAGTTTGTTTAATTTATTGAAGTGTTTGTGCTGTCCACCAAGTTATCTGTCCCATTTATACACTATTCTATTATCTTACATGTGTTTATGCCCCATCTACGATATTAGAGGGTCATTATGTTTTCTGGTCTGTGCGTCCGTCTGTTCGTTCGTCTGTGCGTGCTTCCGTTCGTCTGTCTATCCCGCTTCAGGTTAAAGTTTTTGGTCAAGGTAGTTTTTGATGAAACTGAAGTCCAATCAACTTGAAACTTAGTACACTTGTTGCTTATGATATGATCTTTCTAATTTTAAAGCCAAATTAGACTTTAGACCCAATTTCACGGGCCATTGAAAATGGAAAATGATAGTGCGAGTGAGGCATCGGTGTACTTTGGACACATTCTTGTTTTCTATATATGATCAATGTTTGTTTTTGAATGTCTGCATATTATTCTGTATCTTCGCTGTAAGATCGTTGGGCAATTTTGACAATATTTGTATATTTGTAAGTTTATTTGTCCGATAGAATTTATAACTTGTTGCCCATTCTTAAAAACAAGATATATAGCTTGATCGCCATAAGGGTAAGCTTATGATTCCAAAATCTAATCTAACTGTTTAAATTTTGAAATGAACTTGGAACAGTATCTCCTTTTAATTCTTTTGTGTTTTTTTTTTTTATGTGATTGTAGTATTTTTTTATGTTGAAAAGATGCACCATATCCATTAATCTTTTCTATTATAGAAATCACAACTATAAACAAAAGTCTGTAAACTGTTAACTGATACTTAATCGTAAAGCATCACCAGCCCATCGACCAATCTTTTCCCAAATTTGGTGTCGCATGAAAAAAAAAGCGGATTTTGTGTTATTTAAGGAATGACTGTAATATTTTTTTTTGCCTATGAAGAAATACAATAAAAAATGTGTTGCACACTGAATAACGCGCGTAGCGGGTTAGTTAACTGCAGTGTGCACCACATTTTTTTTTATGTAATTTCGAAAAATGACGTCAGCCAATCAGAAGACGCGTTACATCCACAATTAAATTATTCGAATTTGCTGTAACTAAATTTTGGAAATTATGTTAGCTTAATGAATATGTTTCCCTCAATCATGCAAAGCTCTGATTTCAATAGCCGGCTTTTGATCTACTGGATACAAATTTTAAAGTTTCTTACATGCATGACATTGTCATTTAAAAAAATTGGTAGTGATTCTTGTGTCGTCCGGATTAAAGTCATCTCCAAGTATCGAGAAAAAGTCTCCTCAAAGATACCAGGCTGATAATTATGTTAACAAGGAGAGCATTTCGTACTGGTTGTGATCGTCTTGATTCAAAAGATTGTGGAGGTATTGTCAATGGCAATACGTTCTCCAAATATTGGCAATTTAGATACTAGCAAGCCAATGTTACTCAGACGTTACACACGATATTGCGTCTCAAATGGTAACGTCAAGTTTTTACGTTTTACGGCGATTAATATTTTTTTATCTCGCTTGCAATTTTTATTTTGAACATCAGTAGATCAATATGAATACTTCTAAATGTTACTAAATATGCATGAAATATTTCCCACTGAAAGTAACGTAAGCAACAAACAACAAAATATATCGTATATAAGGTCCGTGTGCTCATTTTCGAGATATAAGCCATAGAAAGGGAGTAGGTTCAGTAAGACCCCTTTTTGGCCCCAAAATATAGCAGTTTTAGAAAATTGTGAAAATGTTATCTTTAAGCTATATTTTGGAAAGTAAAATGCTTCTGCTACATAAATATGAGCTGTTTTGCCACATACAATGCACAAATATCGCGTTCTAGCATCATTAAGTCATGCTAAATTACTGAAATCTTCAAAATTTTAGCATTTTGGTTAATTTTTAGACGGTTTCCGTCTAAAATGAAAGTGGCCGCATTCGTGTTCATTCATAATATTGAAATGTAAGTTGTATTTGAGGATAATACAAAACATATATAAAGGTTGAGGATGAACACGGATGCGGCCACTTTCATTTTTGACAAAAACCATCTGAAAAGTGACGTTTTTTGGCATATTTGATAGATTTTTCATATTTAAGCTTGAATCAGAGCGTTTTTAATAACTAAATCAGTTAAAATCTTTCACATAAACTAATCGAATCAATTGAAATAGACACTTAAGTGTTTAAAAAGTGTCCAAAAACTTTCGTTATATGAACCTGAAATTTGAGGCCAAAATCGGCCCTTACCGGACCTACTCCTTTGGTGGGAAATAAGTCTCTCTAGACTTTTCATACATTTAACATTGACACTTTTTTGGGTCAAAAACTATGAAAAAATAACAAGGATTTTATAAGATTTTGAAATATGGCTTTTTAAACTTTAGGTAAGAAAATTATGAAAAGAAAAAAAGGGGTTAGTTGTGATTTTTTTAATGGCATTTTTGTACATGCATGGATAAAACCAGAGGATTCCAAAAATCTGGCAAAAATTCAAAAAATAGAGGAGCAAACATCCTTAAGAACCTCATCTAAACGAACAAACCCAGTCATCGGATTATTTATATGCTTTGTGGTCTTGTTGATAGTATCTGACAATCAAGAAAATTCTACATGAGGAAATATATACAGATGATCCAGGACCACCATAAGTAGCGTTCCGAATAGACAACCGTTGAAAACGTAGTCTCGATGCACCAGAGTTATCGTTCTTACAGCCAACAATCTACATATGCATATGGAGCGTCTGGATAATCGAGACTATTGAAAACGTATAAAATTGCCCAGTGGACAAACTTGCAAGACATTTCATTTCTTTGAAAACGAAGTCGTTTTGACTACGCAAATTATCAAAAAGTATGTAGCTGTTTTGTAGAGTTACAACAAATCTAAATTTTCAATAAATAACGTCGCAAATGACAGTTTATTTGTAAAAAGCGCCGAAATCCGACATGCACTGTGCTTAAACGGCCGTGGGTAACTTAACAGCCCAAGATGGAGCCGCCTGGCTTCGGTTAGGAAGTTTGCTCCTATATAATTACTATACCATGAATACAAAAGAAGTATTCAGTAATTAGAAAGTTATATAAATCTTTTAGGGAAACTCTGCAATGTAAAACGTGGTTTGTTACTACAAAATAAACAATTACAGCACGATTTGCCAAAACACTTATGATGTCCGTAACTTCAAAACAACTTGTCCGTAACTTTTTTCCTTATACCAATAGGGATGTCCGTAACTTTAACATGATGTCAGTAACTTTTAAAGAATCTTTATTCGTGGATGTAATTATTTTAAAAAAGAAATGATAAATAACAAAAATACCGAACTCCTAGGAATATTCAAACGGGAAGTCCTTAATGGAAAGGCAAAGCCTAAAGCTCATTTTAACACACCAAACGAATGGAAAACAACGGTCATATTCCTGCCTTGGTACAGGCATTAAAAAGTAAAATTACAAACATACTGAACTCTGAAGAAAATTCAAAAAGGAAAGTCCCTTATCAAATGGAAAAGTCCAAAGCTCAACCGAATGGATAACAACTGCCATTTTCCAGGCATTTTCTTATGTAGAAAATTATACGACAAAATTAATGTATCTTACATTCTACTGGCTTTATAGATTGTTAACTGCTTAAGTTTTAGATGATAAATCATGACATGAAGGTTATAAATCTCATCATTTCCAACTGTAGAAATAACATTGATAGTGAATATATGTAAATCACCTTATGAGAACAAGTTCGGAGGTCAATCCTTAGCAGAAACACATAGATGAATCAGTCGAAACCTCTAAAGAAGATATTTATGATTTGATACCCGATCTTATTGAATCACTGCAGTACTGGGGTCAATGAAACTTTTAGAAGATTTTAAATCTACCTTTATTGCTATAATAACCTGTTCAACAATATAGCCTTCCATCTACTCCTAGATATGGGCATTTTTTTTCTCTCACAATTAACAACACATCACACTAATTTGGTGAAGAGACCACATTGTTTTGGCTAACAATTAAGAAATTATCTAAAGGAAAGGATATCATTTTTTTCCGCGGCTACACAGGCCAAGGACTCATCAGTGAACAATCTAAAAAGCTGGAAGAATGTTAGATACATTTTGCCGTACAGTCAGATCCCGTTTTATCCCAATATAATATTTTTTTTAAATTTAACGGAAAATCCGTGACATTCTGGTTTGCTTTTTTTTCTTGTTTAGTTTGAAGCATATCGTTATTGTATAAATCTATGTAATAATTCAGGGGTGTGCTAGTGTTTATTGTCATTTAAGTGTTGAAATTGCTAATCTTACAATTTAAAAAAAAAGTTACCCACATCCGAAAATAAAGTTACGGACAGTCTGATTATTTTTGACTTAAAAGTTACGGACATCTTATGCATTTTTTAAAAGTTGGCCTTGCGCTAAAGTGAAGTCAAAATTAACAAATTGGTAGTGATGGTAAGTGATTTCTTTATTCTAAAATCCTATCAATATTTACATAGATCATGGAAAACGTTGCAAAAAGTAGATTTCGTATCAACTATCATCTCAACGAGTTTAGAGTCCGCCATCTTGGGCTGTGGGTAACTTAAGTTACCCACGGCCGTTTAAGCACAGTGACATGGGGCATCTTGCAAGACATTTGCCAGAAGCCGTTGCATTTTTATATATGGTGTGAGTGCTGCAAAAATTCGACTTTGAAATGGACATTTTTTATTTATACGGATCTTGTCTGTACACCAGCTTTGATTATTTGTAATATCTTCACTTATTCTTACAACATTTGTATAAACTTCAAGATTATAAAAAAACCGGTTTTTTTCTAAAGTGAACATTGATTGGTTAAATATTTCTCAGTCATGTCCTGTTTTTGAATTTGTTTGTTAGCTTTTTGGTCACGAATGTTTGTCTCTAATATTTAATTAACTGTGCATTTGTATTCAGATATCGCAGATCAAATTTATTCGTTCATTGTTTAATCATACGTTTTTTGATTGAGTTAAGTCTGCCAATTGATATTTTATCGTATGTTTTTCTTTGTTGTGATGTTATGCTATTGTTTCAGAAAAAGGGAGAAGGTTTGGATCCATTAAAACGTTTAATCCCGCTGCAAATGTTTGCACCTGTCCTAAGTCAGGAATCTGATGTACAGTAGTTGTCGTTTGTTTATGTAATATATACGTGTTTCTCGTTTCTCGTTTTGTTTATATAGATTAGACCGTTGGTTTTCCCGTTTGAATGGTTTTACACTAGTAATTTTGGGGCCCTTTATAGCTTGTTGTTCGGTGTGAGCTAAGGCTCCGTGTTGAAGGCCGTACTTTAACCTATAATGGTTTACTTTTTAAATTGTTATTTGTATGGAGAGTTGTCTCATTGGCACTCACACCACATCTTCCTATATCTATCTATGTACTTTTGTGAGCATAATTCACAGAAACGAAATTTCATATTATCTTATATTTCAAAACCTTTAAATTTTGATAACTTAACATTTTCCTAAATCTGACCAAAATGAACACTATTTGTTTTTTAACAAAAAATAGCGTTGGTCGTTACAGTAACGCATATTTAGTAATATTGTAATACTTTATATATAAAGCATATCATTCATTTGAATTTTCGCGGATATAACACTGTTTTGAAGAACACAAAACCCCTGCTAAAATTATTATGCGTATAGTCTGTTACGTCTGACACGCATATTTTTGACGTTTTGTCAATATGTTGTCCTTACTTTTAATAGACTATTGTAAAATATAATGAAACAATTTGTAGTCTTTTCGGAATAGTATTTACCTGTCTAGTCTATGGATATAAATTTCATATAATTTAACTGTTATGATTGTATAGAAAAGCTGTTTATTAGTGTGGACTGGTTGATTTTACGGTATTGATTCAATAACGTGCGTAAAGTCTAAGCTAAAACAGTAAAAAACAAGAATGTGTCCAAAGTACACGGATGCCTCACTCGCACTATCTTTTTCCATGTTCCATGGACCGTGAAATAGGGTAATAATCTAATTTGGCATTAAAATTAGAAAGATTATACTATAGGTAACATATGTACTAAGTTTCAAGTTGATTGGACTTCAATTTCATCACAAACTACCTTGACCAAAAACTTCAACCTGAAACTTCCACTTCCATTTTTTATGTTCAGTGGACCGTGAAATTGGGGTCAAAAGTCTAATTTGGAATTAAAATTAGAAAGATCATATGATAAGTTACAAGTGTACTAAGTTTCAAGTTGATCTGGACTTCAGCTTCATCAAAAACTACCTTGACCAAAAACTTTAATCTGAACAGACGCACAGACGGACGAACGAACGGAGCCAAAGACCAGAAAACATAATGTCCCTCTACTATCGTAGGTGGGGCATAAAAACTTAAGTACGACACCATCAATCGTTAAGGCTCTTGACCGATGTTCACAATGGATAGTTTGCCGGTGACCGATGTTGACATTGATGGTTTGTCGGTAAACCGATGTTGGCATGTATGGTTTATCTGTCACTGATGTTGAAACTGATAGTTTATCGATGACTGATGTTGACATAGATAGTTTGTCGATGACCGATGTTGACATGGATAGTTTGTCGGTCACTGATGTTGAAATTGATAGTTTGTCGATGATCGATGTTAACATAGATAGTTTGTCGGTGACCGATGTTGACATAGATGGTTTGTCTCTGACCGATTTTGACATCGATAGTTTGTCAATGACCGATTTTGTCAAAGATAGTTTGTCGGTGACCGATGTTGACATGAATAGTTTGATTAAGGCTTCGATCTGCTGTACAACTTACCTCTCGACGCTGAGGTTGTGAGTTTGAATCCAGTACGTAGCAGATGCGTTCCATTTCAATCTTAATTGACAAGAATATTCCGTTTTCCTACCGCCGATCGGTGTTTCTCTCCGGACCTGCCACCTGCTACTAGCAATAACAAGTTTTAAACTAACCTACACGAATAAGTACAATAGTGCTGAATGTGACATTAAACACCAAATAATTAAATCATGATTAATAGTCATAATGGAAATTTAATTCTATTCAAATATTTCATTTAAGAACTTTTTTTTACCTAATATTAATAATGTTTAGAAATGGATAGAGAAATATGATCAAAAGTATAAGGAATAGAGAACGATAATGTGCTAAATTAAAAAGAACGAGCGTGGTAATAAAAAAGAGAGGTAAAAATATACTACATTGAAAGTTGATTAACCAGGGTTATGTTAAAGAACATCTCGTGATTTTTCAGAAAAAAAAAGTTAATGGGAAGATACCAAGACTTTGTTTATAAATATTTTGCTTCAACTTCTCAAATAATACACGACTGTCTTTTGGCGTGGGACGGTATTTATACACACTGCTGTTATTTTATTGTGCTATCATTGTCATTTTTTTTCTTGTCTTTAATTTGTACAAACGGTCTTTCTCTGTTCAGTGTCCATTTTGCAATTTTGTGTTTCTTTGTTGAAATATTTGTTTGTTTTTATTGTGATGGAGATTATAAACCAATGTTGATGGCTATACCCAAATGGTAATTTGGCTTAGTATGTCTGTTTGTTTTGCTCACACATTGTCGTCAATATAATGGAATTCTATGCGACTGTCATACAAGTGAGAGGTTTGGCTTGCTGTAAAACCAGGTGTAATCCACTATTTTCTAAATGAGAAAATGCCTGTACCAGGAATATGCAAGTTTACCATTCGTTTGATGTGTTTGATGTGTTTGAGCATTTGATCTTGTCATTGTTTAAGAAATTTCCGCTCTGAATTATCATTGGAGTTCGGTATTTTAACTATTTCAAGAACATTTTACAGAATACGTGTAGTTTTTGTGATGCGGGAAATGAAGGCGATACCAGTAGCTTACTGTACACATAAACATTCAAAAATAACAACTTGAGATTAAGACAAATCAAAAGACACACATCACGTATTCGTTAAATTTACTATTTTACTCAATAATTTGAATTTGGATGTAACACGTCTTCCTGTTGGCCTAATGTTTTTTTGGTCTATCAGCTCATCGACATGAATTTGTCAAGTAACCTTGACGTTATCCACATTTTTTTACGATTCACATCTTAAAAAAATGGAATTTAGATAAAAACTTTTAAATATCCCGCTACGCGAGCACCATATTTAAATTTGATGTTATGTCTTGGTAAAGAGAACACAATTTTACAGTCACGGTTATTGACAATTTTATATCATAAATTACTTATATTGTTTATTTATCAATAATATAATTAATGCCACTAACGAGCTTCTGATTGTGATACATTTATCATTGTATGAATCAAATCTGTTGAGACCATTTGTATTTGTCTCATTACAGTTCATTTAATTTTTAAGTTATTGATCAAAATCATCGAAATTATAACAATATCATATAATGTCAACTGTGTCATCATCATTCCTTTTTGTTATGATATCTCGATAAAGATAACATTCGCAAATGAATTAAAATTCATTTCAATTTTATTATCAATACAGGATTTATATATTCTTTGCCTGAATGGTGTACTTTCATATCTGCCTTTTCTTATTTGTGTATTGTGATAACCGATTCTTCTCAATGTAGAGAGTTGTCTTACGTGGTGCAATTCTGGTTTGCCTACCTTTAATTGCAGGTTTACAAAATTATTACGTGTCAAGTTGTTTTGACAATAATTGTTTATTTTTATATTGTAGTCGTATCTTATACATGTATTCTTATCCCAGGCAGATAAACCTAGCCGTATTGGTCACAACGTTTTGGAACTTTGGGTCCTCAATGCTCTTCAGACTTTTTTCATCTGGGCGTCGCTGGTTGGTCTTGTGTGGACGAAACGCACGTCTGGGTTATTAAATACTAAACCTGGTACCTTTTGTTAGCTTTTATTCGTGTGTTTCTCTGTCCTTTACAATCTTATTAAAGTATTGATCTCTGATTACGTCATACTACATATGAGTATACGTCATACTACGTATGAGTATAACGTAATCAGAGATCAACATTTTAATTAGATTGTGTCCTTTATCATGTTTATGTTCTCCCATTTATTTTTATTATAGTCCTGTCATGTAATGTTATCATTTTAATGTTATATTTAACATTGCCATAAAAGCAGGGGGTAGGCATGCCACAAAACCAGGTTAAACCCACCATTTTTTCTTAAAATGTCCTGTACCAAGTCAGGAAAATTGCAATTGTTATATTATAGTGCGTTTCTGTGTGTGTTACATTTTAATGTTGTGTTTCTGTTGTGTCGTAGTCATCCTCTTATATTTGATGCGTGTCCCTCGGTTTTAGTTTGTAACCCGGATTTGTTTTGTTTTTATGCAGTTAAGCTGCATTATGCGAGCACCCTAGATTTGTGTTCTACCCAATAAATGCTGAAATACTTGCCATTGTTATTATCTAGCTTGCTACTATGTTATATATAACTAATTGAACACTTTTTTAATACTTTTTATTCTGGATTACAAAAAAAATGACCAGAAAAACCTTAAATGATCGTCGATTTATCCAAAAGTTTTAAAGTTACACATAGGAAGTAGTGCTTATTAAGAATCCTTGTGTAGTTCATTATGACTTGTGCTTTTAGCGTAGATGTCAAAGAACAATTGTATGAAATATTTAATCGCCGAAAATCTCTTAAGACAAGCAGTTTAGATTTCCCAAATGACAAAAGTCGTAGGAATATGGTTTGTCATCAATACGTAGTACAACTACGTCAGTAGTCTATTATATAATAAGTTCAACTGTTCATGCTGTTGGCGGCAATTTCAAATTAGAAAAAGAAATTTTCGTAGCTTTTCAATTTGGAGGCAGGTGTGCAAATTAGCGGCGGTCCGAGGTCTGCGACCTTCCACTTTTGCAAGCGGAATTTCGACTAGGATAGTTGGTTTCTAGCTACGCCCGACGTAATCACCTTACATTTGAAAGAAAATAAGAAATTACTTTGCAAACCTTTTCACCATCAACGAGCTAAAAACCTATTTTTATCATTATTATTCATGACGGCGATGTTCATTTTGTTCAACCGCTAGCTTTATACAGAAAATCGCCGACAAATATTGTATAAATTCAAGTAAAATCGTATCTGATTGACAAAAACAACATTGTAAACACATAACAATGGCGGCCGTGAAGACAAAATTTTACTAAATCGGTTCCGATTCCGGAAGCGGATAAGGGTAATTCCGGGTTTGGCGATCATTTACAAAATAAATCCAAGCAGGTGAAAAAATACATCTATGCATGGTAAATGAATATAAACACTAGTATTGTAAACCAAAAGAAAGAAAAAGCAGAAAAATATTTTATTCAGAAACTCAAAATTACTTTTTGACAAATTTTAATTTAAAAATCCAATACAACGTGACAGCTGGGAACAGTATATATCTAACAATATACATGTTCATGGTCACAGTCTAAATTTTCTTTATAAATGATAAATGATGATAATGCATGTGAGATGCTTTTAAAGTGTAAACATATTACTGCAATTTCGAGGGGTTATTTGTTTTTTCTCAGGGCAATTTTGAAGGGTCAATTAAAGTAACTGAAAGTTTCATTCTTTATTTTCACAAATAATGCAACTATATTATATATACCTTAATGTAAGTACATCATATGATATATAGGTGGCATTCTTTGCGACACTCTACCCCCTCCTGTTTGATAACTTGGAAACGGTCGAGCTCCCCAACCCTAAACCATATGAGGGGCAGATCCAGGATTTTAGGTTAAGAAGGGCGCAAACTTAAATTTTCGCCGAGCAGAGCGAGGCTAAAAAAAGAGGTAAAATTATCGGAATATTCTTTATTAAGCTGAGAACAACCCATGCTTTGCAAATTTAAGTGGGGTGCAAGCCCGCAACCCTCCCCCGTCTGAATCCGCCCCTGCATATATTCAAGTATAGGACAATATAATAAATAAAAAATGAAATATAGGGGTAGACCCTGGAGTTACCCCACCCCTCCTATTTGAGAACTTGGAAACGGTCGAGATCCACACCCCTTAACCATATATATTCATGTTTGTGACAATATGAAAAATCAAATGAAATCTAGGAAGAGTCGCTAGGGGTCACCCACCCCTCCTGTTTTAGAATTTAAAAATGGTCGAGATCCCCATCCCTAAACCATATATATTCATGTATGGGACAATATAACAAATCAGATGAAAGATAGGGGAGTCCCTGAGGTCACTGTTCACCCTCCTGTTGAGAACTTGGAAATGGTCAAGATCCTTACCCCTAAACCATATATACTCATGTATGGCACAATATAACAAATCAAATGAAATATAAGGGAAGTCCTTGTGGTCATCCCAACCCTCCTGTTTGAGAACTTGGAAACGGTCGAGATCCCCACACCAAAACAATATATATTCATGTATGGATCAATATAACTAATTAAATGAAATATAGGGGCAGTCCCTTGTGTCACCCTACCCTTCCTGTTTGAGAACTTGGAAACCAATGAGATCCCCATCCCTAAACAATATATATTCATGTATGGGACAATATAACAAATAAAATGAAATGATGGGGAAGTCCCTAGGGTCACCCTACCCCCAGTGGCGGATCCAGAAATTTTCATAAGTGGGGCCCACTGACTGACCTAAGAGGGGCCCGCTCCAGTCACGCTTCAGTAATTCCCTATATAAGCAACCAAATTTTTTCCCAAAAAGGGGGTCCAGGCCCCCTGCCCCCTAAATCCTCTGCCTACCCCTACCTGTTTGAGAACTTGAAAACCGTTGAGATCCCCATCCCTAAATTATATATATTCATATGTATGGGTTAAAATAACAAATCATTTACATTTACTATGGGCAAGTCAGTCAGACCTTACCTTTGATCCCTGTTGTAGTGAACATTTGTCTGATTCGTGTCTCATAACTTTTGTACTATGAACACAAACTCAGTTTTCTTTCCAGGGAAACCAGTCCATTCATACTATTACATGTTCATACTAAGTCAAATTGAACTTCTAGCAGTCAAATTAAACCAAGGTTAACTATCAAGTAGAATAAAATGCAATCATTGGGAACTTGTACCACTGCAGACTCACCATAAAAAATATACATTGATATATGCATTGCTTTTGAAACCTTGATAACATATAAACTATTTGCCTTAATAAATAAATCATTAGATAAACATGAATGTACTATATGTGAATGTTTAATGTTGAGGCAACATTGCCACAGTTTTCATAATTACGGTTGCCTTGGTTTTTGGTTAACTGCCTTCAGCGCTTACAGCGCTTTGATTTTTCTGAATCGATTGATGAATTGCGAACAGCGGTATACTACTGTTGCCTTTATTTACCTGTAAAATGTTATAAAGGATACCGAATTCTACTATTTTAAAAGGGAAATATGCAAAAGTGAGGCGAAAGATATCAAATTAAGGGACATTTAAACCAATTAGTCAAAATAACCTGACAACGCCATGGGCATAACAGAAAGAGCAAATATTATGACAAAACAACATTATATAGTTAAATATGTGTCTGTTTGTTTTGTGCACGCATCGGTGACAATATAATGGAATTTGATGCGACTGTCATACAAGTGAGAGGTTTATCTAGCTATAATGCCAGGTTCAATCCACCATTTTTTCTTAAAATGTCCTGTACCAAGTCAGGAAAATTGCAATTGTTATATTATAGTGCGTTTCTGTGTGTGTTACATTTTAATGTTGTGTTTCTGTTGTGTCGTAGTCATCCTCTTATATTTGATGCGTGTCCCTCGGTTTTAGTTTGTAACCCGGATTTGTTTTGTTTTTTTTCTGAATCGATTGATGAATTGCGAACAGCGGTATACTACTGTTGCCTTTATTTACCTGTAAAATGTTATAAAGGATACCGAATTCTACTATTTTAAAAGGGAAATATGCAAAAGTGAGGCGAAAGATATCAAATTAAGGGACATTTAAACCAATTAGTCGAAATAACCTGACAACGCCATGGGCATAAAAGAAAGAGCAAATATTATTACAAAACAACATTATATAGTTAAATATGTGTCTGTTTGTTTGTTCACGCATCGGTGACAATAGAATGGAATTTGATGCGACTGTCATACAAGTGAGAGGTTTAGCTAGCTATAATACCAGGTTCAATCCACCATTTTTCTTAAAATGTCCTGTACCAAGTCAGGAAAATTACTATTGTTATATTATAGTGCGTTTCTGTGTGTGTTACATTTTAATGTTGTGTTTCTGTTGTGTCGTAGTCATCCTCTTATATTTGATGCGTGTCCCTCGGTTTTAGTTTGTAACCCGGATTGTTGTTTTTTTTCTGAATCGATTGATGAATTGCGAACAGTGGTATACTACAGTTGCCTTTATTTACCTGTAACATGTTATAAAGGATACCGAATTCTACTATTTTAAAAGGGAAATATGCAAAAGTGAGGCGAAAGATATCAAATTAAGGTGGCACAATACACAGATATTTCATCCCAAATCAGACATCTTTAAACTGATGTAATTCAACTCATCTTTCTTTAAATTTTATAAATAAGGCACCAAAAGAAAGAAGAAGGATTAATCTTTCAAATTGTGATAATTTCATTATGACAAAATTATTACATAATTAATTGTTATGTAATTAATTGCCATATTGTGATGTCCATACTTGAATGAATTTAGCTTCTTTGTTATTCATAGCATCCCAATTTCTTTTTATAGATTCTTGCACAACACAGTTTGACCTCCAAAACTGTGTCTCAGATTTTCCTATTGTATTTCATTCTCACATAAATCTTCAATGAAGTTTGCAACATCAATTCATAAGTGACCACTAAATTCAATTGGGTATAACATTTATTCTAATGATGTTTTTGGAAATCTGAGACACAGTTTTGGAGGTCAACCTGTTTTGTACAAGAATCTATAAAATATTTTGGGATGCTATGTAGAACAACGACACTAAATTCATTCAAGTTTGGACATCACAATATAGCAACTAATTACATAATAATTAATTATGTAATAATTATGTCATAATGAAATTATCACAATTTGAAAGATTATTCTTTCTTCTTTCTTTTAGTACCTCATTTATAAAATATAAAAAAGGATGAAATGAATTACATCAGTTTAAAGTTGTCTGAGTTGGAGTGAAAAAATCTTTGTATTGTGCTACCTTAAAGTCATATGAAACCTCAAATTAAAAAAAATATGCATATGTTTTTTAAAACTAAATGGATAGTTTTCATTATACAACTTATGTACATATACTTTTATATGAGGAAATTCTTTAAATTGTCCACATTTATAAGAAGTTTACTTATTTTTAATTGCTTGCTGCCAGGAAGCAATTCGCCGACATATTTTCCGTATGTATAGTGACCTAAGCGTGAGCCTCTTCGTAAAAATCCGGTGATAGCAATACGCAGGAATCTGTCATTAAAATAAACAAATACCTGATTATATATGTTAAACACGTGCTAAATACCAATGCTTTTGTTGATTATTTACTATAAGGTGACAATCGGTAAACTTCGGCTTCAAAACACGACATTTAATGAGTAGCCATAATTGTTAAATCATAACAGACAGAGAGGAAAAAAAATGCAATTATACGATATATTTGCGTAAAAAATGATAAAATCGTGCACAGAGGACTAAGTTTATGATATATACATGCATTGGTTCAAGAATTGGATAAACATTATTTTTCGCCCGTCACTCGTTTCTTATGACTTTAAGGGACATTTAAACCAATTAGTCGAAATAACCTGACAACGCCATGGGCATAAAAGAAAGAGCAAATATTATTACAAAACAACATTATATAGTTAAATATGTGTCTGTTTGTTTTGTTCACGCATCGGTGACAATATAATGGAATATGATGCGATTGTCATACAAGTGAGAGGTTTAGCTAGCTATAAAACCAGGTTCAATCCACCATTTTCTACATTTGAAAATGCCTGTACCGAGTCAGGAATATGACAGTTCTTGTCCATTCGTTTTTGATGCGCTTTGTTATTTGATTTTGCCATGTGATTATGAGCTTTCCGAATTGATTTTCCTCTGAGTTCAGTATTTTTGTGATTTTACTTTTTATGCATATTAAAATAAGTACAATTTTGAGGACATTTCTTTAAGTTACTTATTGACAAGGGAAAATGATTGGAATTTGAAAAATATGTTTTACGATATATATAAAATAATTATTTATATTTTGACAATATATAAATTATAAATCAACTTGATGATATTTTTTCGTTAAATAATCAAGAATTCCCTAAATGAAATATATTGCTGTTATGTGATATATTCAGCTTACAACTATGGAAGACATCTGCGAAGCCGACAACGTACCTGCTCCAACATTTTTACCAACAACGTGATAGCTCATTTATAATTGGAAATAAAACTCACTAGTTAATCTGAGATAGAAACCTTAGAAGTTATAATCCATTACACAATAAAATATTACTGTAACTGCATGAAGTATGAATTATAATCTTCTGATAACGGTTTTGAAAATACAAGACACTTTGACTGTAAACGTAGTGTGGCGTTTGTTGTTATTTTCAAAACGCTACAAAAGTAGAAACAAATAAATCTTTACTGACCCTGTTTGAACTTTCAAAACTGCATGCACATGTTGTTGGTAAACAAACTTCTTACTAACGTAGAAAAAAATACACGGTTTAATCAGGGTGAAGTTAAAAACAAACATAGCGTTTATTCTAACAAACGACGAATGACAAACTGTAGACGCATTTTTAGAGAGTGCACAGTTTGTCAAAGTTTATGTAAACTTTGCAAACGTATGTTAGAAACAAATGATCAAAACATGTGCGCGCTTAGCCGTTTGCATCGTTTGTGTTAGAAAGAAATGCACTCTTAATTTCTAAAATTAAAATGCGGATTGTTTTTTTACACCTATCATAGATTGAACTTTAAAAATTAAATTTCCAAATCGGCAACAACAAACTATCAGACAAATATAATTTTGAAGTAAATTATAGTTTGCATTTTTATCAAGGAAAAAATGACCTCACACAGGTCATTATGTTACGCATTGGAGCATATTTCATTGAAACACAATATCGTCCGGGTTGATTCTTCGAAAGAATGACCTATAGTTCTGAAAGAAAATAACTCCATATAAGTATATAATTGTGTATCATTATCACTGAAACACTTTAATTCTGAATTATGAAGACACCTAAAATTTGTGAATGAGAGTCACATCTTTATTAGTTAAAAGCAATGTTGGGTTTATTTACACAAATAAAAATGGAACTGCACAATGAAATATAACTAAATATATAGACATCACAGACAAACTATATCTATGAATTTAGAACTGACTAGACGATTGTTTTTTGTTTGTTATTCTGTTAACGTAACTGAGTAATCGATAAAATTAAATGTAAGCAAACAAGGAGTAAATATCTATATGCCTAGGTATCTACAATACAAAATTAACTATACACTAGACGAGTGAAATGCTCATTATACCTCGTGACTATTTTGTTGAAGTAGCTCTTAGATAATTGATACAATTAAATGTAGGCAAACCAGGAGTAAACATCTATATACCAATGTATCTACAATACAAAATTAACTTTACACTTTAATGTCGTCTTTTTAGTTTTTTACATTGGAAGAAAAGTTTTAACTCATTTCTCAATTTCTGACTGGTTGACACATATATTACAAAGTTGGATATGCATCCTAACATAGTAAAAATGTTCTTACATTCAGCCAAGATCAAAGCTCTATTCAAATCGAACCCAAGGACGTAGTGTAGGTAGACACTGAACCTAAATCTTTCATCCATTATAAGTGTTATGAGTTCGTTTTCCCTTGATTCTTCTAACAGAAAGGTTGTATCCTGGAACATTTCCGATAAGGTAAACATTTTTGGTAATTCAGACACGAGAAATATTACAAGAACTAGCAGGACCATTATAATGGATCGTCTTTCCTGTTTTGATTTGGTTGTTTGTCGTCCTTTAAATGTATTAGTTTTCAGCTTGTAAACAATGTAGCCAGTACATACAGTCATTATTAAACATAAAATTGAAGCAATAACAATAGACGTCATCACATGTTCAAGTAGCCCATATTTAATCAAAGGTCCTGCCTCAACAGTACATCCGGATGAAAAGTATTTCAGTTTTTCATCGCTGAACTTTAATCCGAAGTGCCGCGGAAGATTTATTGCAAATGATATTACGAAACACATCAAACACACACCGGTAGCCTTGCGATTAGTTAAATGTAACTTAGTCCAAATTGGAAATCTCAAAGCAACGCATTTTTGAACTCCAATACACGTAGTTAGAATTAGTGACACGAGTTGTATATCACTACTAATGTATCGGAAATGAACATAGATACCACACAATGGATATTTCAATTCTAATAATGTGGATTGCAAAAGAAAGTTAACTGATTTATAATTCATTTGGAATAGAGGCTCTAGTCCATATGCAGAAAATGCAGTTAATCCATCCGATATGGCTAAGCCCTGCATCAAAATCGTCGCTGGTGATACGAGACTTTTTCGACACAATACTACAAAAACAATTATATTAAAGACGACTGCAATATATGCTAATACTGTTATTCCTATGAATATTTGAAGTAGCGCATGATCTGTGTCCATACGGATTTCAAAAGGCCTTGCCATTTTTATGTTGTTGAAATCGTCTTTCGGATAAATATTTTATTTCAATGTGTTTAATCTTTGTTGTCGTTTGGGAGCTTATTCTCGACGCTGACGCTAATATTAACTAAAGCCTGTGATGTGGAAGAATCATTCGGCAATCCTCGGTAGAATCCGCTATTCTCCTTTTATCTAGATGAGTGTACGGAATCGGCCGAGTTGAGAAGAATGGTGGAAGAATGTTTCCTAGTCATATCAGTGTCTTTGAAGAGCTTGTTCCTCGCACGGAATCAAATCTATCTAATAATCGTGTTGCTGAAGATTTTTTTCCAAACATATCATTACATGTCTCTGTTGCATCTGAAGGAATTTGTTTCTGATACTGACAATTTTAATCTTGACGTTTCTCAGTGTATATGTATTTAGTACACTCCTTGTATCATAAAAACCAAATGATTTTAACGGATATTGAATACCACACGGAATAATAGAATATGTCAACATGGTCAAGTAATTAATTTAAGACTGATTCAACATTTTAAATACATTTTTAGTTAATATGTCAACATAAAATTGATTAATCAAAACCATTAACAAAATTAATAGTTGTCTGAATTCCGACGAGGTAAAAATTTTAAGTGTCAGTCAAGTTAATTGGTCCCAAATGGGCAAGTTACATTTAATAGTTTGTCATATATTGATATAAATCAAAAATCTGGAGGGTTACGCAAATACTGACGACCAACAGTACTCAATCATTTTAGTTCTTTAACAACTGTAACATGTGCTCTAAAAATGATAAATCATAAAAATAAAAATATACATATATATTGCAAAAAATGCATACTCGGTAGGAGTACATTGAACAATCTGGTGAAATTCTGGCCAAAAAAAAAATAATGAACAGTGTTTTCCTGTTTTATTTTGCTTTTTTGCTTAAAGGTCTATAATATTTCCTTTGGCAATTTGATAGAATTAAATTTAAATGTTTATATAGTTTTGTCACGCTGTTGTTCGTGTAACCAACCTGCAGGCTTGAAATTTGGAAATAAAATGTAAATATATGTATTATGTATCGCGTATTAACATAAAATTGACGTTTGTTGCTGTGTATCAGAATTGCTTTTGGTCTTTCGGTAACTGCATTATTTTAGTCTTTCAGTTGATTTGTTTTGTATTTGTCATTTCGGGATCTTTTAACGGTATAGCTTCAAAATGCGATAGGGTGTTGTTCATTATTGAGTTTTCATACGGTGATCCATAGTTGCTACCATCTAAGTTAAGTAATTTTGGCATCTGGTAGAGATAGACAATGATATAGTTGTATCATTAGCAATCCTAAGTATCATATCTTCTTATTTTCAAATTGTTAATTTGTAAAATATTCCATATCTAGTTTACCTGATTTGAAATAACCCCTGTATCATTCTGAATTCACACTCATTGGTGGATCAAGGGGGAGGGTTCCGGGGGTTGTAACCCACCTTTTTTGGACGATCAATGCATTTGAATGGGAGCATACAGTTGGACCCCTACTTTACTCTGGGTTGGGGACACCCCCTTTTTTTTTAAATGACTGGATCCGCCCCTGACACTATTAGTACAAGCTTTCAGATTTCAATATTTCATTTGTAAACGACTTCTTTCAAAACCGACAAATTTTTTCTCAAAGTTTAGTTACACTCTTGACAAACTTTAAAATTAAAAAAAATACTGAAAGTTTGTCAGTTGATTTTCTTGTCAAAGGAGTATTAACATAATTATACATTAAAGATTTAATTTGACAATAAAATATAGCTTATACTTTTTAGCTTAATACTTGATGGGTATAAATAATATCATTGCCGTCAATTGATTTTCCTGTCACAGATTTTAAAAATATATACATTTTAGTTTTAATTTGACTATAAAATGATTCATACATTTTAAAAGTGTAATACTTGATGGGTTTCAAACATAAACAAGTCTTAATTGAAAACAACGTTCAAACATGATTGCGTTGGATAAACACCGATTTTTTATAAAAATTTGCATGCAAAACAAACTTGGTACATGGGTTTAAGTACAGCACAAACCACATTTCAAAAAAAGTGAAAAAGAATATATTAACAAAACACATTGAACTAGCAGGTCAAACAACGGATATTCATAAACAATGCTGACTGCCATGGCGATTGCTAAATAAAAACGGATTACCAGATGTAACAAAATGGATCTTTTGTAATGTTTCCTGTTTGGTAATAGATTAATAGTCTATTAATCTATTACCAAACAGGAAACAATAAACTTACGGGAAAAAGGTATACCACAAACATGAAGTGCAAAAATTGGTAGACATTATCCGGATTACGACAATTAATGTCTCTTCGGTGATGTTAGGAATCGAAACGGTGTTTTCAATTTGAAGGCCATATAATAATCAATTTAAGATAGTGAGACTCTTAGATTTTGAAAAGTCGAATTAGGATGGACAGATTATTTAAACCTGAAGGCAAATATGATACAAGCCCACACGAAAAAATACAAACAAGTACATTGTAGAAACGAAAAGGTACAACAAATAAATATTAAATGTATTTCTTATTTTTTTTGGTGTTATTTTCAGTCCCTAGATTTTATTTAATCTGAATTTGGCGGCGAAAATTCGTTTGTGATAAATACTCGAAAAACACGTATTCTTGCTGACCGACTGATCTTCTTCTACAAATAATTTTTTTCTCAATTTGATCATGGTGGCATGCGCTTTACATTTGTTACTTATGTATGTTTTTAATTGGTGTTGAATATGGGTGTGAAACATGTATGCTGGACTTTTGTTTAATGACAACATATTTGTTGGAATTTGATGTTGATTTTTTTGACAAGTTATCGGCATTCCAATGAGAAAAAACTGTTCACCTCTCCTTGTCGACCACTTCTTGTATTCATATCGGCTGGAGTCTCTCAGACATTTGTCAAAAACAGGAAGATAATGGAAGCCGGTACATTGATTTCACTTTTTGATATATTGATGATGTTTTTTCCGGGCTTTTCGGATAGGGCTTCGTTTGGGTATCCTTCAGAACTGGAAATTTAACTTGTATCTCAAGTTTGACATAAGCGATCATCTTGAAAACAGAATAATATTGAATTTGCCAGTTTCCACCAGATTCTTAGCAACTTATCAACGTCACCTGCATACGGTCTATACTTTTCCAACTAATTATGTATTCAATAGCTTGCAGCTGCTACTCGGACTTTATAAATCGTCACCAGTGTCTGTGCAAAAATAAGCAAGCTCTTTAAAGGCACGGTAAATAGTCCAGATATGAAATGAATACCAAAATATAAACGTGCCGACATAAATCAAAAACACATTTTAGCAACAATAAAAATGTGTAAAAAAATCACCAAATCAAACAAATAGGATATACGGTACTATATATAGTTCCGGCTTTTATAGAAAAAAAAATTACGCGTAAGTATCCATGGGCAATAAAGGTTTTAAAATATAGTACGTCACATGCGGTTGCATACGAAAAGTGGTTGAAAATTTTTTTCCCTTGACTTAGACAGTTGTAGGAAATAATACCTACATTTCATTGCAGTAAAAAAAATCAGGGTCACAAACATATATCGTTGGTGTTTCAAAGCCTTTTTTTATTTGGTGTTTCAATAGAACATTTTGGAAACTTGAGGTAACATGGTTATTAAAGCTTGTAGACAGGTCAAAAATATGTGATAGGGATGGTATTTTCTTATATGCAATGAAATGTTAGGTGAAATTTTGTCTATAGTACTGCACAGGATAAACTTTACTCATTCCAAGACAAAAAAGTCTTCTTTACAATTATTAATACGATATTTCCAGATAAGATATTTTATGCATACGTAACAAAGATTAAAAAGGGAAAATTAATGGTGGTTTTGCAAAAATCAAATACTCAGAGTGGATTGAGTCTAAAAAATACATTTATAAGAATATTGCGCTGAAATAGGGCTCTACAATGATTATTAATAGACAGAACAAGCCATACTCTGTCAGTGTTTTGTGGCGCTTTTTTTTTTTACTTTTTCTCCTGAATTTCTTTTATTCTACTATCATAGAAAAATTTGTCCTAAGTAATACTTTGATAAAAATATATGAGTAAATGCAATTAGTTTTTAGCAGTACCAAGACATTGTCAAATAAAATCTTAGTATCACCCTCTCTGGAACAAGGCGTATACATTTAAGTTTTACGTAAGGACTTATTAAAACATTTTTGAATCTGTAAACATATATATGGATAATTCATTCTGCTTGAAACCTCAATATCTCATTTAATATAACTTGCCTATCATAAATGAGTAAAAAATTACCCTCAAATATTACATAATGACATAAAAAGTTTAAATTTTGAGGAAATTTTAGGAATAAATTGACCAAAATGAACATTATCATGAAGGAACGAAATTAAATAGTAGTATGTATTATCCAATCTTTCGTATCATATTCAATTGTTTGTAGGCAGATGGGATAAATGTTTGCTCATTTATTAGTCCACAATTATATTTTATCATGATGCAACTTAATTTGGATTTTTGAAGAAGTTTGCTCGAATCGCTGTAGATTTTTCTCAAACTGTTGAACTAATTATGACCAAAATTGAAAGTAAAGCTTGAAATAATCAGTATTACAAAGGAAAAAAAATCACATTCAGTTTATTCAACAAAAATGTCCTTTTTACAATTATTACTGGTTAATTCCGATATTTCTTTGTTAAATATTTTGTTATTGGAAATGCTTGGGTTTTTGTTTGTCAGTATTAATGTAAATGATTGAACAAGATGACCTCATGAAGACAAAAAAAGTATACGAAACCAGGGTGTGGTTATTTCGGATATTCAGGAAATATGTAATGCATTTAAAACTATACTGTTTAGCCTTTATTCTTCCGGGTATGCATGCAATCAATTAAAAATTACTAAAACAAAACCAACTTAAAAGATTGACAGCTAAATCAAAACCTGAGACCCTTAAAAAACTGAAATGTTCACATATATTCTTATTAAAAAATTCTGAGGACGGAATTTTTATGCCCCACCTACAATAGTAGAGGGGCATTATGTTTTCTGGTCTGTGCCTCCGTTCGTCCTTCCGCTTCAGGTTAAAGTTTTTGGTCAAGGTAGTTTTTGAAGAAGTTGAAGTCCAATCAACTTGAAACTTAGTACATTTGTTCCCCATGATATGATCTTTCTAATTTTAATTCCAAATTAAAGTTTTGACCCCAATTTCATGGTCCACTGAACATAGAAAATGATAGTGCGAAGTTCAGGTTACAGTTTTTGGTCAAGGTAGTTTTTGATGAAGTTAAAGTTACATCAACTTGAAACTTAGTACACATGTTCCCTATGATATGATCTTTCTAATTTTAATTCTAAATTAAAGTTTTGATCCCAATTTCACGGTCCACTAAACATAGAAAATGATAGTGCGAGTGGGGCATTCATGTACTATGGACACATTCTTGTTCAATATTAGTTTAAAATACGTTTAAAGCGACTTTTCCAATCATTTCTTAATTTATCGAATCTCTTCAACTTTAAGTGCTACACTTATCATTCTACGCCCCGATATTAAGAGACAGGTTATTAAAGCAATGTTGAATGAATATAACATTTCTATAAAATTCAAAGATTAAGTTCAAATTATGGAAACATCGGCAAATTCGATTTATTACGAACTGTTTTCTCACATTTCGCACAAGGGTAGGAGTATGTTTTTAAGAAAGGATGAGGGGATCAGCATGAATAAGAAAGTAAGACAGCAACGCAAATAAGGAACAAACGAGGAGGATATTCAAAACTAAAAGGTACTGTATGGTCTTCAACAATTATTCCAAAATATAATCTTGCCCACATATCAAGGACACATTTTAGCAAACAATAAAAATAAAAAATGCAGTTAAAAACTATGTACAATTTACAGCAGGGAAATTCGAATATTTCCCTGTTAACTATTTTTTGTTGGAAATTCCTGTTTAATTTTTAGCAGTAACTAAATGTAAACAATAGAAAAGATGTCAAGGTGAAAAAGTCTGTCGTTACTTTGGATCAAACTTGTAATTCATTTAGAACCAGAAAAAAAAACCCAACTTATTTAACCGTATTATAGAGTATAGAAAAAACCTTTTAACTTAGAATGTTTCCCTATAAAAATGCATTCAATTAACAGTTTTTAAAACAAATAAGACAGTGTATTGATAATACTTTAAAATGTGGCGAAACGGTTATTTTTCACTTTAAATGGCATTTTCTTGAAAAGCTGAAAAGCAGTTTAAAACCATGGTAGATAAACAAAAACTGTGCAAAGCAGACAGTAGTTGGCTATATACAAGATCTTCAAACTTATAGATATAGGAAAATGCGGCATGAGTGCCAATGAGACAACTCTCCATTCAAGTCACAATTTATAAAAGTAAACCATTACAGGTCAAGGTACGGTTTTCAAGATTTAGCTTAGGCTTACACCGAACAGCAAGCTATAAAGGGCCACCAAACTTACTAGTGTTAAACCATTCAAATGGGAAAACCAACGGTATAATAAATATAATAAACGAGAAACGAGAAACACGTATAAACCACATAAACTGACGACAACCACTGAACATCAGATTCCAATATGCCAATTTGACTGTAATTTGTATCAATCATCTCCCATCGGCTTACCTCGGTGACTCCGATTCTCGGCCGAGTTGATACGAATTTAATTACCTTGAAAATCACAATTATAGACATTAGAAATAGTATTAATGACATTTTTTGCCAATTTTTGCGTATCTTTAGATAATAAGGTCCGGGACAATTACTTGACATGCAAAATTTAGTATACCAATCAAAGGTTGTAAATCCCGAAGGGTGATTTTGGATCTACCTAAACAATAAGAAATTCTGGCTTTTAACTCAATAAGTTTGTCTTCGGGGAGACGCATTATCATGTTGATGGTGTCAAATTTTATACCAAGGAATATCAACACTTCCGTTGGCTCGACCGTTTTTTCCTCTGCTAACGGAACCCCCCAAAAGTTTACAAGAATCCTGAAAACACTTTAGAGTGTCGTGGCATTGAGAAGTTTGTGCCTCGCCTGTGGAATGATTTTAATGCCAAGGTATCCCATGCAGTTGACAAATTGTCTCCTCCCGCCATGATAATCATTCAGCTTGGTTCCAATGATCTCGTCAAAGTTAAAACTTTGGAACTCATCCAAAATATTGAAAGGGATATTCTGCGTCTGCATTTACTTCTACCTAACACTCGCATCGTATGGAGCGAAATGCTAATACGAAGGTATTGGCACGGTGCTACAGATGGAAAAGCTATCGAAAGATCTCGAAAACGAGTAAACTCGGCTATTAACAATTGTGCCTTGAATGATGGGCACTGTGTTATTCAGCATCCTAATATCCGAGCTCGAGAGATGAACTTGTATAGATATGACGGAACTCACTTATCCGATATTGGTTATGATATATACTTGAACAACATACAAGGGGGTATTGAAACTTTCCTATCATCTCAAAAAATTCGGCGTTTCCCGGAAGTATAATTTGGAATAGAATTTCTTATGGTTTTCAAGGGGTTAAAAAAGGGGGGGGGGTATTTAATGAGTGTGTATAGACTCACTCACGTGGCTGGGAGTTCTGTTGAGACCATCTCATGTCTACCCTGAGTGGCCGGTTCTGAATTGGTACCAGTTTTATAATCTAGAAATTGTTAAATTGTTAATCTTTACTCCCCTGAAACCAGGGGGTGATGCGAATAAGACCCGACGTATTTAGGGATCATGGTCCTCGTTCTCTTTAGGTTTTAACCTGGAGGAACTTGAGCATCCATTGATACCAATGGTGCACATATTTGTCAGTTAAATCAATCATGTCGGCATTCTGTTATCATGTCAGACCTCGTCATTCAAAGTGAACTGTGGCCGTTAATTCCGCATAAACTGCTTGTTTGTTATGCTTTGCCTTAAACTTGATTCTTTAATTAATGATTGCTTAACGCAACTTTATTCTAACATTATAGCTACATTATGGCGACCAGGTTGTATTGGCGAGGAAAGTCTTGAGTACCTGGACTGAATCACCAACCTTCGGCACGAATATCATAATCCGAACAATAAATGTAAGTGATAAAAGATCTGCAATGAAGCAGGAACATGATTATCTGAAAAAATAATTTGGTCAACTGTCAAATCACCGTTTGTTACTTTTATTATCTTTGTATTAGATATGTCCATCTTTTAATGTTCCCCCGTTTGACTCAGTACTGACGATTTTGATCAGTGATATCATGGCTATAATTTATATTTTTTGGTGTGAAAAGGTTTTCTAGTTTTAGTGATCTGATTTACTTTTATATGAAGCAGCTGTAACCAATTGTATATGTGTTTGGTAGGTTATTTGCTCTAATGTTACAAGTTCCAGAGATGTATACAGACAGAAAACAAATAAATAGAAGAATTAAGGCAAAAGTAGTATACCGCTGTTCAAAACTCATAAATCCATGGACAAAAAACAAAATCGGGGTAACAAACTAAAACTGAGGGAAACGCATTAAATATAAGAGGAGAACAACGACACAACATTAAAATGTAACACACACAGAAACGGACTAAGCATTACACAAAATCCTATGAGAATAACAAATATAACATCAAAACCAAATACATGAATTTGGGATAGATAAGTACCGTGAAACGTCTTATAGTAATGTGAATTCACACTCAAAAATAAGAGAAAACAAACGACACAACGGAAACACAACGTTAAGATGTAACACACACAGAAACGAACTATAATATAACAATAGCCATATTCCTGACTTGGTACAGGACATTTTTAAAGGAAACAATGGTGGGTTGAACTTGGTTTTGTGGCAAGTCAAACCTCCCTCTTTTATGGCCAAGTGAAATGTAACATTAAAATGACAACACAACATTACAGGACTACAATATAAATAAATAGGAGAACATAATTGACAAAGAAACACACGAATAATAGCTAACAAAAGGCAACAAGTTTAAAATTTTAATACGTCAGAAGTGCATTGAATACTCCATACCAGAAAGTTATTCGCAAAGCGACATTTGAAAGCAATTTTACTCCAAGGATCTATAGCCTGTTGTGCTCGTTGTTTGCTATTTATGGAGGAAAATGATAACATTGAGGGGAAGTTTTGTTTTTATGTCAATTTATTTCAATGTTTTCTATTTATTAGAACATTCTTACGTTAATCCATTATTGAAAGCGATTTTGCTAAAATGGGACAAACATTGAGAAGATATAGTTTTCAATATTTACAGGGGAGGTAATATTTTGTCACTAGAAATCCCACTGTAGAAGGGGTCGGGAGAGAGGGAGAATTTTGTGATATTCTATTTCTTATGGTTAAGTAAACATATAAATGCCGTGTTTCCTACAGAATACGAATAAGAGCTACTGTGAGTCTACTGAATTTAATATAATAACATATATACCGTATATTGATGCCTATATTTTGAATCAAATGAAACTGTCGTGTCGAAATAAAGTTTAGAACACAATTTATAATCCTGGTACCTTTGATAACTATTTATACCATGTTCCCATATGCTATTGAAATTAATTACAGAATTATCTGTAGTGACCAATTGCTTGTTTGTTGGTGTTCAATGACACTTTCAGAACTATACCAAACAAATGGCGAACAGATTTTTTTTTTATAGCGGCGGAAATAAACAGTAGGGGTTAAAGGAGGCTGTAAGTGATTCAAGCTCATAATATAAATGGATTATCTAAAGCAGAGAAAAGTTACTGATATCAAGATTCAAAATTCTAGAAATAAACTGAAACCATACGCTTTGATATTGAAACCGAAAAATAAATCCGAACGAACCTTGATCTATGTTAGAAAAAAAGTGTTGGGGAAAGCTTTATAAAGCAGTTTTTAACCTGTCAAAAACATACTTTCACATGTATTAAATATGAATAAACCACTTAAAAAAACGTTTTTTTATTTTCAATTTTCTATAGCATCCGGCATTAATCATAGTTCCAACTTACATAGACATTTTAGTGTTGTTTGTAATATATATATATAAAGCGATGTTTCCGTATTATGTATACTATAACTTCCTTTCAACTTTCAGTACATATTTGTAATCATTAAGTGTTCAATTGGCATCGATTGTTTTTTTTTTAATTTTTGATAAAATATTCTTCGGTATTACCCTAACTAAAACAATCATATGAATCATAATTTTGAACTATATATATAGAGGTTGGAAATAATCTGACTTTGTATTCAAAACCTTTTGGGAAGATTAAGAGAGTAAGTTGATGCCTACATGTACATTAAATAATTTAATCAGAGATAAAAATGACAATATTCATCAACCATATAAGTTATATTTTCAAAGGTATGCAAAACATATCATCTTCATCATGGTCAATAAGTAGGGATCACATTTCAAAGAATTTTTTTTTTTAATTATCACTTATTTATCAGCAACATAATTTCCTCTTTCAAAGGTAATAAACTATGCTTAAAATGTAATGGTTAATCATTTGCGTTCACATTTGAAAGATTTTTTAATAAATCTTAAACGTTGTTAAAAATTGATTTTTTTTAAAATCAATGCATTCTTATACTCACTCTTTTGCTTTTTGTTTTAGGTGAAATCGCCACACAAGAAAGGATACAAGCCATACATGTCTGACACATGCAGAATGTCACAAGACATGAACTTAAGTGTCAAATGTTTGCAGCATCAACATTCGTGCAGTACAGTGAAATCTTTGCAGCATCAGCATTCGTGCAGTACAGTGAAATCTTTTAAAATGTCTCCCGTTGAATTGAGAGACGATTTGAGTGATACATATATCAGTTTGAAAAACGAAATCAACAAGCCTATAGATAAACAATACTGTTCTAATATAAGCATGGTGCTTGATGAACAACAACAAAATTTACAAAATGATTATAAACTATCAAATCAGAATTTAAGCATTACAAAAACTGCTGACTGCCATAAAAGCTCTAACCAAGAAAGTCGAAATAGAGTAAAAAGGAACAGAAGACTTAGAACACTAGCTCTCGCCATTTTGTATCTTATGTGTGTTGGAACTACGATTGTTTTGTGGTTTGTTATGAACATGGTCGTCAAGAAGGAACCACTACAGTCTAGATCTGTTATTGAAGTCTTCCATGTTAATGCAAGTCGACTGGGAGAAGATCAGAAATCAGGTCCATTGTTTTTTATTCCATTCCAAAATACGCCGTCCACTGAAGTTAAATATTATACCGTTACTGGATTGTTTAGAGTTATCTCCCCTGGGATGTATGAAATATCATCAACTTTAGCTTTCCAGAGTTACAATACCTCAAATAGCGAGATCATATTTGTTTGCATAAAATACAGCAGCAATGTCGAAGAGTTCTGTAAACGATTCGTGGTAGCAGGAACTTCCGTAAATAGTTTTGATATATCTGATACTGTCAATCTGAAAGAAAATGATGAATTCAAAGTAACCATTAATTCATTAAGTAATATTTATGTCAGTAGTAAACTTAACAGGATATTAATTAAATACACCGTTTAATCTATCTAGTTTCATTTGTATGCCCCACCTACGAAAGTAGAGGGGTATTATGTTCTCTGATCCGTCCGTTCGTCTGTTCGTCCGTTTTTCCGTCTGTCCCGCTTCAGCTTAAAGTTTTGGTCAAGGTAATTTTTTGATGAAACACAGCTATATTCTGAATGTGGCTGTCCCAAGCCAGGAGTCTGAAATTCAATGGCTGTAGTTTGTTGCTGTATGTTTCAAATTTGTTTTTAGTTTATTATTTTGAACATAAATTAGGAGATTAGTTTTCACGTTTGAATTATTTAACATGTGTTATTTCGGGGACTTTTAAAACGGACTTCGAGGTAAGGATTTTGCTCATTGTTGAAGGTCGTACGGTGACTAAATAGTTTTTAATTTCTGTGTCATTTGGTCTCTTGTGAAGACTTGTCTCGTTGACAAATCATACCACATCTTTTTTATATTCACTATAGTGAACGAAAACAACCATTACAGTATAGGTTATTTTTATCATTCTAGAAATAATTAAATTTTCATTGAATATGCTTTTTTAAAACATTTGAAAACAGATGAACTAGTTAAACGGACCACACTTACCACCAATAACTTGACACTTTTGAAAACATAGACAAACAAAGACGAACAACAACGGAAAACTTTACATATCATTTTGAAAGCCTGGCTTGGTACAAGCTCAAATGTTTATGGGCATGTAACCATTTTTTTCGTGCGCAAAAATCCTTCTTTTATTTTTTAGACCATATTTCGTACTTATCATTTGGCTAGGATGACTACCAAGCTAAAAAAAGGTCACGGGCGGCAAACAAGTTTTTCGTGCGCACTGGCCCCCTTTTCATATCTAGACCATATATCGTACATATCATTCCGCTAGGAAGACTTGGTACAAGCTCAATTTTCGTGCGCACATGTCTCCCTTTTCATATCTAGACCATATATCGTATATATCATTCCGCTAGGTTGACTTGGCAGTATCCTGGTTAAAGGTATTAGCCTTTCTATATTGGTATATATGTAACATACTCAATATTGCGATCGGGAACTAGGTACAAGCTCGAAATGTGGTGGGCGGTAAACAAGTTTTTTGTTTTTGCGCACATGGCTCCCTTTTCATTTCTAGACCATATATCGTATACATGTGTACATATCATTCGGATAGGATGACATGGCACAAACTCAAAATGTTGTGGGCGGTAAACAAGTTTTTCGTGCGCACATGTCCCTCTTTTCGTATGTAGGTGATATGTCGTACAATTAAGCAGCATCTGCTTACCATTCCGGAGGACATGATATCATCCCCAGTTTTTGGTGGGGTTCGTGTTACTTAGTCTTTAGTTTTCTATGTTTTGTCTATTGTTCTATTATTTGTCTGTTTGTCTTTTTATTTTTAGCCATGGCGTTGTCAGTTTATTTTCAATGTATGAGTTTGAATTTCCAACTTTCCTCTTTTTTTTAACACATAATTAAAAACCTGTTACCGACAGGATGACTACAAACATAGACAAGGAAATAAAACCTGATTCATAATTTGGAAATCAAAGTGGATTTTTTTTTCGATATCTCCGGAAGCTAGCTACTAAATTAGCAGTATTTGTTGAATGGATACTGCCATTAGAGAAAACAGACAATTCGATGCAACAATAAGATTAGTTAACTAATTCCCTTTAGGTAGATATGAAACAAAATATACATATATATGTGAGTAGGCCGTTCATGTGACCATACACAATAGAGACGCGTAACATTTTTTTCACATACAATCATCAAAAAATGATTTTTTGAACATTACGGACAATTAAGCCCACTTTCCTTGAACATTGGATTGATATATTGTGCATCAATCGTACAACTGTACTTTTGGGATAACAAGTGAAAAACCGAAACTATAAAATATGCCATGAATATTAGATTGCAGTTTTGTCATGTTTTAATTAAAAGAAATACGTCTTCGCTTGTTAAAGGAGAAGGAAACCCAAAATAAAATATGTGTTTATATCAAAGAATAGTTTTAAAAAAGTAGTCTAAGCGTTTCTTTTTTTAAATATATCTTATAGAATGGTCAAATGGTCAGATTAAAGTAGGCAATTTTGAATTTCCCGCCATTTTATGGGCAGCGACATTTTGTGGAACTCTTTAAAATTGAAGAGCACAAAGATCGTAGTTTGCTACGTCACACCGTCTATTCCGGTTTTCCCGCTACACATGTAAGCTGAAACATCACAAGACGCACGTAATTTCTCTCATCGCAAACAGATTATGCCTTCCTGTCAAGCCATTAATTGTACAAATACAAAAGGGAGATGTGATAAAAGCTTTTTTGAAATCCCTGATCCGAAAAAATCCGCCGAGAAAAGAAAACAGTGCAAACTGTGGATCGACCACCTACGGAATGACAAGCTAAACATGGACACTTTCCAATGGAGTAAAAGTCGTGTTGTATGCCAAGATCATTTTGAACAAAACTGTTTTGATAGAAACTTGATGGCCGAATCTTTGGGGTTCAAAGGAACATTGAAACTGAAGCCGGGATCAGTGCCAACAATAGTAAAGCCAGGTCCAGGCGTAAGGCATGAGAAACAAGACAGACACTCTACCCATCAGTTACTAGAGAAAAGAAAGAAAGCACACATTCCTCTGGGGACGGCATTTGCTGGCAATTTCCACAGTCACACCATTCTTCCAAAGTCGGGAATGGCTGCTGTGATGTTGGCTCGGCTACGGAATTAGTGTTCATTTCCTCGACAGAATATTCTGGTTCAAAATTATACGGAACCAAGCCCATTTTATCTTCTCTATCCATGATTAAATCGGTGAATGTTTTTGTTTAGCTCTGATGGTATTACGTAATCGAACGTTGGAATCCAAATAGACGGGGTGACGTCACTAATAAAAACAAAATGGTATCTGCCATGTCGGCGGGAAATTTAAAATGGGTAAAATATTAATATCATTTTTACAGGTTTCTGACATTATTTCAAAGAGGTAAGGCGCTTTATTACTATACAAATATAAAATAGATTCTTAACACAAGTACATTTCAAGTGGGTTTCCTTCCCCTTTAAGTAATGATGGGTATTTTTGTAAGGTTGCTGCCCAGACTCTGGTTGCTGTCTATATTAAGTGACAAATTCTTTTATGTGTAGATATTTAAGAATTTTAAAAAGTATAATTCTTTGGGTTCTTTTCACAAATGAAATGTTCATCACTTTTTTTTTTTGGTAGAAATTAGTCGTTAGATAATATTTTGAGAGCCGTACCAAAAAACGCATGAATTCATTCAACTTAGTGTAGAATTAGCATCAGAACTAGTCATTTGCTGTACATGCCATAGGAGTTCAAATAGTCTATATCATATGTACATAACTATTTTCAGTGGCGGATCCAGCCATTTAAAAAAAAAGGGGGGTTCCCAACCCAGGACAAAGGGGGGAGGGGGGTTCCAACTATATGTCCCCATTCAAATGCATTGATCGGCCAAAAAAAGGGGGGTTCCAACCCCCGGACCCCCCCCCCCCCCCTGGATCCGCCACTGACTATTTTTTATTCTCATTTCCAAATATTCAGCTCTTATTGTACACGTTGCTGATTCAGGAGTTTTGACACATTTAATATTCAAATTGGACATTTACTAAGACGTCTCTAGCTAAAATAAATCATTCTTAAACACTTTAAATGAATAATAAAAATTTGCCAAAACTCTATATTTCAACATGTGGAGTACAGCCATGACAGCAGACAGCAACCAATGACAACCACTAAATAAGAATCATTTGACTTATACATGTTATATAGCAGTAAAACAATCATGTATGATCACTGTTCCACTGTACTGTAAAGATACACCCATTATTATAATTTTAAATATATATTCTAATTTTATACACATCAATAAAATTTAATGAAATATTTTCATAAATACAATGAAATATAAAGATTATAATCATAACCACACGGTGTAAGATTCGTTTCACCTGATCGATCACATTATCTGATTTATTTATAATTTTACGACTGTTACATTGATTGTGTGTTACATTGTTTTTACTTTAAAAGATACGCATGAAATATTCCTTGTATATTAACATTATAATCTTCTAGTGTGCACTTTAATATTGTGTGTAGTGTAAAATACCGAAATACACATGTTACATATATGAGTGTCTTTGGCACAGTTTCACTTGTGTTATAAAAATGAATTGTACAGTAACATGATAACTTATATTACCTTTACAAATATTTACTACGTAGTCTACCAACCATGAAAGACTAAATGCTGGGTTAATCTGACCACAGACAACATCATGTTTCTTAACAAAACAACTGTTATAACATCTGATCTTGAGTATGGATATCCCGTTTTTTGTACAACTATAATAGCGTTTTCCGCATTTAACAAAATTGTTTCATTGATAAGTATTCCGGCATTAGTGGGAACCGATCCTTGTACATGGAGAAATCTTATTGTTTCTGGTATACATGGACTTATAGCTGGTATATGGGGATGCCTATGGTAGGTATATTTAACCGGCCCAGCAATAATATGTATATAGCATGTATAGCACGATCAGCTATTAATCATGCTATTAATAGTTATCGGAGCACATGGAGCACTCGGCATAACTTTATTATTTAATATATTAATACATGTACATAATATTATTGGATACGTAGCTTATGTTACAGGCGGCTGCATGGTGTACATACTGACACAGATAAACTAACATTTATATTGTTTTGCTAATCAATGTGACCACAATGAACATATTTATTACAATCAATTGTACATAACGGAATATAACACTGAATTCTGAATTTGCAATGGTCGTACTAAAATGTTTCGATCAAAGTGGAATATCTTCCACCCCCCCCCCCCCCCAAAAAAAAAACAACAAAAAAACCCAACAACTAATAAAACAAAACAAAACCACACACCACACAACACAAAAAAATATCACTGACACTGACACAAATGCAGTACACACACATCTGAAAGGTAGCAAAATATAATTACAAAATAAAATATATCGCTTGTCCGATCTTCTCTAATAGTAAAAGGGAGATATGGATCTCAACAATTTCAAAAGTGATTTTCCCGTGTCATCAGTTCGACGAAAAGATAACGGACATTCAAACTCAAAGTTGAAAATAAACAAAGAAATGAAAGACAAAAAAAACAATGTATACTTAATACATGACAGAAAATATAAATCAAGAGAAATAACCCAATCCTACAAAAAGTTTGTTACTTTATACTGTTTATGTAAATGAAAATGTCATTGTTTAATTGATTTTCATATTTTTATTTTGTTCTGTTCGTCTCATTGACGATTACCCCAATCATAATTTGAATTCATATTAACTGCTATGCTGTTGAATGAATGAATGAATACTTTATTTGCAAGAAGCATATACATGCATGCTATGGCAAACGAAAATATATACAATAAATGACAAACTAAAGACAGCAGAGAACAGTAATTAAAGATAAATTTGAGAATGGAAAGGGGAGAATATGTCAGAGAGACAGCAACCCGACCAAAGATTAGACAACAGCAAGATAATGTACGCAGATGGACATCATGTATAAAATACAAGTCCGCAAAACTGAAAGTTGAGCTGGAAACCGGATCTGAACAGGAAATAATTACATAAGCTATTTCTCATCAATATTTGTGTATTTTATGAATTAATTTACTTAAACCATTTTTATAACGAAACTTAATTTGAAAATTTATTTATCGCCGTTATCTTAAGCAACCGTTCCATTTAATATATATAATGTTATCCTTTAAGTTACTTAAGTCGATCGAATACTTTCCTATTGAAATTAAATGATTAATGTGTGTATTAAGATAAGCTTGGTATTTTATGTAAGCATAATACACACTTCGTTTATATACGACCGCAAAAATTGAAAATTTTTGGTCGTATATTGGTATCACGTTGGCGTCGTCGTCGTCCGTAGTCGTCGTCGTCGTCGTCCGAAGACTTTTGGTTTCGCACTATAACTTTAGTATAAGTAAATAGAAATCTATGAAATTTAAACACAAGGTTTATGAGCAGAAAAGGAAGGTCGGGATTGATTTTGGGAGTTTTGGTCCCTACAGTTTAGGAATTAGGGGCCAAAAAAGGGCCCAAATAAGCATTATTCTTGGTTTTCGCAAAATAACTTTAGTATAAGTAAATAGAAATCAATGAAATTTAAACACAAGGTTTATGAACACAAAAGGAAGGTTGGGATTGATTTTGGGAGTTGAGGTCCCAACATTTTATGAATTAGGGGCCAAAAAGGGGCCCAAATAAGCATTTTTCTTGGGTTTCACACCATAACTTAAGTATAAGTAAATAGAAATCTATGAAATTCAAACACAAGGTTTATGACCATAAAAGGAAGGTTGGGAATGATTTTGGGAGTTTTGGTCCCAACAGTTTAGGAATAAGGGGCCCAAAGGGTCCAAAATTGAACTTTGTTTGAATTCATCAAAAAATGAATAATTGGGGTTCTTTGATATGCCGAATCTAACTGTGTATGTAGATTCTTAATTTTTGGTCCCATTTTCAAATTGGTCTACATAAGGTCCAAAGGGTCCAAAATTAAACTAAGTTTGATTTTAACAAAAATTGAATTCTTGGGGTTCTTTGAGATGCTGAACCTAAACATGTACTTAGATTTTTGATTATTGGTCCAGTTTTTAAGTTGGCCCAACTTGGGGTCCAAAATTAAACTTTGTTTGATTTCAACAAAAATTGAATTCTTGGCTTTTGTTGATATGCTGAATCTAAACATGTACTTAATTTTTTTTTTATTATGGGCCCAGTTTTCAAGTTGGTCCAAATCGTGGTCCAAAATTAAACTTTGTTTGATTTCAACAAAAATTGAATCCTTGGGGTTCTTTGATATGCTGAATCTAAACATGTAATTATAATTTTTATTATGGGCCAAGTTTTCAAGTTAGTCCAAATCGTGTTTCAAAATAAAACTTTGTTTGATATCAACAAAAATTGAATCCTTGGGCTTCTTTGATATGCTGAATCTAAACCTGTATTTAGATTTTTGATTATAGGCCCAGTTTTCAAGTTGGTCCAAATTGCGGTCCAAAATTAAACTTTGTTTGATCTCAACAAAACTTGTATATATGGGGTTCTTTGATATATGCTTAATCTAACCATGTATTTAGATTTTTGATGTTTGGGCCCGGTTATCAGATTGGTCCACATTGAGGTCTAAAGGGTCCAAAATTGAACTTTATTTGGTTTCATCAAAAATTGAATTCTTGGGGTTCTTTAATATGCTGAATCTAACCATGTATTTAGATTTTGGATATTGAACCGTAATAGGTAATGTCCAATTTAAAATTTAAAGTTTTTAAGTTTAAGTTCTTTGACGACATTCATTATGTGTCAGAAACCTGTGTTATGTCAACTATTTAATCACACTCCAAATTCAGAGCTGTATCAAGCTTGAATGTTGTGTCTATACTTGCCCCAATGTTCAGGGTTCGAACTCTGCGGTCGTAAAAAGCTGCGCCCTGCGGAGCATCTGGTCTATGTATTAAGTTCAACCGTAAATTACAAACTGCTTATCAAATTGTGGGCATTCCTATGTGGCGGTAACAGTACAAAACTGTCAATAATTCATTAATATCAAAGACAATTTAACCCCTTTTTGTAAGGGTTCAAAGGTTGAACAAAAAGGGCTGAAAAAGTTTGACTGTAAGGATGATTAGATATACAGTAGACAAAATATAGAGACAGGATAAACGTGGTATAAAAATAGGTTTCAATTTCTCTCTAACACCTCCAACTCAGGGATCGATCGTTTTTCTTTTCAGGATGTATAGATACGCGGCCACGTCAGGTGAAAATGGAACTTTATCAGCTGATATATCTTGAAAGAATAGTTTCAAGATCTCTCAACGTTAAGAATCCTTATAACACACTAGAACACACCCGTGATTTCGCGGCCCGTGACTGAATTAAAGTATATAACTATGCGTCAGCCTTATTTTAGTATTGGTATTGTCATCTGATAAAGTCATGCCGATTATAAGATACACAGTTGTCTCTGCTTTCAAATCTTTCTGTTTGAACCCGTCGACCTGGAACTGATCAATTATTGGTAATATTAATTATTTGGAAAACAAAAGGTCCTGGAATGGAGTATTTTTTAATCAACAGCATTGTCCTATATTAGGTATGAATAAAGTTGAATTCTTTGATTCGCAGTTTTACGTCATGCCCGCTAACAAATTGAAAACTGTACCTATACGCCTTATTTTAAGTCCAGATTTTTAGTATTCGTATTGTTATCTTAGAAAGTATTACTGATTAAAATACTACAATAGGGAATAATTTGACAATGATTGAATTTCATGAATTTAGTAGTGTCAAACCCTGTGATTATGACCCGTGTATATAGCAAAATCCTAAATACACCATTTGGTGGTGCGCCTGTCAAATGCGGAACGTACAGATAAGGTACCAATAGGTAACAGGTGAATATACTATTGGTATCGGTATCGGATTCGACTCGGAACTTGTTAATTATTGGCAATATTAATTATGTGGAAAACAAAAGGGTCTGGAGTGGTGTAATTTTTAATCTACACCATTGTCCTATATTAGCTATATATAGAGTTGAATTTTTTTATTTGTCGTTTTTACCCCATGACAGCTGACAAATTGGACCTCGTTATTTTAATATTATAGATACTTCAGTGGTGTTTATGTGACCTACAATTCAGTCGACACACTCTGTAAAGCTTACTTAAATTTATCGTTCTCGTCCTCATTTTGCATGAACTATTTGCCGAAGGAGTGAACCAACCACAATAAGTTAATCAATGAATAAACAAATAACTCATATCCAAAGTACATCAACTTAATATGTAGATGTTTAAAACTCCAAATTGGATCAAACCAAAGACTTGGAAATTGGTATTTGCTACTTTATACTGCACATGCGGCATTCTTGAGGAAGAACAAAGTCAAGGAGTCAGAATAACGTGTTCGGGTAGGTTCGTTGGTTCCCATTCTTTCTTGCATGTTGTTATCTTGTGAGCTAGTGCGTTAAAATTCAAATAAGTGTGTTGATTAAGAACAATGTTGTTAGATTTATTTATTTAAAGTTTCTCTGTTTTACTGTGTTGTTGTTGAAATTAAGGAAAATTATTTTGATCGAAAATGTTTTTCTATATTTATAGTCTGTTATTGTATCCTGAATTAATTGAAGATCAATACACTGCCAGCAATCCGTTTATTTACCACATGGTTGTATTTTGCTCAGGTATGTTCAGAAAAGTTAGATCATTCCAAACTCAAATATAGAAAATACTCTATTGCCAATATAAGAAATCAAAGGGTTTTCTATGATTGCCTACATGCATGTGACAAATACTCACCAAAGGCAAAAGGACACTGTACGTATTTCAACAATAAGCAAACACATGCCGTAAAGGTAAGCAATAAAATGTCCTGGCCGGGATGGCAAGTCGTAAAACAATAGTCTATTTGCCAATTACCAATTTGATATTGCCATTTACATACTTTTAACACAAGGGGTTTTCCTTTGAAAAGAATAGACTAGTGGTTCTGTTTGGACAAAAAGGATGTCTTCTGACCATACAAAACATGCTACTAAGTTGGCGTTCAAGCTAATATATTTAATAAAAAAATATTTTGATATCAAAGCTTTTTACCTAAATGATAATGAAAATATTTGAAAAACTTAAAGACTGCGCGACAACGCACAGATTAATTTTCTCTCTCCGTTACATTGTAGCTGTATATATAGCTGTAGCTGTTTCTATGACAATGATAATTAATGTCATTCTAAGAGAGACAACTCACAAAATGGATCACTTATTTGATTGAGGGTCATTTCAAATAAAAAAAAGAATTACAAAATATAAAATTCAATTTAATTAATTGTCTTAAGGAAAAGCTGATGATCCCCAGTTTTAAAAAAAAATAAAAAATTTAGTGAACCATCAATGGCCTTAATAAGCGAAGGATGTTATTAGTCGTTCTGGTCGCTCTGGATGATATTACAGATGGTTGCTAACATTTGAAGCATGTTTGGTAGCTTCTAGCTTTATTTGTAATCTAAAGATAACACACACACAAACATGAAAACATGTATCTATAACTTTACTTGTGGCAGGACATTCAAAAGTCTGTAACTGTTCCAAAATCCTATCCATAATCTTTTGAAAAAAATATTTTAAAAATCAAATATTTCATTTTACAGAATATGAACTGAATTATAAGTTTGATCTGATTTTCTTTATTTATAGGTTATTTTGTGTACGATTTTATTGATCATTTTATAAATGGAAAGTCACTTCAACAGTGGGAAGTAACGCTGCATCATATTGCTGTAAGTTTTAGTATATCTTAATTATATTTATAAATCAAATTCTATGTCAATTCAGGATTTTTTTACGATGTTTTTTAACTGTCACATCCTCAATTCTCTTTAACTAAATACTTTTTTTTCCTTATTTTACTTTGATGTCATTGATGAGTCTTTTGTAGACAAAACGTGCGTTTTGCGACTATAATTTTACCACAATTTTAATCCTGGTATATTTGGTGAGTTTGTTGACATGTACATCATGTTAACCCAATCCTATACAAATTCCTTACATTTACACTGATGCATTTTAGCTTCTCTCTGGAACGCTACCGGTTTGTATCAGAAACAAATAGACACTAAACACATGCGATACCCCCCCCCCCCCCCCCCAAAAAAAAAAAAAAACAACAACAACCAAAAGCTAAAGACACAAGCAATACCATGGAAAACAACCAACACCGAAAATAAATGTACCATACAAATTACTACACAACATATTAGCGACAGGAACCCTATTATGATTGGGTGATTGTTGGTTGATTAACGTCCAGTGAGAAAAATCAACTTAATGTTCAGATAGTTATCAAAGGTACCAGGATTATAATTAAGTACGCCAGACGCGCGTTTCGTCTACATAAGACTCATCAGTGACGCTCATATCAAAATATTTATAAACCCTAACAAGTACAAAGTTGAGGAGCATTGAGGATCCAAAATTCCCAAAAGTTGTTTCAAATACGGCTAAGGTAATCTATGCCTGGGATAAGAAAATCCTTAGTTTTTCGAAAAAGTCAGCTTGGTAAACAGAAAATTTATCAAATGACCACATTATTGATATTCATGTCAACACCGAAGTGTTGACTACTGGGCTGGTGATACCCTCGGGGACGAAACGTCCACCAACAGTGGCATCGACCCAAAACGACGGAACCCTATACAAAAACCGGGATGATGTCAGATGCTCCAGAAAGGTAGACAGACTCTTCTCCATTATGGCACCTGTCGAGTTCCTCGTTACGAGTAAAAGTGGAGCACGAATCTAATTTGATGGTGTCACAATTCAGAAAAGAAGACGAAATTGTGGGTACGACGTTGGCAGATAACCAGAAAAGCGCCTCGGACGCATACCGTGTTTGAAGTTATATTTCATTTAGAGGTATTTACCTTTATACAAATATATGTCTGTTTAAATGAATTTATGAATACCACTTTATTAATTTATCTCAAGCTGACGGTTTATATCTAATATTTCATTACAATTACCAAATTTTTGTGCTTAGCAGTTTCACCATGTTCTGTTATTTGGAGACCTATTGAATTAATTGTATCTCTCTATTATTTTGCAGTGTATTGCTATATTTTGGCATAACTGGCACACCAGGACATTTATTGGATACTCGTGTATAGCACTTCTAACAGAGGGAAATAGTTTCTTCTTGCATTCAAGAAAATTATTGCGTATTTGTAAAATTGGATATGAATCAATTCTTTACCGTGTTTGTGTTGTATTAAATTTCGTCACTTTTATTCTTTTCCGAGTGCTACCGATAATGATAGTTTTCCATGGTTGCTATGTTACTTACTATCGACATCCAAATTTGTTTGTTGTTTCCATGACAACTCTTTGTACGGTTATAGTTGCCGTCGTGAATTCTGTACTGTTATGGAGATTGTGTAAAACAGACATTATTATACCTTATTACCGACGTGTCAAGACAAGGGATATTAAACAGCAACTAGAAAACAACAACAGTAAGAAGATTGATTGATCTCCTAGACATCAAAATGTTGGTAATAAGAACGCATGCCTTCAAAAAATATCAGGATATTATTTTCTGCAAATTGTCAAAAAGTTATATATTTTTTTTTTACATTGTGTGCTGAGGTTTATATATATTTTTTGGTGGATCATTTTCATTTGTTCACAAGATAAACACAAATATTATTTTCTGATCAGAAATTCGCTTTATATTCAACCAAACTAAATTATAAAAAAATATTGTATGTGTTTAAATTAAGATATACATATATATGAACTATGATCTCATTTTGTTTTTCGTCTCATCAAAATTCTAGAAAAAAACCTTCGATATTACTGTTACTCCTAATACTAAACACGAGTGTGTCCTTAGTACACCGATGCCCCACTCGCACTATTATTTTCTATGTTCAATGGACTGTGAAATTGCAGTAAAAAATGTAACGTGGTATTGAAATTAAAAAGCGCATATCATAGGATACATGTGTACTAATTTTCAATTAGATTAGACTCCAAATTCACAAAAAACTGCTTTGACCAAAAACTTTAAGCTGAAGCGGGAAAGACGGACGGATGAATGGACACACAGATGAACGAACGAAAGAACGGACGCACAGACAAGAAAACAAAATTTCCATAAACAGGGCATATACAAAAGATGTAAAAAAGCAAGGTCAATAACTAATGAATTATGCAGACCGGTATTATGCAGGAACTACCGATCAACAATGCAAAGTTCGATTTGTGTCCGTTAGTATGTAATATTCTGTCTTGCCATTTAAGAGCTATTGGAACTATTTCTTTTTGAGAAATGAGTATGTGCTTCTGGTATTTTTTTTATAAAGATATATAAATATATTGTTTACCTTATTTTACAAACAAAGTATCCGGTGCCTTTTTATTTAAAAATATGTATACATATAGATATGTCATTTTTTAGATGGATTTTACTTGCTCAGGTTGTAATAAAATTTTCTGAATGATCGTTTTCCGTATTATAACTTGTATTTTTTTTTTTTTTTTTTTTTTTTTTTTATCTCTGCTGTATTCTATAAATCAAGCAAATGACATTTTTACAGCTTTTATTAAACTGCAGCTAAAATAGATATTTAAAAAGTATTCTTGCCAAATAATAGTCAATATATTTTTTGCTATTTGTATAATTTATCTGGTTTTTTTTTGCAGCTTATCAAAATTAATAAGGATTTAAAATCTTATGAGTAGTAAAACTACTTACATGTATACATTGTAGTTATGTTTCTAGTTGCATCATATGAAGATTTCGAGTTTGCTTTACAATATTTTATTAATTTTCATTAACTTTACAATTATTGGGATTCTTATATATTAAATTTTTATTTTGATGATAACTGTGTAGTCAATACTTCTCATTCGTTGTCGTACTCGCCCAAATATCCATAACTCATACAAGTTATAATAATGAGGTTTTCTCGATATGGTCCAGTTGTGACTTATCTCGAGTTTCATGGTAGTTAATGGTCGGAAGCGAGACCAAATTGAGAGAAGTCCAACACAATTGATTAAGCACCATTGGTGAATTTTGAGGAGAAAACGAAGCGCGCTTGTGGCTAACTAAATTGTAAGCAAAATGTTTTTTTCAACAAAAAATCTCTGAATAAAAATACTAGAAAGATCTACTGAAAGGTTCATGCTATACAAATATTTATTCTATAACTATTTAGATGAAATTGATCCCTGGTATAGTTGATTAATTCTTTCAATTCACACTTCAGCAAATTAAATTTTAAGACTGAATCCAAGTCAAATCGGTCGAATTTTGTTTTATTTTTACAGTTATACCTTCTGAGTAATAGGGTTAACGAGGAGTGACAAAAAAGTCCTTAATTTTTATCAAATATGTTTTCCTTCTGAGAAGCCTTTGCCGAGATCTTGATAGCAAATACATGTCTTTCCCTTTCCTCTTTTTGAATTGATGTAACTGCCCATTCTATTGTGCTTCTGTTTCCCAACATTTAGTAGAAATATTAAGTAAAATACCCATCACAGAACCTAGCAATATAATATGATAAATATATATCGTTAATTTTTAGTTTTGGTTTTATCCTGTAATGTAATATATCAATCATTCTGTTCCGAATGTGTTGAAAATGTGTTGTGTACCCCTCGCGTAGCTATGTATACAATATTGCTAAAACACACTCACACAACTAAACAAAATACACGACAAATATTGTACAAAATACACAAAGATAAACCGAATTTATTTATGTAAAGGAGAAAAAAAACCTAAATATGATTTAGATGACTTATATTTGTTTTACATGTAGCTTCACTCAAATCGTTCTCTTATCGAGGAAACAGATGTATAACATCATATCATAGGCGGAATTGATTCATATTCCATTTTGAAACTAAACTAGTTTCTAAATGCTTGGCATTTAAGAATAACATGGTCATTGCATAAGGAGATTAAAGTTGTATTACTTCTTAATATCTCTATTTGTTTTTCTTCTGCGATCATTTTTTCAACCTCTCATTAGAACTACTAGTATATGCTTTGAGCAATTTGTTTTTACAATTCATGTGTCAGTTTCAGTGAGTTGATTTATCTTCACTTTGTTCTGGATATCATAGTATATATACGATATTTAACTCATAGCATAGGGTTATTTTTTCTTTTGAGTTGCAGCTTTTGATTGGATCATCACTGATGAATCTTTTGATTTGTAGACTAAACGCATGTCTGTAGTACAAAAGTTTAAGCCTAGTGACTTTGGTTAGTTTATTATCACACTACATGCATTAATTTATACCGATTCTGACCTCCAAGCGTCTAGACAAATTGTATTATAACTTATTACGTAATTTTGTCATATCATACGGCAAAGCACATTCAGATACAAAGAAAGACAACCCTACTTCGAAACAGGTATAGTTGGTATGATTGACTTATTTTAGTGCGTTTGGTTATTTTCATGTTTTATGGACTCGCACTTTTTGAATTAACCTTGGAGTTTCTTCTAAGTTGATACATCTGCTGGTAAACTTTTATTTATAAAAAAAGACTTATACTATAATAACGTACGCCCACTATACTTGAACTTTGGTGGATATTTGTCTCATTTACAAGAATACCACATATCCTTATTTCTATTATGTCATAATTTACAATGAAATTTTTCATATAATTTTGCATTGAATCGTGTAAATGTTTCCTGAATGCGTGACTTTCAAATAGGGTCCTGTTTACAACTTTCTTTTGAATAGTTTGAGTACATTTTAAAATAGGTATACATCGATCGTTATGGTAGTTTAAAACATATTTTTTAAAAACAACTATTGTGTATATTATACAACCAATTATTTATGCTATGTACACAGCTATTTTAACATTCAATTTAAAACTTCAACATGTTCAAACGAGGCTAGGATAGAACAAGGCGGAAGAAATAAATGACACCAAACGGACATTTCATTTATATTAGGTAAGAAATTAATCTAATGACCGTCAATAAAATGTCAAAAACATATACTGTAACGATATCCAAAGAGAGGCAAAAAATGGAAAACAACACGTTTAATAATTTATTGCGTCCGAAGCGCTTTTCTGGATTTACTTTCATCAGGAACGCTCAAAACCAAACATTTGAAATTCGAAGATGTATAAGTACCGAAAATCGTTGAAGAGCTATATGTCAAAAACACCTTAAATAAATAGCCAAATTCATCTAAAGCCAACTTTGCCTGAGGGAGTTGAAAAAAGGTTGCAAAGGATACCAAAATCACAAGTCAAAAATAAAATGATAAAGCCATGGCTAAAAAGACAACCATATTTTATCGTGTGTTTTCTATGTTGTGATGTTATACTATTGTTTCAGAAAAAGGAGAAGGTTTGGTACCATTAAAACGTTTAATCCCGCTGCAAATGTTTACACCTGTCCTAAGTCAGGAATCTGATGTACAGTAGTTGTCGTTTGTTTACGTGTTTCTCGTTTTTTATATAGACTAGACCGTTGGTTTTCCCGTTTAAATGGTTTTTACACTAGTAATTTTGGGGCCCTTTATAGCTTGTTGTTCGGTGTGAGCCAAGGCTCCTTGTTGAAGGCCGTACATTGACCTATTATGTTTTACTTTTATAAATTGTTATTTGGATGGAGAGTTTTCTCATTGGCACTCACGCCACATCTTCCTATAACTAAAGACAAACAAACTCTTCGGTCGGGTTGTTTTTCCCCATTTCCATTCTTAATTTTAACAATACGCTAAACACAATTACATCATAGTAAACCAAAGACTAAGACACGAAGACCGCACGAAAAACTGAGGGTGATCGCAGGTGCTTTGGAGAGATAAGCAGATCCTGCTCCCCATGTGGCACACGTCGTGTTGCTCATGTTAGCACAACCACGGTGGCAAGTCTGTCTAAAACGTTTTTAAATGTATCATTAACCTTACCAAAAGCAAACCAATTTTGCATATGACGTTGAAATGAATATTTAAATAAGAAATGGGTAATTGAATCTTTTTCAGTTATGGATTTAATAGAACTTCATTTGCCAACTATTTTGAAAGCATGTGGTACATCATTGTCCCTGGTGAACTTACGTCAGAACGAGGCCAACTATGCTAACAAGATAGGGAACATTATTGAAAATTTTCGAAATGAATCTTAGGCTATGATTGTTGGAAGCACTGCTGAAGGCTTAGGGACAGCAATTGATCGACAGTATAAACATCTGTCGTCAAGTGACACAGATATTATCTTGATTTCCTCTGACTTCAAGGTTTATGAACATATCAATGAAAAGGATATCGTGGAAACTTCCTATCCAACACTTAATCATGTTTTACGAGTACCAGACAAAACATGTCCCGGGTATGCAAAGCTAGCTGTCTCACAAATACGGAGCGATCTACAAGATTGTTGTCATCAAAAGGGTCGCACAAGTTTCTTAAAAAATACTTTGAAAGACAAAAGTCTCCAATTTAAAAAGCACTGCCCAAACGATTTAACTATTCATGGTCCAGCAGTCAATACTGAATTGTATCCCCGAGATATCGCGTCATTCTTTCGACGAACAGGTAGTACGACACCTATTAATGTTGCTGATTTCGATAGAGAGAGTGACTATGGAATAGAGGATACAGATTTCGTTTTTTGCCTGAAAGGAGACAAATGGCCACCAGAGGCTTCTGAGTGGGCGATAAGGAAAAGGACTTACAATTGGCCGACAGAAGAACTTTTTGACAATATAATGAAATCAGGCTATTTTCTTGCTGGAGTTGGAAGTAAAGAATCTGAAGAGAGTGAGGTTCAATGGAGAGTATCCTTTAACAGTGCCGAACAGTTAATGATTGAGTCTTTTAACGAAACACAAATTAACTGCATTATGCTTTTAAAATTATTGAAGACAAGTCAGCTTTCAAAAGTAGCTGGGAAAAACATAACATCATATACAATGAAAACTATTATGTTTTGGAGTCTGGAAGAAACATCTGATGAATTTTGGCAGCCATCAAATCTATTGTGTTGTGTTTGCTTTTGCATTTCAAAACTGAAAGATTTTGTTGAAAAAGGTTTTCTCCCCAACTACTTTATCAGGGAACGAAATCAGTTCATCTCGACTGAATTTTCGGGTGACATACAAACCAGAACCAGACAATACCTGGAGAGTTTTCTTGAAGACCCCAAAGCTGGCATCAGTGTAATTTTGTCAATATACAAAATGTACGAAAACACTGCACTTCCCGTGTTGAATGCAATTAGTCAGGAAATTTTAATTGAAGAATGGCTTCGAATAAGAATATCGATGGCACAACTGTATCACGCTACTAGTGTGCATTCATTCTGGAAACTATACGACGGATATAGTACAAAAACAAGTTTATCCCGATGTAAAGACGCCATGCAGAAACTGACAACAGTAATGTATGCACAGCCTTTTATCAAGCTTTTGCAAAATTGCATGGGCATACTGGAATATATCCGTCTAAAAGAAAAGAAGTTAACTGTTGAAGACACAACTGACACGACTGAACGTAGACAATATCTAAAATACATGAAGATGAGTCTTGTAGGAGACCGTACACATACTAGCCTTCGTATTGCGACGTGCTACCTAGATGATGGGATAAAGGAAGAGTGCCTAAATGTTATACGGACTGTAACAGACCACCCGGATAATCATTTATTTATGCAAAACTACAGCCTGTACGTTAAACAAACATTAAACAACACTATTAAAAAGCGTTTGAAAACATCTCACCTATCTACAAAGTTCATGAAATAGCCATGTACAACAGAATCATAAACAAAGACCTAATTGACCAAGATCGGTACAAAACAATTGAAGAATTCGAACAATTGAAAGAAGAGGGCCATGTTATTGGCGGATACAATGCATTTATACTTGTTTGGGAGCGGTGTTGGTTCGACGTTACATTTATGCCTGCAGAATTACCAGTTTTACCGAAACCAGCGGCATTGGAGTTGTGCATTGACAATAACCAGAAGAAAATAAGTTTTCACCCACTCCTTTATGGACTACTTCTTGAGTTTATTTGGCATGTGAATAATTGTTCCGAGAACGAGGAAAAGGAAAAGGTTCTAGAAAAAATGAAAAACTGCGTTTCTAGGATATCAGGTGCAGAAAAGTCTAGAGGACTTAATTTTATGATATATTGTTGTTCGATACAACATGATCATTGCGCAGCCTCTAGATACTTGATACAATCGTTCAAACTCAACCCTATCGACCAAAACGTAGCATATCTGTATATCAAGTATATCATCAATCTTTTGCGAAAAGCCTATATTCATTCTTGACCATGACATTTTTTTCTAAACAGGGTAAAACTGTTGTATAATCATAAAAATAGCTATAATAATTTTCTAAGTAAAGTTGGTTTTTTGAACATTTCAGTTTACAATAGAAAAAAATACATATGATGTTGAACATAAATTATACTAGTATTAATATTATTGCTATTTATACTTTAAGTCTATTATGAAAAAAGTCTGGTCTATATTTTTGGATATATATGTTTCTGCTTTGTATCGATCTGATGAGTTGAGCATTTTTCAACTGGAGTTATATATTTCCCAACTTATTTGGTATTCAAGAGCTTGCATCTACTACAGCCCTTGGATGGTGTAAACTTCCCAAAAAAACGTGTATGATGTAATGGTGTATGACATATGGTGCAATGGTGTAAGGTGTATGGTGCTATGGTGTATGATGTAAGGGGAATGGTGTAATGGTGTTTGTGGAATGGTGTGATTGTGTAACGTGCGATCGGGAATGGTGTGAATGATGGTGTACGACATTTCATTGGATGAAAACGAAGTTAGTTTTATTTTATTTTTTCGAATTGTAAACATAAACAATAAAAATAATCTTAATATTTGAAATTTAATTGCATTACGGGTAATTTCGGATCATGTAGATAGAAGTGGGAATGGTGTATGGTGTAATGTGTAAGGTGTATGGTGCAAAGGTGTAACGTGTATGGTGTAATGGTACAAGGTGTTTGGTGTAATGGTGTAATGATGTAATGGTGTAATGATGTAATGGTGAATGGTGTAATGGTGTATAGTTTTAGTGGGAAGTTTACACCATCCAATGACTGTACTCAGACATTGTTAAACTTCACCAGCGTCTTAGTTAAAAGCTGATGAACCAGTGGTATATACAGAACGCCAAATTCTTTTTCTAAAACAGTTAATCGGAAGTTACCAAGAACCGTATTGATAAATATTCCATATCAACTTCACAAAAAAATACACGATGATTTTAAATTATAGATTCGGGTTAGTGACGTAATTTATTATCTCGCATTAATAACGTCTTATAGTATTATTTTATTTGTTTTTATGAATATTACTTTTAATGTTTAGTATGTTTTTGGAGATATCCATTTGGCGTGTTAACTCATTCATCTCCGTTCTCATACATTCCGTCATTGTTTTATTGTTCTATGGTACAATTTTTGTATTCTTGATTAATGTGCTTTGTATACACATGTTTATGCATTTTTTTGTTTTTCTTTGATACATATGACGTGGCTCCCGTCATTGCGCTACGATAAATGTTTGTATTCTTGTCTTTCCATTTTTTGTTTTACAAATATGCTTTGTATATATGCCTTGATGTGTTTCTTTGATACACATTCATTTGTTTTAATAGTGATTTAGATTATACAACAATATTGACTGATTTTCCCCTATTGTGTGAGATTTTTACCTATTGTGTATATTTATTTTGTTCACACATTGTTGTCAATATAATGTAATTTTATGAGACTGTCAAACATGTGAGAGGTTGATAGATATAAAAACCAGGTTTAATTCAGCATTTCTTACTTAAGAATATGTCTGTACCAAGTCAGGAATATGACAGTTGTTATACATTCGTTTGATGTGTTTGCGCTTTTGAATTTGCCAATTGATTACTGACTTACCGTTTTGAATTTTCCGCTATTTGTCCGTATTGTTGGGTTTTTGTTACGAAACTGTCACTGGTGAGAAAAGGGGTTGGCATAAACAAAACTTGTTTAATCCCGTCACAATCTGAACGTGCCTGTCAAAAGTCAGGGGGCTGTGTATAAGTGTTTGTGATTGCTATAAATATAAAGGCAACAGAAGTAAAGATAACATCAATCGAAAAAAAAGGGTTATAAACTAAAACGGCGGGAAACACATCAACTATAAGAGGAAAACATCAAAACAACAGGAACAAACGCCCATGCATCATAAATAGAAACGAATAATTTTTAATGTGTCTTATTCTAAAAAGAAAATAAATGTGAAAATAATAAAAAAAAAAAAAAAAAAAAAAGAAAAGAAAAGGATCCAACCAAAGGGTCTTTCGAAGGATACGTACTTTTCGTCAATTGTAAAAAATCTCGACTAAGACAAGTCTATGACACTCTAATGCGCAATCTGTCGCAATCGAGTTTGTTAAAATCCAAAATCCAACGTTATTTGAAACAAACAAAACTTAGTCTAATAAATTACACATAAGTTTTACAACAAATAAAATACTTTTCAGTCGAAATGGGAATCCAAGACGTTTCATCAATTGGTTTATTCAGATCTTTTTAGTTCTGTGTTTAAAGCCTTTTTCCTTTATTTGGAATATTATTATTTCTCCTGTTCTACCTTTCCACATGCGCTTTATTTAGATTTTGCAAGATGTACATGCGATAGGTTCAATGAATATCAATTATATGGTCATTTTTATAAATTTCCTGTTACGAAATTTAAAATTTCTCAAAATACTAAGGATTTTCTTATCCTAGGAATAGATTACCTCAGCCGTATTTGGCACAATTGTTTTGGAATTTTGGGTCCTCAATACTCTTCAAGTTTTTACATGTTCAGCTTTATAACTATTTTAAACTGAGCGTCACTGATGAGTCTTATGTAGACGCGCGTTTGTCGTATTAAAGTATAATCCTGGTACCTTTAATAACTATTCAAGTCAGTCTTTTGTTCTATTTTAAATCTTTGCACATATGATCAGATAATGTTTTGAATTTTGATTTATGCCAGTGTTTTCATTTAAAAGAAATTGTACACAATTTTAGTTTATTGAAATGCAGATGATATACATTTTGTCAGAAGCAATTCTACGTTGTCTATATTGTATATTTCTATAATTTGTTATCTTTGATAAAATTTCAAGGTTTAATTATGAGTTATATAACTAAATCATTGGATTTATGGTTAAGAAACAGGAAGAAAATTACCTGGTTTCAATTCATCGGATGCTAACGTGTGAAAACTGCAGGAACTTTTGTACGTCGTGCATAGTGTAGAATACGTATATTTTGGCATTGATGTCAATAAAGCTTACTATGTTTGAAATAGGCACCTGATAATTATCACTCTTTTTCGATTCAAATGAACATATATTTTGGTAAAATGAGGGACATTCAAACTCATAAATTGGTTTATTTAGATCTCGATAAAAGTATACGTAGAGCTATCATTACAAAATGCTACCTATCTTTCTTTATAGTAAAGCTACACACTATATATTTTTGAAATCTGTGTATGGTTGCCTTTTCCTAAACACAAGGAATGACTTTGAATCATGACGTAGGTGATGTTTGCCGTATGCATAACAAAGCATTAAAAAAACAAAAGTCATTAGAATTCAGGATCACAAAAACTATCTTATGGCAATATCCAATTTTTACACAACTATTTTGAATCAATGATTGACAACTTCTTATTCATTTGATCATCTCATGATTCTTAGGAACACAAGACTAGTGAGTTTCTTATAGATTGATACACCTTTTTTTATTTTGTAAGTTTAGAAATAAAGGTACCATGATTATTATTCAATACGTCAGACGTGCGTTTCGTCAACATAAGACTCATTAGTGACGCTCATAACAAAACAGTTAAAAAGCCAAACAAGTACAAAGTTGAAGAGCATTGAGGATCAAAAATGCTAAAACGTTGTGCCAAAAACAGCTAAGAACATAAGGTTGATTTTAAACGCGTGTCTTCTAATTCATAAACGTATTTGAACTGCCAATTGATGTTATATTTTGCATGTTGTTTTTTCAATTTACTCTAATCTGTATTATCAAAAAAATTTGAATTGTAAAGATGTTATGATTACAACAAAATGCTTTAAATCCTCAAGGTCATCTATGGTATTAATGAGGACAGTCATTCATTTTACGTCGTATATCTGTAGGGGTTTATATTTCATTTAAAACTATAGACACAAGGTCGATTGAACAGGTAGGTAACATTATAATGCATTTAAAAGACGGAACCTTACATGAAGTAGCTTTATATAGTTCATGCAAACCTATCTCAAATTTATAGTAAGTAAATATAGAACAATATATGGAAACAAAAAGAATTGTTTTTGATTTTTATCAGAAATAGACCTACCTGATTTCTATAAATAGTAAACCATAACGGTTAACATGGCGGAGGCGTCCTAATTCGATACTTCTATACATATTGCCTGATTATCATACAATAACGCGGAACTTTGCATTGTTAGTAAAGGCAACAGTAGTATACCGTTGTTCAAAACTTATAAATCGATTAAGCGATCAAATGTAAGTGATGAAGAACTAAGCGATTTGTTTAAGAAAGACATTGAAATACCCTAGTCCTTGCAAGGAACTTTAAAATATGTCTTCTGATATCACTAAATTGTAACATGGACTGCTCATGCTACGAGAGAACCTGCTTGTTTGTTATGGTTTGTGTTATATTCAATTAATGTATTAAATAATGTTTCGTTATTTCGCACTATCAACACACTATAAGCCTAGGTCATGGACGTTGCTAGTATTTCTGTCCCTTCATAAAACTAAGTGTTGATTTTGATATCTAATCTATTCTCTGAGCGAATCAATCTGCGATTGAGTTGTACCTTAAAAAAGTTGCATTCTATCTTCTTACCAAACTCGGCGACTTGAATTCTGTTTTGTTCTTTTATGGCTCAATTTTGCAAAGATCCTACATTTGTGGTACTGATGGTCTCTCAATTGTCAGGTAGTAACGTGTCGATTGCGTCATGCAATCTAGTTCTCAAAAAGGTTTTAAAACGAAAACGATTTCTGATTAGAACTCATGGATAACGTTACATTCATCATGTTCATTACGAAGTTTATTTAGCAAAAATTTCTAAAATTATACAGAATCGATACAGCATTTTATAAATTGATGAACTACATGTAACAGGGACCTTATGATTAAAAAAATGTTTGGTGCACAAATAAGATCCGTGTCAACTCCAGTGTCTATAACTCGTTCTTCTGCCACCTCGAATCAAATTAAGTAAACATATATTAGCTACCAAGGTAAGTCACTACTTGTGACACAAAATACTATCGCAACCGAGTTATACAGAAAAAGAACGGATAGTAACAGAAAATTAAATGCCAGAAAATTCGTCTTTTGAACAATGCTGTTTTTGTGTCCTTATCCTCCTTGTACTAAATTATAGGTAGAGGGTAAATTTCGCTCGGTTTGTAATCAACTACGGTGGATGACGTATCTGCTCCTCTCATTCCTTTACGAGCTTGTTTTTTTTATTTCCTCATCTTTTTATAAATAAATTTGGTGTATTTACTGTCTTCTGATTGGTTAAAAGTATTACTTTTATTTTCAATGTTGTCAATTTTTATGGCGACACGCCCACTCTGACTTTGTGTATTCATACGCGATCATGTGTGTACGTTGTTATTGTTAATATACATAATATAAAAAGTTCTTTGAGCCTTATTTTTGATAGAAATTTATTTATAATGAATGGCAATAATTTATTTTGAATTTATTGAACCATAAAATTAATTTTTGACTCTTCATATTTTACATAATCCGCTTCGCGGATTATTCAATGTGAAGAGTCAAAAATTAATTTTATGGTTCAATAAATTCAAAATAAATAATAGCCATTTATTAAATAATTTTGATTTGTATTTTCTGAAAATATTTTTGAGATTTGAACATCGGTAGCCTAGATGTGTCTTATCTCATTGAACTAAACAATCCTATAAAAGTGTAACACTCTGAAAATTTGTGGTATTATAAAAAAGGGATCTTAACGTTTTAAATGAATATCAATTTATTTATTTCAGTCATGGAGAATATGTCAGCGCAACTGGCATCTGTACTGAATGCATGTGGCATAGTATTACCTTTGGTGAACCTTCGCCGGAAAACTATAAAGAATTATGACACAATTTAGAACATTTTGCAGAGCATCGAAAGGAAAAACCCGGAAATAAAGCATGTAGGAAGCACTGCGGAGGGATTAGATTTAACCTCTAGTGACATAGATTTTATCGCAGTTGTTGAATGCAAGGTTTGGGAGCATTTAAGAGAAGGAACAACTTATAAATCTTCTGGTCATAGCTTTGAAATTGTAAGAATACCTGACCTAGCGCACCGAGGGTATTCAAAGTTATCTGTTTTAAAATGCAGCGAAGGTTTGTTTGATTATTTGGTTCTCCATGGTCGCAATCATTGCTTAAAAAATACTATTAACTTTAAGACACTTTCGAAACATCAGAAAGATTACCCAGAGGAAGTAAGCATTCACGGACCAGCACTCAAAACTCGTTGTTATCCACCAAAAGATAGGTACTCTTTACTTCGTGAAGCCGGAAATGCTACTCAAATCAATAATGCGATTAGTGTCATTGAAATGAATACAGATCTTGTTGCCTGCTTAAGAGGCGAACAGTGGCCTGTTGAGGCATCCGAGTGGAAGACAAGAAGAAGGTCTGCCAAGTGGCCATCACAACACTTATTCGATAATATCATCAAATCGGGCTATTACCTTGCTTGAGTTGGAAGTAAAGCATCAAAAGATAATGAAATTCAATGGAGAGTATCCTTTAACAAAGCTGAGCAGTTAATAGTTGAGTCATTAAATGAACCTCAAATTCATTGTATTATTATTTTAAAAATTTTCAGGGCTAGGTTGCTTTCTGGTATAATTGGAAATAATAATACCTCATATACAATGAAAACTGTAATGTTTTGGTGTCTTGAAGAAAAATCTGAGAAGCTTTGGCAATCATCAACTTTGATCTTTTGTGTTTGCTTTTGCATTTCAAAACTGAAATCATTTGTGGAGAAAAGGTTTCTTCCGAATTATTTCATCAGAAAACGAAATCAGTTCATTTTGAGCGAATTAACCCGTAATATTCAAATTAAAATAGTACAATGCCTAGATAGTTTTCTAAAAGACCCGACAGCTAGCATAAGCTTAATTTTACCAACATACAAAGTGTATCAAAACACTCCACGTGTTTTATTGAACAGAATAAGTCAAGAAAGGTTAATCGAAAACTGGCTGCGATTAAGAGTATTCATAGCTCAACAGTACCACGCTCCTGCTGGGTGTGAATTTTGGAAATTATATGATGGCTATAACATAAACAAAATCCTACTACGATGTCATGAGGTACTTGAAAAATTGAAAACAGTCAGTTATGCACAACCGTTTGTCAAGATTTTGCAAAATTGCATGGGCGTTCTTCAATATGTTCTTCTTATGAAAGAAAAGCAAACATTTGCTTGTACGAAACATTCTATTAATCGAAGAAAGTATACAAATTTTATGGAATTGAGTTTTGCAGGAGAAGTTACAAACACTAATCTGCGTATTGCTACATGTTACCTAGACGATGGTGTTACGGAGGATTGCCTGAAAATTATACAGACTGTAACAGGTCAAACTAACCGTTTTAAGGTAAACTATAAACAGCACGTGATACAAAAGTTAAACCGCGCTATTGAAGATTTTCAAAACATGGAACCTATATGCAAAGACACTGAAATTGAAATGTACAATCGAATTATAAGAAAAGACTTGACTGATCAAGATCCGTACAAAACAATTGAAGAATTTGAAATTATGAAGAAAACAGGAAACTGTGTTGGTGGGTACGACGTATTTAATCTTATTTGGAAACAGTTTTGGTTTGATGTTACTTTTATGCCAGCAGAACTACCAGTTTTACCAAAACCAGCGGCACTGGAATTGTGCATTGACAACAGCCAGCAGAAAATAAGTTTTCACCCATTCCTCTATGGGCTCCTTCTTAAATTTCTCTGTTATACGAGGAATGGTTCAATCAAATTGTACAAAGACGAGGTTATAGAGATAATGAAAATATGCATTTCAGTAATGCCAGATGAACAACAGTATCAAAAATGTAAAGGAATTAACTTTGTAACATATTGTTGTTGTGTACAGAAAGACTATTCCACAGCGTGTAGATACGTACTGATTATCAGGTTATCTGCATGTTGATATCGTAAAATATCAGCTGCGAGACATAATATGAAGCTTTTTGTCGAGTGAGCGTAGCGAACGAGATCAAAAAGCCTTCATATAATGTCAAGCAGCTGATATTTTACAATATCAATATGCAGATAATCTGATAATCGATTTATCGGGCTATATTTGCGTGTTTCAGAAGTGTTTTCTTTGTTTCACCAGCATACAAAAGATGACTTGATAAGTTCGGGTCAAAGTTATTAACGTCGGTTCAAACATTATGACGTCGCTGATATGTCCGGGTCAAAGTTATTAAGGCCGGGTCAACGTATTTGACGTCACAAAGACATGATACGAAATAATATTAAGAGCTGAACAGAGTGATATAGACAGTGGGACGACCGATAACTTATGTTATCGTTCAAACTAAACCCAGTCAAGGAAAAGGTGGCATATCTGTATATCAAGTATATAATCAATCTACTTCTAGTAATATAGTCCAAATGTTAACAAGATTCGTGTTATGCTCATTATTTTGTTCATAAATTATGCCGTTAGTTTTCTCGTTTTGATTGTTTTATATTTGTCATTTATGGTCCTTTTATATCTGACTACGCGTTATGGGCTTTGTTTATTGTTGAAGGTCGTATAGTGACCAAAGCTTGTGATGTTTTGTGTCATTTGGTCTCTTGTGAAGAGTTGTTTTATTGGCAATTATACCAAATTACCTATTTTTATCATTACATTTGTTTTCAAAATGAGGAACAAAATTTAAAAATCCTATTTTGTAAAGGATCACTCTGATTCTAAAAAGAAAGAATTCTCTGAAACCGACATTATCAAGATGCTTGATTTCTTGATTGGCAGCAAATATTTGTTACGTTCGGAGGACGTGTTTTTCAACAGAGTATCGGCTTTCCAATGGGAACCAATTGCGCCCTCTTCTTTCCGACTTGCTTTTTTTAATTTATTATTATGAGGCTGACTTCATACAGGAACTTCTTAGGAAGAAAGATAAGAAGTTAGCAATATCATTGAACTCTACTTTCCGCTATATAGATGACGTTCTTTCACTAAATAATTCAAAATTTGTTGACTTTGTTGAACGGATCTATCGCATCGAACTAGAGATAAAGGATACAACAGATACAGTTAAGTCGGTCTCATATCTTGACTTACATCTAGAAATTGACAATGAGGGTCGGTTGAAAACAAAACTTTAAGACAAAGAGATCATGCGCATGCTCTGTACAATGGTGGACGTTATTTTTTTAGCTCGTGTTAAATACTAGAATTATGACCATTTAAACACTTTCCCTACTCTGGAGGATGTGTGATATCGAACTTTAATGTAACACGGAACGTTACAAAGACATTTGCTATCTTCAAAATGTGATATTTGTGATATGAACTGATGTGAAGTTGGTGTATTCCAGTGGGCAGTTTGTATACGTTATATACAGTGAATTCTTCTTATCGAGGACCAAGGTAATTCAACCATAAACATAAACGATTACGGTCACCTGTCATTTATAACAATGTAAATATTGTAAACATAACATTAATATTTTCATTGATTAATACTACTATTCTCAATGTCTACACCTGGTATTAATAAACACAGGCTGCGCAGAGACAGCAAGCCGTCACCATCAGTACAAGAATCTACAAAAAGGTTTATAATGTCATCGCAAACTTCTCCAGAAACATCAAAATCTCCGTCTATAAATGTAGATCCGTCCGTTATAAGGCATGCTCCTATAAAAGCTGGACTGAGCTCTTTTGACCACCTACCACCCTCGAAGTCTACCTCTCAGCCAATCACATGTACTTTATCTCAATCCGAACTAGAATTGCTCTGGAACTAAAAAAAATGCTACATTCCGAAATTGATTATACTATTAAAGCAACCATAGACCAATATAAACAAGAGATAAATACACTTACGAATGAAAATCAAAAATTGCGAGACGATCTTGATTCTCTCGAGCAGTATGGACGTCGTGATTTAATGAGAATCAATGGCATTCCTAATGGTGGCAATACGGAAACATCGGACAAAACTACCGAGCTGGTAATAACCCTAATAAAATCAATTGACAGAGAGCTGCAACCTGGAGACATTATAAGATCGCATAGAATTGGTTCGGCGCCGCTCACAATTAACAGCAGTGAAAACGAGAATCATGTTCAATCCAAAACACCTAGGCAAATTATTGTAAGACTTAAAGACCCTCAAGTCAAAAAACGCATACTTCAATGCAAAAAGCTACTAAAAAATAGACGGGATATGAAGTATGTTAAACTAAACGAGGACTTAACTAAAACAAATAACAACATTGCTTACAAGGTCCGACAGTTAAAAATAGAACATATTATAAAGGACACATGGACAAACGATGGCAAAATTATGGTGAAGGACAACCTAGAACAAATACATGTAGTGAACACTCAAGACTAATTTGATCAGTTTTGTGCCAATTGTTGTATTCCGGGCGTCTTTGACTTCCTTCATAGACTCGAAATGAACTCTAAAGAAAGACACCACAACAAAGAGAGTACCAAGGGTCCCAAATACCGTACTTATGCCCAGTCAGTATCTTCTGCAGCCTCTATCAATCAATCAACCACCTCAGATGACCTACAAGATGGATCTTAGACATAATACCATTCACATGTACAAACTGTATCTAAATATATAGCTAATTAAGACGATAGTAGCTTCACAAAATAGACACTAATGCCTTAAAAATTGTATCGTAATGTTATTTGCGTAAAATGTATATCGTTAAACTAATGGAAACCCTACTATCAAACAAGAGGCTCTCAAGAGCCTGAATCGCTCACCTTAATTTTTTTGGTTAAATCTCTCATCAATGATTATTTTGGCTTTTCAATTTATTTAAATGTTCTTTGAATCGTCCTCTTTTCTTCAAAAGCAAAAAAAAAAAAAAAAAATCATTTTCTCCTATGTTCTATTTTAGCCAAAGGAGCTATGTTTCTTGACATACAAGGAAATAAAATATAAAATTTATACTAGATACTCTGAAACTCATTTAGCCTAAGTTTTGCTGAAATTGATACAGCAGTTTCAAAGGAGAAGATTTTTTAAAGTAAGTCAACATGATGAACAAATTGTGAAAAAAGTCTTTAAAGGGCAATTACTCCTTAAGGGGTCAAGTGACAATTTTGGTCAAATTGACTTATTTGTAGATCTTACTTTGCTTAACATTTTTGCTATTAACAGTTTATCTGTATCTATAATAATATTCAAGATAATAACCAAAAACTGCAAAATTTCTTTAAGATCATCAATTCAGGGGCATTATACCTGAAAAACCAGTTACCCAATTCGGCTGAAAATTTCAGGACAGGTAGCCCTTGACCTAATAAATCTGATGTACAGTAGTTGTCGTTTGTTTATGTAATATATACGTGTTTCTCGTTTCTCGTTTTGTTTATATAGATTAGACCGTTGGTTTTCCCGTTTGAATGGTTTTACACTAGTAATTTTGGGGCCCTTTATAGCTTGTTGTTCGGTGTGAGCTAAGGCTCCGTGTTGAAGGCCGTACTTTAACCTATAATGGTTTACTTTTTAAATTGTTATTTGTATGGAGAGTTATCTCATTGGCACTCACACCACATCTTCCTATATCTATTTAACTTCTTGTCTTATTTGCTCTAAATGCTGGAGTTTTTGAGATATAAGCCAAAAACTGCATTTTACCCTGTGTTCTATTTTTAGCCATGACGGCCATGTTTTTTGACGAAATAGAAAATAAAACACAAACTTTATTTTATACACCCTACTGATCATTCAGTTGAAGTTTGGTTGAATTTGGTTGAGTAGTTTTAGAGGAGAAGATTTTTTAAAGTTAGCAAATATGATGAACAAATTGTGAAAAATTGTCATTAATGAACAATAACCCCTTCAGGGGTCAATTGACAATTTTGGTCATATTAACGTATTTGTAGATCTTACTTTGCTGATCATTTTTGCTGTTTACAGTTTATCTTTATCTATAATAATATTCAAGATAATGACCAAAAACTGCAAAATTTCCTTAAAATTACCAATTAAATGGCAGCAACCAAACAATGGGTTGTTTGATTCATCTGAAAATTTCAGGGCTGATAGATCTTGACCTAATGAACATTTTTACCCCTGTCAGATTTGCTCTAAATGCTTTCGTTTTTGAGATATAAGCCAAAAACTGCATTTGACCCCTATGTTCTATTTTTAGCAATGGCGACCATGTTTGTTGATAGATCAAAACTTCGGATTCTTGCTGAGTACGAAGATTTTGATATACTGTCATTTACTGAAAGTTGGTTGAACGGTAATAACTCGTCAGACTCAGTTGAACTTTTAAACTACCAGAAACCATTCAGGAAAGATAGGGGTCCCATGAAAAGTGGGGGAGGGGTAATAGTATATGAAGAGACGTGATGATTTGGATTTTGTTGAGGTTATATGGATTCAGCTAAAAATAAAGAACAAAAATGTATTGTACGGAACCTTCTACGTGCCACCTAAAAGTAATAATGAAATATGGACAAAATTTGAAAGTTCAATTGAGTCTGCCGTAAATGATGTAAAATGTGACCGAATTATTGTAACGGGAGATTTTAACGATAACTTGCTAAATGGTGCTCATTCCAAAATACATAATATTTGTACAAATTACAGTCTAGAACAACTTATTGAAGATCTAACTCATTTTACGGAACAATCGTCTTCGCTAATTGACTTAATTATAACGGATAATTCCGATTTTGTACCGTATTGTGGAGTCGGGCCACCACTTTTAGACCAAATACGATATCACTGTCCAGTTATGGGGGGTTTATTAATGCACAAAAACCTGCTTGTTTGTCTTTTAAAAGAAAAATATGGTTATATAAGCAAGGTAATTTTGATGAATATAGACGCATATTGACCAAAACCAACTGGGATAGAATATTTGCTCTAAATGATGTTGATAAAACAGGTGAAACTGCGAGCTACTGCTCACTGATGATACCCCCGCCGCAAGTGGATAATATCAATAGTGTAAAAATATGCAAGTGTTCGGTAAACAGGTAGTTGTCGAGTGATGAATCTGAAAACGCATCACATGGTATAGCTGACTTATATAAATCCTGAAACCAAATTTCAGAAATCCTTGTATTGTAGTTCCTGAGAAAAATGTGACGAAAATTTTCAACTTGGCTATCATGTGTAAAATCATACAAGTGTTCGGTAAACAAAAAGTTGTCAAGTGATCAATCTGAAAACGCATCACACGGTATAGCTGACTTAAATAAACCCTGAAACCAAATTTCAGAAATCCTTGTATTGTAGTTCCTGAGAAAAATGCGACGAAAAATATTCATGGGACGGACGGACTGACGGAAGGACAGACAGAGGTAAAACAGTATACCCCCTTTTTTTAAAGCGGGGGTATAATTAATTCAGAAATTTCAAATCGTATCCTTGATGCAGCTGAAATTTCCATACCCAATAGAATCGTAACTATTCGGAAAACTGACCCTGCTTGGTTAAATAACGATTTAAGAAAACTCATAAGAAAGAAAAACCGTTTACACTCGAAAGCTAAGCGGTTTAACCGACCCGCCAATTGGAATAAATTTAGACAAAATAGAAATAAAGTGACCACTTCAATAAGACAAGCTCGCGAACAATATCAAAATAATCTTATACAAAAATTGTCAAATAGTAACCTATCGGCAAGAAATGGTGGAAAACTTGGAACCAAATTCTGGTATCAAACCTACTCACTCGGGTATTCCTCCCCCTGCTTAAGGATGATAACTTAATATTTAAAGGGAAACTTTGCAAAAAAAATCAAAAATTGATATTATGTCCATTCAGAATAAAAATGCTCAAATTTATAGATATTCAAGTTTTATTCCGCTAAATAAGAGATCCCCATCGATTTTAAATTTTGAGTATCAATTCTCTGCGTTCCGCCATTTTGTCATCTTCTACGATGAAAAGTCACGATATGTCTATAAACCACAAAGGAACAAAACTACAGTAACCGATGTAGTCGTAATTACGTGTCGATATCTTCAATCGTACGGTTGTTTTATCTGAATAACTAACTTGATACGGAAAATGTTTTTTTTTTTTTTTTAATAACCATATCTAGTAGTCTGTTATTTTTAAACAGTTAATATTGGAATTAGTTAAAAAGTCAAAGTTCAAATCATAAATAAGTGTTCCGTGGAAATTGTTTTCGAAAATCTAATTCGTTCATAATTCTTTAAAGTAATAAACTTTATTCAAATAAATTCGGATCTTCCCTCATCTGATCACCAGCATGGCTAAAGGTATTACTCCCAAATGTATTGTGAGGGGTATAAGGTGACACGTCCAGGTATTCAATCGATTTCCTGCCCGGCGGGCTTGCAAGTTCATGCATCGTTTCACCTCTGTAGGTATTGTTCAGTGTACCTGACCGATCACTTATAACTTTCCATCTTGAACTATCAGGTGCATGTATAATATACATCTCTGTCTTGCGTGTCCGAAAATGATATAATATACTAATCATTACTTAACTAATACGCTTGTTTTTAAATAACATTTCTGGTGTAAAGAATATTATTTATAAAAATAATAAATAATGTAAAAAAAAAAAGATTTGAAGAAATACATATCTATTTACATATTTCAAGGGTTAATTTGGGAAAATGTAATATATACTCGTTGTCAATGGTTTAGGACAGATTGGAACATACCAGACATATTGATTTTAAAAAATGTGCGCACTTGTCGACGATTCGTTTATACGCCTGGATAGAAAGTTACGGAACTATAGCGCAATTCAAAATATATACATGTATACATTGAACATAAGAAAGAAACATACATTTTGTGTAAATTGGGGTCAAAGTTTTGTAAATAGACTAGTCCACGTATAGTACTAGTATGCCAACAGTATATAATCAACGAATTCGATAGACTATTTGTACCAAAAGAAGAAGAAGAAGAAAAGAAACAATTTGATTTTAATACAGGTCGATATATAACTTGCTTTGGTTCATCGAAGTTATGAACATAGTAAAATCACAGATTTATATATCAATTAGATTGTTGTCGAATAAAGGACGAAATTCGTCATCATCACAATTGTTCCGACTTTCATGTAATATATATATGCAACTGGACGTACACTATAATCCACAAGGGATGTGAATATTTTCTAGGAGAACTATTGAGTATTAAAATTTCAAATCAATTTCGGGATTTATTTTCTTTCTTGATATTCAATGACAGCAATTTAAAGAATAAACTGCTTGTCGGATATTTGTCCGCTTATGGGGTATTCTTGCAAGTTGAACGGACTTATAATGACATTCAAAAATAGAGAAAGATAACATTAAATTCGTTGTCTTTTAATTTTAAACATCGTTGGTCAAATAGTTATTTAAGTATTATATGTTGGGAGACGAAGATTATTTAAATAAGGACGTTCCCGATTGTGAATAAATTTGGTTGACGTTTTTCACACTTGAAAAGAATATCTATTCCTAATTTGTCGATTCCATTCCAAGAAGATCCTTAAATTTCCTGTCAATTTTTTAAACCTCTTAAGTACAAAAGTATTTTTTCTTTATTCGTACATATTATATTCCGCTTCGGTAGAGTTATCCTCAGATAGTTTCAGATATTAATTAATACATGGCTTTCAAAAACCTAAATGTAAGTGTTCTCGTACATTTTTTCGCCTGAGAAAGACAAATAAAAATGCTTTGGTAAAGCTATTTCTAATTTCTAAGTTCCCCTTTTTTATGAGACATAAATCAAAGACAAGAGGTGTATATAACTTCATTCTGACATATGAATTAAGTTTCCGGTCTTTAACCAAAAATTGTGTATTTCTTAGTAAATTAACTTATTTGAATTTAAATAAATAATAGCACCAAATATAATTAGATAATTCCACGTCGATCAATTTTTATTTGTCACCAACTTGAATATGTATTTTAAATGTGTGTATTGAATGCTCCCTTGTTTTATAATCCATTGATCCGAATAGACAGTCACACCTGGTAAGGTGTGCCATAGAGGCGTGGTTAAATACCGAAGTGCAAATAACAATTTACCTTTCAACAAGCCATCTACGAGTATTGACACAGAACCGTGAATACACACATCGTATAAATCTAGTCATAGCAGAGATAGTAAAAGGTCAATAAGAGTACACCAATATATTGTCTTAACAGATTATTGTACTTTAATTTGTTCACCTTATCAGTCCGAAAATGCATTTATTAAAAATAAATTTATAACTTTTAGTGTTTTCTACAAAAATAATTCGAATATATACGTTTAACATAGAACGTTTATCTCATGAATGTGTACAATTGAACGTCTGTGCGTTTTATCTTCTTATTATCGGATGGTTATTAGATAAAGCACAAGTCATCGGCGCGCTTACGATTACGTTAAAATATGATTAAAAACCAAGACTTTTAATGATTGTATTTTAAATCCCGGCATGCAAAAATCAGGAGAAAACGTCACGACCTACAGGAAGTAGTTGATATTTTTTCATTAATTATTGAATTTCTCCTTTATTACTGCACATATAGCGATAAAACTTTGTGAATATATATATTATGTCATAATGAACATATTTAAACCATAAGTAAAAAATCGTGAATTTTCCCTTTAATGATATTGATAAAGCGAATGAATTTAATAACTTTTTTGCCATGCAGACAAACATAGATGATACCGAAGCTGTTATTCCTGACTTACCCATTCCAGACTATACACTAAGTGACATTACACTTAAAGATAGTGAGGTCGAAGATGTTTTAAAGATTTTAAATCCAAATAAGGCCTGAGGTCCAGACTTGATAAGTCCAATTTTATTAAAAGAGACTGTATCACAGCTAAAATTCCCACTTTGTAAACTATTTAATTTATCTTTATCTAAAGCTACATTTCCGGCAGATTGGAAAAAAGCAAATGTAACTCCTGTTTTTAAGAGTAATAATTGTAATGAAGTTAAAAATTACAGACCAATCTCGTTGTTAAGTATATTATCAAAGTGCATGGAGCGATGTGTCTATAAACATGTACACAACTTTCTAATTGAAAATAGGATAATCACCCCTAATCAATCGGGTTTTACAAAAGGCGATTCTGCCATAAAACAACTTATTGATATTTCTAACTACTTTGGTAGAGCTTTAGATAACGGAAAAGAGATTAGGGTGGTTTTTTGTGATATCAGCAAAGCTTTTGATCGGGTTTGGCATAAAGGGCTATTATCAAAACTTAAACAATATGGAATTTCTGGAAATTTACATATAATAATTGGTTTTGTGATTATCTATCTGAGAGGAGTCAACGGGTGGTCCTAAATGGAAGCAATTCAACATGGAGACAGATAAATGCAGGTGTCCCACAGGGCTCAATTTTAGGTCCGCTACTTTTTCTTATCTTTATTAATGATATAGTATCTGATATTAAAGCTACCATCAAATTATTTGCAGACGACACTAGTATTTATTTGACAGTAGACACCCCTGAAAATACTGCTGAAATTCTTAATGGAGATCTGAATAAAATTCATATGTGGTCCTTTAAGTGGCTTGTAAACTTTAACTCACAAAAAACAGAAACCATGATTATTTCAAGAAAATCAATAAAACCTAGTCATCCGATCTTAAAAATGAATGACACTGATCTTCAAGAAGTTTCTACTCATAAACATTTAGGTATTATTTTTTCAAATAATGGATTATGGAATGTTCACATTGAATATATAGTTAAACGTGCATACAATAGAATAAATATCCTTAGGAAGATGCGTTTTATGCTGAACAGGTTCACTTTAGAAAAAATGTATTTTTCATACATTCGACCAATATTAGAGTACGGGGATGTCATTTGGGATAATCAAACACAATACTTGATAAATAAAGTGGAAAATGTTCAAATTGAAGCTATGAGAATTGTAACAGGTGGGAATAAATTAACTTCGATACAGATGCTTTTCGAGGAAACGGGTTGGGAAACACTTTCAGAAAGAAGAGAAAAACACAAGCTCACTATGTTTTATAAAATGGTGAATAAGGAAACTCCATATTATTTACAAAACTTGGTACCAAATCAAATAGTTAATTAACATAACAATTTCACTCGTCAGACTCAAAATACTTCCGAAATTTGTACAAGAACCAATCTATACTCCGATTATTTCCTTCCTTCGTCTATTAAACTGTGGAATAAGTTACCAGACCAAACGAGAAATTCTACGTCTTTAAGCATTTTTAAAAGTCGTATAAAAAAACCAAATAATAATGCCCAAATTTTTACTACACTGGTACAAGAATGGGTCAAATATTACATGCCAGATTAAGGATGAATAGTAGTTCTCTAAATGAACATTTGTTCAAACGAAATCTAAGGATTCTTTAAACTGCTCGTGTGGTTTGATCGAGTCTACAGCTCATTTCTTATTGCATTGTAAAAAATATGACGAATTGCGTTATGACATTATTTTCTCAATTAATTATCCAGTCACACTAAACACGAATTTACTTTTATTTGGATCACAAGCTGTAAATTTAGACCAAAATAAAGATATTTTTGGAAAGGTACAAACATTCCGACTAAAGTGCAAGAGATTTACAAGTTAAATTGTTATTCACTATTCTCACTAAGTTGCATTTCATCTAAACATGTGTGTAGTATTTCAGTGTAGTTTGATTTTTTATTTTTTTTTACTTTTTTTTTCTTCTTTTGTTGTATTTATTTTTCATTATTTTAAAATTAGTTTTTTTTCTTCTTTCTTTTTTGTTATATAGTTACTTATTTATTCTTGTTCCATATCATAGTAACATTGCATGCTATGTTTATGTAATAATTAACTGGAGTTGGTATTTCAAGGAAACGGATATATATAAGCTATATATAGATTGTTTCCGAATCCTATTATTTATTGTGTATTTTGTATGATGATGTAAATATGTTTAAACTAAAGAGATGATTTCAGCTTTCCAATTATGAACTTTCCATTTTTAAGTAGCAACATTCCAGCAGCACCTGCATACGGTGTATATATCCCCAATTGATACGATATTCCTGTGCTTGCATTTCCTATCAAGATTTTCTTGATAGCGGGTTGCTGCTCACAAGGAAGCTATTAAACCAAGAATTCCAAATGGTGAAGTTGAAACAATCCCTTCGTATATTTTACGGACGCCATCACGAGTTGGTTGACCGTTATGAAATAACCGTTTCACAAATGATATCGGATATGTTACTTTCGTCGTAACTACTATCCCCTTCCCTTTCATGATGTGACCTACCGAATTGGATTATTTACCGGATTTGTTATAACATAAGCATCACGACGGGTGCCACATGTGGAGCAGGATCTGCTTACCCTTCCAGAGCACCTGCGATCACCCCGAGTTTTTGGTTGGGTTCATGTTGCTTATTCTTTAGTTTTCTATGTTGTGGCGTGTGTTCTAGTGTTTGTTTTTTTTTTAATTTTTAGCCAGGCGTTATCAGTTTGCTATGATTTAAGAGTTTGACTCTCCCTTTGGTATTTTTTGGACTCTTTTGAATAGGATACAGTTTCAGTGCCAAAGTAACGTACGAATTCCTTTGGAAACGGACTAGGTGCAGAATTTATATGGGAGATGAAACACATGCCTGAATTTGGAAAGAATTTTGAAAAGTTTCTGTAAAAGAATAATGCGTTAATTAAAGCTGTATCAAGAATGAGTTCTATACTAAACACTGAATATACAATAATAAGGTTGGAGACCCAGGATATGAAGGTATCAACAGAGTAGGTGGTGTCACCGAAACTTGTAAAGATGCTATAGTTGACGTGAGCATGCATTTTAGTTTAACTAAAGCCCGCCTCCGGGTGCAATATTATCTTGCTGTGTTGAAGACTTATTGGTGGACTTCGGCTGTTTTCTGCATCATGTCCAACATGCTTATATTCATGCAAGCAAGACAAGTTTTGTTTCTGTTTTTCTAACGCTTGTAAAAGAGGGACAAAAGATACCAGAGGGACATTTAACTCATAGATCGAAATTAAACTGACAACGACATGGCTCAAAAAGAAAAAGACAAATAAGTCTTATTTATTATTTGTCTTCCTTAAAAAATGACGGATTTTACTGATAACAAAATTTAATAATTTCCATTGTTCTCGATACGATATATTTAAAGTTACATTATACAATTCAAATTCTGTTTGATTTTTCTATTTTCTATGAACAAATTCAAATGATCAAAAGGGAGATTCCCTATCAGAAAAAGAAATCGCGGTAAGCAATCAGTGTCTTCAAAGGATTCATTGAACATACTTAATGTAATCTCAACTTGACTGAACTGGATTTTAGTCGACAGTCTACCAGCAAGAATTCTTTATCTGAAAATGAATTGCAAATACTATTCTATTGTATCGTGTTATGGCTCTGGTCTTGCTAGTGTAACAACCGAAAATTATTTTAAATACAATTAATAACCAAAATGCTTGATTTCCTGATTGGCAACATATTTGTTACGTTGCAAGGACGCGTTTTTCATCAAATGATTGGCATTCCCCCCGGAACCAAATGTGATTATATTCTTGCCGAATTTTTCAATATTCATTTGATTCTGACTTCACAGTGACGGTTTTAAGAATTAACAATGACTTCGTTCTAAATAATCAAAATTTGATGATTATTCTTAACACATTTGTCTCAACGAACATGAAATAAAGGATAAACAGATTAAGTTCAGTCTTCTTAATATCTTGAATTACATCTAGACATTGACAAAGGGGTCTTTACACGGGTGCCACATGTGGGGCAGGATTTGCCTTCCCTTCCAGAGCACCTGACATAAGTTATTGATCGGGTAAGTGTTGCTGTTGTACCCATATTTATGAAATTTTTTCTCGCTTGACGGATTATAAAAGCAAGACATATGTATGCTGTTTCTGACGTCGGCAGCGGTGGCGTCAACAATGGGTTAGTGTAGTATAGTGTAATGTATTAAGTCTAGTTTATAGTAAACCACTAGTAGTAAGTCAAATATACTTGATATGCAGTTGTATGATAACAAACCCACAGCATATAATGTTAAACCCACAGCATATAATGTTAAACCCACAGCACATAATGACGGAACCACAGCATATAATGACAAACCCACAACATATAATAAAAAACCCACAGCATATAATAACAAACCCACATCATATAATGCAAAACCCACCATCACATAATAAATATCACATAAGACAGCTAAGGCGTTCCATACGAACCACACCATATTTTGTTTGCATAAGTTTGCACATAATATAAAGACATCTGTACATGATATAAGATAATTTGCACACCCGATAAGACCATTTGCACATCATATACGATAAATTGCACATCATATAAGATAATTTGTACATCATATAATATAATTTGCACATCAGATAATGTCAAGTTGGCATCATATAAGGTAATTGTACATCACATAAAGCCGTTTCTACATCGTATAAGGAAAGCATCACATAATATAAGGACTCAATCACATAACATGATGGAGAAAGCACATCATATAATGAATTATTGACATGGTATAAAGATGTTTGCACCTCATATAAATGTGTTTGGACAGCATATAAGGACAACTTCACATCATATAATGACAAGTGTACATCATATAAGGACAAGTTTACATCACACAATGACAAGTGTACATCATATAAGGGCAAGTGCACATCATATAATGTCATTTGCACATCTAAAATGTCATTTGCACATCATATAAGGGTAACATGACATCATATAATGTCAAATGAACATCATATCATGAGAAATGTCATAATAAGACAGTGTCGGCGTTCCATATTGAACCCATTCTTTTCTATTGAGTTGTAGCTTTTGATTGGATCATCACTGATGAATCTTTTGATTTGCAGACTAAACGCGTGTCTGTAGTACAAAAATCGAAGCTTCGTGTCTATGGTTAGTTTATTGTCTCCGTACATGAATTAATTTAAACCGATTCTGACCTACAAGCGTCGAGACAAATTGTTACATAATGTATTACCTAAATTTGTCATCTGATACGGAAAAGACGCTGCTGGAATGTTGCTAAATAGAAATCAAAAGATCAACATTTGGAAAACTGAAATCATCTCTTATGTCGTAAAGTTTTGTTTTCAACCAAACCTCATTGTCAATTTCTAGATGTTTGTCAAGATAAGAGGCAGACTTAATTGTATCTGTTGTATCCTTAATCTCTGGTTCGATGGGGAAGATGCGTTCAACATAGTCACGAAAGTTAGAATTATTTAGTTAGAGAACATCATCTTTATAGCAAAAAAGTAAAGTTAATGGATAATGAAAACTTCTTTTCTTTCTTCCTATAAAGTTCCTGTATGAAGTCAGTCAGAAAAAGGAACAAGTCGGTAAGAAGAGGGGCACAATTTGTTTCCATGGGAGTGCCGATAGTTTGTGAATGTACACGTCGTACTCCAAACGTAACAAAGGTGTTGTCAATCAAGAAATCAATAATCTTGATAAAATTAGTTTGTAACAATTTTAAGAAAAGTTTAGATTGTTTCATCTCTTTTGCCAAAAATGACATTTAAACACGAATTTTGAATTGATTTGAGTTTCTCAAAATGCTGGTAAATATTTTACATATGTAGAGGTTTTAATCATGGTTAAATATGATAATATTTCTTGTAAAAGAAACACTGCACAGATGTCAGGAACAGTAATGATTATCTTCAATTCAATGATTTACTTTACAAAAAAAAATGTAATATAATGAAATATTATATAAAAAAAAGAAAACAATTTCATAGAAACGACATACAATATTGAATCATGATAATTTTGGGTACATTCCATATTGCTGGTATGACGAGTATTTATTTGACAACTCAACAATATCGTACGTCAAAATTATAAGATACAAGAATATATTCACATATAAAAATAAAATCACAAAAATACTGAACTCCGAGGAAAAATTGAAATTCAAAACGGAAAGTCCCTAATCAAATGACAAAATCAAATGATAAAACAAATCAAACGAATGTACAAAATGATTGATTGAACCTAGTTTCACAGAAAATTCAAATGTTGTTTGGTTTTTCTATACTGCAATGGAAAACTTTAAATGAAGGAAAGAGAGATGCTAATTTATTGTATTCAAGATAGAAAAATGCTTGATTTCTTGATGACAACATATTTCTGACGTTTATTACGTTGCGATGACCATTTTTCCTAAAATGATCGGCATTCCCCCGGGAACAAATTGTGATCATATTCTTGCTGATTTTTTTTTAATATTCATTTGAAGCTGACTTCATACGCTTGTATTTTTTAGTTCGTTTTTATGTTGTACTGTTATACCACTGTCCCAGGTTAGGGGGAGGGTTGGGAACCCGCTAACATTTTTAAACTCGGCACATTATATATGTATGTGCCTGTCCCAAGTCAGGAGCCTGTAATTCAGTGGTTGTCGTTTGTTCATTTGTAACATGTACATACATGTTTTTTGTTCATTTTTTGTCTTTTTTATATAAATAATGCCGTTAGTTTTCTCGTTTGGATTGTTTTACATTGTCATTTCGGGGCCTTTTATAGCTGACTATGCGGTATGGGATTTGCTCATTGTTGAAGGACGTACGATGACCTATAGTTGTTAATTTCTGTGTCATTTAGAGCTCTTGTGGAGAGTTGTCTCATTGGCAATAATAGCACATCTTCTTTTTTATATTCATACAAATGGTAATTATGATTAACACGGACCTCCTGCTAAAGAATCAAAGTTTGATGACTGTTGAACACATTTGTCTCAAACAAAATTGAAATAAAGTACAAACAGTATGTGACATGTGAAGCAGGATCTACTTATCCTTCCAGAGCACATAAGATCACCCCCAGTTTTTGATTGGGTTCGTGGTGATGTTAAACCCAAATTTGTGACATTTTGTTTCGATTGTTTCGATATATGTTTTTTGTTCATTTTTTGTCTTTTTTATATAAATAATGCCGTTAATTTTCTCGTTTGGATTGTTTTACATTGTCATTTCGGGGCCTTTTATAGCTGACTATGCGGTATGGGATTTGCTCATTGTTGAAGGACGTACGATGACCTATAGTTGTTAATTTCTGTGTCATTTAGGTCTCTTGTGGCGAGTTGTCTCATTGGCAATAATAGCACATCTTCTTTTTTATATTCATACAAATGGTAATTATGATTAACACGGACCTCCTGCTAAACAATCAAAGTTTGATGACTGTTGAACACATTTGTCTCAAACAAAATTGAAATAAAGTACAAAAAGTATGTGACATGTAAAGCAGGATCTACTTATCCTTCCAGAGCACATAAGATCACCCCCAGTTTTTAATGGAGTTCGTGGTGATGTTAAACCCATATTTGTGACATTTTGTTTCGATTGACAGAGTCAAAAAGGGAGACAAATGAATGCTGTTTCCAGCTTCTAAGACGACGACGGCGGCAGCGGCGTCAACATTGATTAGTTTGTGATATGTCTAGTTTATGGTGAACCACTAGTGGTAAGTCAAAAATAATTGGTATACAGTTTTATTAGTATTGGAACATCTCATTTTAATGGAGAATAATTGGATCAGCTGCCTTAGTAATGATCTACTGACTTCGAAAATATTTGGTTAGTATTTATGTATCAAATTTAGATTAGGTCAGTGTACGGTGAACCACTAGTGGTGAGTTGATTATATCTTGTATGCAGTTGTATTAGCATTGGAACATCTCAAAACCATGGAGATTATTTGACCCCGCACTCTCAGTAATGGTTAATTGACTTTGGCATTTTGGTTTGTTTCCGTATTTTAGTTTGTGTTTAGGTTTGTGTGATGGGAACTACTTATGAAAAGTCAATGGTATTTGGTTTGCAGTCGTATACGAATTGACACATCTGATTTACATGGAAATTGTTTAGGTATGTACTTTCAATTATGGTTCATTTACAAAACTCACATATTAAAGTGTTGCTTTTTTGATTTCAACATTCGCATTATCGAAATTACCAAAAGGAGAGATGTACCTCTCCGACAATAGTTTATTACCTATTGCGTCTGTTAGTGTTGTTCACACATCGTTGTCAATATAATTAAATTTGATTCGACTGTCATACAAGTTAGAGGTTTAGCTAGCTTTAAAACCAGGTTAAATCCACCATTTTCTACGTAAGAAAATGCATGCACCAAGTCAGCTAGGGTAAGCAGTTGTTATTCATTCGTTTGATGTGTTTGAGCTTTTAATTTTGACATTTGATTAATGGCTTTCCGTTTTGAAATTCCTCGGAGTTCAGTTTTTTCCTTTTTTTTAATCACCACACTTTGCGACAAAAGGGATGATCTTAGTTTCATTGTGAGTACGTCATTTCTAGGTAGCATCATTCAAGTAGCGCCTGCATCCGGAATATATATCGACCGATTGATACGATATTCCTGAGGTTTTCAATCATGATTAGAGTGTTGAGCCGACATGGTAACTATTAAACAATGAGTTTCAAGTAGTGAAAATGAAATAGTTCCTTCTAAAAGTTTGCGGACGCCATTTTGAATTGATTGACCATTAAGAAGTGTTGATATAGTATGGTAATAACGTGTTGCATGCTCCCAATGTTTATTAGCAGTAATCTTACCAAGTATTCATTTAACGCCTTTTTTCAACCATATTCCATCAAAAATTTTATAGCCACGTGGCGTGGTGTTTCTGGTGAGCACTTGTTTTTCGTAAGAGAATGATTGCACTATTGGTTTTTCATGAATTTTTTCATTAGATTAGGCTCATGTAGTCTGTGTGATGGGTACACATCTCGATATGACGACGAGTTTATTTTTTTAAATTATTTTATGTTTCGCCAATATCACTTATTTCTATTGATAGAACGTCTAGCGGCAGTGATTTAATCTTTGAAGAACCGTTGTGTGATCGCGTAAGGCACTGTTACAGATACGTAACCGTACGTAATAGTTACTTCCAATGTTCAAGGATCTTGTTTACATGTATGTGTTAATAAGCAGGCGTATTCTGATGAGCTCCTAATTTTATAATTAAAAGTTTCTTTAAAGGGTTTACATCGGTTATTGTATATCAGATCTATCATGGCATGTATTCAGCAAAATATTCCTTCATAGGATATGAAAGTACAAAGGTGCGAAGGGACGTACACTTTGGGGCGAAAGATCCCAGATTCATTTACCTTTGCCATACCGGAAGTTTCACGTTCGATATAATCATCATGTAAACAAAAATCTTAGTAATCGTTATCATGTCTAAATAATAGCTTGATTGTGGAGTTAACAAACATATTGGTATGTAATCTGTTATAAATTGTATGTATCTACACCATGTAAACACTTGATATGGAAACTGAGTGTCGAGTCTGTCAAATTCACATGATATGTATAGTTGCTACTGTACTATCTAGCCTTGACTATGTCGACATGGTATGAATGGTTCTTCATATAAATCACGAATTTAGCCATAATCATCAATGTCATCAACAGGCAACAGCTTGCATTATTTACAATATTTTTGAAATAGGTATAACACTATGTCACTTGGATTTAAGAATTGAAATAAATGCTATGTTTTCAATCATTGTTATTTTGTACTATAATAAAACACAACTATAAATGTATGATAGGTGTAGTTTTTCTTATTTATTTTGATATGTAGCAGTTATTTTATTTTGTTATGCTAACTGCATCGCTATATAGAAACACAATTTATAATGTTGGTTTAGCATGATGGAACCACTCCACAAGGAACACAACATGAGTCACATATGGAGTATGACCTCCTTATCATTTCGGAGCACCATTAACCCAATAATTTGGATGGGTTTGTGTTGCCACGATTGTAGTTTTTTTTATGTGTTTTGAATACTGTTACTTGGCTTGTGTCTTTTTTGCCATGGTGCTGTCAGTTTATTTTGTCTTATGCCAATCTGTATATTGGAGAAAATTCCGCAACAATATCCATACAGACAGTAAAATATGAGTGACGGGATTGCTTCTCTTAAATAGTACATACTGGGGAAAGCGTAAGAGATTGAGATTGACAGGGAAAGAAATGCGTTACCTTTTAACACAAAAGTATTCGCTTTGTTAGCTTTTGGCGCCTAAAAAACCGCATTTGTTAGTTAGGATATATGACAATGACATAGGTTGCGAAAGTCAAAATATTATGATGTGTCTCGAGTAGAGGAATTGCAACTAGGTTGTATAGAAGATATTACGCTCAGTTAAAGTGATAGCTTCAAACACGAAGCATCAAAATCTTGCAAAATTCGATTGGCGTTTTGCATTATATCCGTTTGAGGAAAGAAAAGGAACTACACGAACTAACGTCAGTTGCGGGTGCAGGAAAGCAATGGTTAAAATACATGAAGTTGAGTGTTGGTGGAGATCTTACACACACTCGACTTCGTGAAGCTACATGTTTATTAGATTGTAATGCAATGAAAGAATGCATTATAATTCTTCGAAGTGTAACAGATCAAAAACATATTGAATACATAAGTCAAAATTATATAAAGCTTATTATACAATTAGAATATGCCACTTTTCAGACATTTTATCAAATGACCAGCAGAGAGAAGATTCGCGAAATCGAAATATACAAACAAGACTTAATTAATCAAGATACGTATAGAACATTTAAACAATTTAAACAAATAAAGAAAGAGGGTCATGAAGTGATTGCTTACAAATTATTCCGACTTTTATGGAAACAGTGTTGGTTTGATGTTACATTCATGCCAGCAGAAGTGACAATTCTACCGAAACCAGCAGCTTTAGAGTTGTGTTCTTATAAACATGATAAAAGGGAAAAAAATATAAGCTTTCACCCAATTTCTTATGCCTTCCTTCTTGAATATCTTTGGCATGTGAAGAATGATTCAGACAACTCGGAAAGGATGCAGGTGATAGAGAAAATGAAAATTGGCGTGTTATTAGTACCAGAGAGACAACAGCCTACAGGACTTAACTTTATAGTATATTGTTGTTCTTTGCAAGAAGATTACTACACAGCCTCTAAATACTTGATTAAATCATTTAAACTCAATCCTGTCGAACAAAACGTGGCATATTTGTATATCAAGTATATAATCAATCTGTTCCTCTCCCTAAGTTTGATGATGACGAGATGTTGAAAAAATGAGCGTTTTAAAAAATATGTTTCCCTTGTAAGGATAAATAACACTTAATGAATTAGAAGACTTACATCTCTTTATTTCTTTCTGATTTATGTTACCTTGTTATCAAATCGCGTGATATAGATTTCAATAAAATATACTTGATATTCAAACTAGCTTTTATATAAAAATTTCAGGACAAGGTTTAACTAAAATAGGCAGTAATAATTTTTCTTGGCATTTATCTAACGTATAAAATCCACAGATTGCAGAGAAATTTTATTAGTTAAAATTGTTCTATTGCTTGCTTCAGCTTGTTGGTGGTTTGAAATATTGTAATTTTTTTTCGTGTATGCAAATTTCCATCAATCAAACATGTATTGTATGGATATATCTTTAGGTTCAATTTAAAGGACGAAAACACATTTAGTTATTTGAATTTGAGAGAAAGAAACTTAGGGTACTTATACGTGAACCAGTTTCATATATTTGAGATTGAACGGTCATGAAGGTAGACACAGCAATGCGTACAGCTGGGGTCACACATTCATGATTTTTACTGCCGTCCATGACATGACCATTCCTGAGTAAAATTTGTCAAAAGTCTGATCAAGATCCTGTGAATCGTGGATGGAAATTCAAACTTTTTTTAATTAAAATTTGTAAAACAAATAATTTAATCACGACAACAATCATATATTGTTCAGGAAGCGTCGGTATTCAACCGTTTTCAAAGCGAATTTATCCCGATAATCCCGTTCTCAATCCGCTTCTAATCCAATTTGTATATTTCGCCTGGTAAAATTCTACCGAGTCTGTCACGACTGCGTCTCGATTCTACCGAATGTAATCCGACAGAGATCAGATAGTGAACCGACGCTGACGGAAGTTATCCGTTTGAAAACTGTCGGCATACTCGGGATGATTATGTACTGTCGGAACGAAATCCTATCACGGTCTGCTCTATCGCATTGCAAATGGCTTTGTCTGGTCTCAGTCGAATTGTATTCTGTAATTGTCGGGACACTGACGTGGGTATCATTGGCGAATTTCGTATTAAAAACGGGACTGTTCCGGTACGGTTTCGGCAAAAACGGTTCGCAATCGACAAGATCTGAATGCAATCTGGACTGTTAGGATTTTGATCCGATACAGCAGAATCTGTCACGACATAGACGCGATTGTAATCCGACTAGACAAAATCGGCTGAGTTTCCCCGAATGTTACGGGACGCACCTAACTGTCGGGGTGCTTCGCCGAACTATTCGGACCCTTCCCGACCCGTAGGAATCTGTTACGAACTTCAGACAATGACAGGACATTCCAGATAATTGAGGATAGTAATCCGACTTTTTCACTTTTCGTGTCGAATCGCCGTTTGATCTCAAGCGGGAGCAATAATCGGCAATGTGTGAACCCCGCATTACTGTCGGGTGCTTCGTTAAACTATTCGGATCCCCCCGACCCGTAGGAATTTGTTACGAAATTAAACGACTGCGTTCAGACAATGATAAGACATTCCAAATAATTGAGGATAGTAATCCGACTTTTTCACTTTTCGAGTCGTATCGCTGTCTGATCTCAAACGGGAGCAATAACCGGCAAGGTGTGAACCCCGCATTAAGGACAATCAGAATTTTTAAAGTATTAGTTTTGTTTACTTATTTCTATATCTGACAGTTTAACAGTTTCACTTAAAAAGACGAATAACAATTTTGTGTACTGATTTGAAAATAAGAACTATTTTAAGTGACTACGTAAAGAAATTTAATTGATTCTTTTTATCTGCATTAGACACGATATGTTGAACCGTTACATATTAAATGAACAATGTATATTCTACCGTTTATAGATTTTTAAATAGTACGTATTGACAGCCGATCATAAAGGTAATATGTATGCAGTAAGAATATTTAATTTTGAGTTATACATAACAATGAAATGGAAAAAAGAAATATATACAGTGGTGTATTTGGTAACACATGTCAAAATATCATTCCAAAAAGGAAATATACATAGCGTTTACCAAGGCAATATTAAGTCATAATATAGGACACACACTTGATTAATATGAAATAGTGTGAATATAAACCTTAAAAACCATTTAAAATCACCTGTACGTGACACTTTTCAACATGGATTTATCTGAAGGAAGTTTATATATATCAGCTGTCCTGAAGGCATGTGGTATAACACTACCTTTGGTGAAGATAAAACAGCATGCGGAAAAATATCAGTTTGGTGTTCACAATCTTTTTAACGGAAATCAATGTGAAGTTCTAGGTGTTGGAAGCCTAGCGGAAGGTTTAACAATAGTAGCTCATCAACAGATGGAACAATCGTATTCAAGTGATTCAGATATTATATTGATGTTTAGATTGAACATTTACGAAAATTATAAAGAATGGAGAGCTGTTATAGCTTCTCATCCAAAACTACCTCAGTATCTACATCAACCCGACGTCAAATGCCCTGGCTATGCACACTTAGTTGTATCAGAACGGCTTAATTCAACTGAACATATTTACCGTGCAAACAATACTATGCTTGTACAACTTTTAAAATACGATCCATTTTTTTCAGAAAATTTTAACATACATGGTCCTGCATTGAAAAGTGACAAAGACCTCCAGCCATTGCTCGAAAAAAAAGGTTACCAAGCACAATACATTAATCTTAAAGATCATGAACAAACTCATGTAGGTGAATCCGAAATAAAGTCGAAAGATTATGTGTACTGTATCAGGGGCGAACAATGGCCGGTGGAAGCCTCCGAGTACAAGACAAGACGACGGATTTTCAATTGGCCGACAAAACAATTATTTAACGAGATAATCGAATCTGGATATTTTCTGGCCGCAGTTGGAAGTAAAGAATCGAAAAATAAAGAGAAAGAAGTGCAGTGGCGAGTTTCATTCAATAAAGCCGAACAGTTGATTATCGAGTCATTCAATGAAACACAGATACATTGCTTGATGATTTTAAAAAATATAAAGAATAAACTGCTTCCCAAAGCAGTTGGAAAAAACATAACATCATATACAATGAAAACTGTTATGTTTTGGTGCCTAGAGGAAACACGAGATATAATTTGGAAACCATCAAACTTGATGGGATGTGTTTTGCATTGCATATCAACATTGAAACAGTTTTTGGAGAAAGTATTTCTCCCGAACTACTTTATTAGGAAACGTAATCAGTTCACGTTGACTGAATTTCCCGGCGAAATACAAACCAAGACTAAGGATTTCTTGGAGAATTTCCTTGATAACCCCAAAACAAGTATGAGTGCAATTTTATCAACATTTAATGACAATAGAAACTTGCTGCCTCATTTATTGAACGATAACAGTCAAGATGTTTTCATTGAAAAATGGATTAGATTTAGAGTAGCGATGGCACAGACGTATCATCTTATTGGTGTAAATGCGTTATGGACATTTTATAATGGATATAACGTTAAGCATATTATTTTAAGATGTAATGATGTCTTAGAGAAACTGAAAATATTAAAGTATGCATCACCTTTTGTGAAACTTTTGCAAAATTGTATAGGCGTTTTGCAATACATCAATATACGAAATGAAAAGGAAGCACTTGTGTCAGAATTAAAACAACAATGTTTAGAAAACATGGTAGCATGTGTTCCAGCAGACCGTACACACACAATCCTTCGTATTGCTACGTGTTTATTAGATTTTGGTGCTCAAGACGAATGTCTTAATATTATACAGTATGTAACAAATCACCAAAAATTTTACTTTTCAGTGCCAAACCAAAGTAAGATTGTTGCGAAATTAGTTAAAAACACCCTGGAGAAATTTTCAAAAATGTCACGTATACGCAAGATGCAGGAAGTCAAAATATATGAAAAACTGATCGATCAAGACGTGATTAATCAGGACCCGTATACTTTAATTGAAAAGTTAAAGAATTTCAAAGAAGAAGGTCATGAGGTTAATGGATACTTATTATTCTTATTTCTATGGAAAGGATGTTGTTTTGAAGTTACATTTATGGCTTCTGAAGTGGTAATTTTACCAAAACCAGCTGCTTTGGAGTTATGTGTTCAATGCAATGAGAACAAAAATGTGAAAAAAGTTAGTTTTCATCCAATCCTTTACGGACTTCTTCTTGAATTTCTTTGGCATGTTAAAAACGTCTCGCCAAATGCAAAAAAGATAAAAATCCTAAAGAACTTGAAAGAATGCGTCTCAAATAAACATGATATACCAACAGAAATACGATCCAAAGGATTTAATTTCATTTTCTATTGTTTGCTGTTACAACACAACTATCGCTCAGCATATAAATACTTAATTAAATCAATTAAGCTAGACCCTGTCAAACAAAACGTAGCATATCTTTACATAAAGTATATCATTAAACTGTTGAAAACAATTGTATTTGGTGATGAGAACGAGGTTTGAATTGATTGATCGGTGTTTTGAAACTTGTTACTCAAAGATAAGTTATATTATAACAAATCAGAATGCGTCATGTAGTTAACTGTGAAATTCTTGTCTCAGATACCTATGTTTACGATTGAGTGGTTTAAATTACACTATTGATATACAATATACCAATATTTTTTAACATAAATGTACCTTAGATTTAAACTCTATGAGTTTAACATATTTTATGCAGTATTCAGTCACCTAGATGATCGTCCAGGGTGTACACCTGGAGTAAAAGTTTGTCATTTTCTGACCTAAGCTGATTAAAAGTAATTAGTTTTGCTGATAAAGAAATAATGCGTTGTGAATTCCAATAAATTCGCCAGACTATATCAGATTCAGCACCATAAGTATAAAATATAATAAGAACAATCACATGCGTTCCATTAAGTCTGTTGTGGAATTCTTCAGCTATGCTCCTTAATGAATTATATACAATTACACACGGGGCCCTTTATAGCTTGCTCTTCAGTATGAGTCAAAGCCCCGTGTTGAAGACCGTACTTTGACCTATAATGGATACTTTTACAAATTGTGATTTGGATGGAGAGCTGTCTCATTTGCAATCATACCATATCTCCTTATATCTATTACTGACCAGAAAAGAATGTTAAATCAAACAGTTTACCTTACTCAAGATAATAATCAAAAGTTGCTAGACTTGTCTCACCATATGCTACCCCGAAACTTAGGCATTGGACATTTTTACTTTCTTGTTACTGATAAAAGACTGTCGACGAATAAAACAAGCTAGCTTTTCTATCAATTGTTGATAATTTTCTCTTTTATTTTCACGTATACACTTATAGCAGCCTGTTAATCAGTGCTTCCCTTGTTCTGTCTCTCAGTCTTATAGTAGAAGTTACTGTATATCACGGGATTTTAACTTATTCAGTCAACACATTGTTGTACAATATTTTTATTGATATTTTATGAATTGTTTTTGGCGTTCAGATATTCGTAATTTCGAATTATTTACATTTTTTCATAGAATAAAAGTATTCATTTTACGGATCTAAAAGCAAAATTAATCAATCAATTGAATAGTTATATAGAGATAAGAAGATGTGGTGTAAATAAACTATAATAATGGATTTGGTGTCTAGAAGAAACATGAAGGGATATTTGGCAATCATCCAATTAGCTTTTTTGCTTTTGTTTTTGTTCTACAACGTGTGTATCAAATTGTTTTTTCAAATATATTTATCTCGAGCATCACTGCAAGAACATTTATTATTGAGATACACGTCTGGTTCTCTAAAATTTGTACTGTTGAGACTTTTGATACCACTTTATCGATTACTCTACTAGTGGACTTATACTCCTCGGAAGTATTACTAGTATATAAGTTCAGTACATAATGATAATATATATATAGATCTATATATTTGTTTTATTGATTTATTCTATTACATATTTTTTTTAAAATAACCCTTCATGGCTCTGATTCCTTTTACCGGTTGTGTTATCTATAATACTAAAATAACGAGGTCGAATTTGTTTTCCACATAATTAATATTCCCAATATTTAACAAGTTCCAGGTTCAATCCGATACCGATACCAATTGTACATTCACCTGCTACCTATTACCTTATCTGAACGTTCCGCATCTGATAGGCGCACCACCAAACGATGTTTTTAGGATATGCTATATACACGGGTCATACTCACAGGGTTTACACTACTAAATTCATTTATTGTCACGTTGTTTTCTATTGAAGTATTTTAATCAGCACAACTTTATAAGATGACATGTGGAATACTAAAAATAACTAAGGCGTTTAGGAACAGTTTCTAATTTTTTTTAGCTGGCATGATGAAATAGCGGCGAATCAAAGAATTCAACTGTATTAATGATTAAAATTACTTCATTCCAGGCTCTTTTGTTTTCCAAATAATTAATATTACCAATAATTGATAAGTTCCAGGTCGACTGGTTCAAACAGGAAGACGTTGAAAGCGGAGAAAACTGTGCATGTTATAATCAGCATTACTTTATAAGGTGACAATATCAATACTAAAAATCTATACTAAAATAAGGCTTATAAATAGTGACATAATTAAATACAGTCACGGAACCGCGAAATCGTGAGTGTGTTCTAGTACTCGGTTATGTAACTTTTCAAATTTTGTTATATTTTTTAATGTTTTAAATATCCAAGCATCCCTTCAGAGACAACAATTGTCAAAGCTCATAAAAAAGCAGTGAATTTTATATCGTTAATATAATCGACCTAGGGGTCAAATGGTTCGATTTGAACTCATGAAGCATTCATAGTGTTATTTTCATTTTGTATAATTTAGTGTATTTATATTCTTTATCGGGAAAGTAACATATGTGTTTGACTATTTAGCTGTACTATAAACTACAATAACTTTTGATGTTGGTGTCTTTGTTCGATTTAAGGTAATACGTTATCGATTTTAAGTCATTGATTTGCACATTTATAATTTTATTATGATTAAAATTGAGAATGGAAATGGGGAATGTGTCAAAGAGACAACAACCCGACCATAGAAAAAACAACAGCAGAAGGTCACGATTGTATATTTACACAATTTTGGCTGCTAATTCTTAATTATCTTATCAATTTATATAACATAGTTGTACACATTTCTGTAACAAAAAAAAATATTTCCTACTTCGTATTGTAAATACTTATAATACTTTTAATGTAGTCGCGGAAATATTTTATTTTTATACGCGTCAATGGCTACAGGTCTATAATTCAATAGATCGACTTAATTTATTACTGCACGCATAATTATGTATTGTTAACATATCTCATATTCAAAACGTCAAAGGTCCTTTGTGCATGTTTTAACAATAATCAATTATCATATATATAATCAATGCTGTGCACACAAATAGTTTTATAACTTCATGCTAAACAAATTAAAGTATTAATAGAGCTATCATAACAAAATGGATGAGACCATTTGACCATTTGAACTTTCTACTTATCTTTCTTTATAGTAAATGCTACAAACTATATAGTTTTGAAATCTGTATTGTTGCCTTTTCCTAAACACAAGGAATGACTTCGAATCATGAAGTAGGTGATGTTTGCCGTATGCAATAAAAAGCATTTGAAAAAAAAACAATTCAGGATCACAAAAACAGTCTAATGGCAATATCCACATTTTATAAAACTAATTTAAATAAATGAATGTTGTATTTTTTTTATAAATTCCCTGTTTACAAAACTTTGAATGTTTCGAAAAACTAAGGATTGTCTTATCCCAGGCATATAGATTACCTAAGCCGTATTTGGCACAACTTTTTGGAATTTTGAATCCTCTCAACTTTGTACTTGTTTGGCTTTATAAATATTTTGACATGAGCGTCACTGATGAGTCTTATATAGACGAAAAGCGCGTCTGGCGTACTAAATTATAATCCTGGTACCTTTTATAAATATTGACAACTTCTTATTCATTTAATCATCTCATGATCCTTTGGAACACAACACTAGTGTGTTTCTTATGAATTTATACACCTGTTTTTATTTTGTAAGTTAAGAAAAACATAAGGTTGATTTTAAACACACGTTACTTTTTTGTCTAATTGATTAACGTATTTGAACTGCCAATTGATATTAAATTTTGCACGTTGTTTTTTAAATGTACTCTAATCTGAAAGACTGTCAATTGTTAATTTGATTAAATGATGTTATGATTACAACACAATGATTTTAATCCTCAAGGTCATCTATGGTATTAAAGTAGGACAGGCATTCATTTTACGTCGTACATCTATAGGGGTTTATATTTCATTTAAAAACTACAGACACAAAGTCGATTAAACAGGTAGGTAAACTTATAATGCATTTAAAAGACGTAACCTTACATGTAGTAGCTTTATATAGTTCATGCACACATATCTTTAAATTTATAGTAATTAAATATGTAACAATATATAGTACTAAGAAGAGTTGTTTCTGATTCTGTCAGAAATAGAGATACCTGATTTCTTTAAATATCAAACTATCATGTCATGAACACACATCAAGCTCCTTATGTCGGATATGTTCAACCACAAGGAAGAAGAATACGGCCATTGAGCATCACGGAGGTGTCATAATTCTAAATTTCTATACATATGATTATCATACAATAACACGGAATGTAGCATTGTTAGTAAAGGTAACAGTATACCGCTGTGCAATAATCACAAATCGATTGAGCGGTCAAATAAAAGTGATTAAGAACTAAGGGATTTGTTAACGATATACATTGAAATACCCTTCTTCTAACAAGGAACTTCAAAATATGTCATCTGCTTTCACTAATGTAGCAGGGACTGTTCATTCTACGGGAGAACTTTCTAGTTTGTAAGAGTTGTATTCAGTACTTTAAGTAATGTTTTCGTTAGATCGCACTTATAACACACTTTACGCCTAGGCAATGGGCGTGGCTAGTTATTCTGTCCTTTAATGAAATTTAGTGATGATTTTAAGAGTTTCATTATTTTATTAATGCTCTGAGCGAACCAATCTGCGGTTGAGTTGCAACTAAAAAAGAGTTGTAAATTATCTTCCAATCAAACTCAGCCACAGGCGTACGAATTCTGTTATGTTTCATTTAAGGCTCAAATTTTACAAAGGTCCGGCGTTATTTGTACTAAAGTTTAATTAGTATAGTATCGATTGCGTCATGTTTCTAGTTCGCAGAAGTATTTTAAAGTGAAAACGATTACTGATTAGAATTCATGGATAACGTTACATTCCTTATTAAATTAATGAAATTTTAGTTAACATATATTAATAATCATTGTTAGTCACGATTTGCTTGCCACACAAAACTACTACAACAGAGTAATACAGAAAAACAACTGATACATAACATGCTAGAAACATCGTCTTTTAAGCTCTGATTCCTTTGACGGATTTGGCTATACGTTTTGGACCTTTTGGATTATAGCTCTTCATCTTTTATATAAGCTTTGGATTGCAAATATTTTGGCCACGAGCATCACTAAAGAGACATGTATCGTCGAAATGCGCATCTGGTGCAAGAAAATTGGTACCGTTAATTTTATTATTAAACTATGTTGTTTGTGTCATTATCCTCCTTGTACTTTTTTACTGGTAGAGACTGGATTTCGCTAGGTTTGCAATAAAATAAAGAAGATGAAGATTATCAGTCAATTTTTGAATCTGCTATTACTCCTTTTTGAGCTTGTTTTGTGACTCTCTGCATTGCACAAGGCAATGTTTTCCATGAGTGTTTATGACGTCTTGACACTAAATCCATTGGATGTTGGATGTGTCATTTCGGGGCCTTTTATAGATGATTCGCGGTATAGGCTTTGTTTATTGTTGAACGTCGTACGATGACCTATAGTTGTTAATTTCTTGGTCTCTGATATATTTTTTGGAGAGTTGTGTCATTGACTATCAAATAACATCTTCTTTTTTTATATGGGAGTTGAACATCGTTTATTTTCTGTTGTTTCTTATGTCATTGGCATAAACATTCCTAAATAAATGGAAATTCTGCACATGTATTATCATAGTGATCTTTACGTTTTAAATAAATATAAATTTAATTATTTCAGTAATGAATTTTAATGATACTGAATGCATGTGGTACAGCATTACCTTTGGTGAAGCTTCGACAGAAAACTGTTATGTATAGTAACAGAATTTTGAACATTTTGCAAAACATTGAAAGGAATAACCCCGAACAAATGATTGTTGGAAGCACAGCAGAAGGATTGGATTTGCCCTCTAGTGACATAGATCTAATCTCAGTTCTTGAATGCAAGGTGTGGGATAATTTAAGCGATGCAAAACATTTAAAATCTTCTGCTCCTAGCTTTGAAATATTACGAATACCCGACCTAGTGCACCCAGGGTATTCAATGTTATCTGTTTCAAAATGCGGCGAAGGTTTGCTTGATTATTTGGTACTCCATGGTCGGAATAATTGCTTAAAAAATACTACAAAAGTTGAGTCACTTACAAAATATAAGAAAGATTACCCAGAAGAATTTATCATTCACGGACCAGCACTCAAAACTTTTTGTTACCCACCAAAAGATACGTTTTCTTTACTACGTGAAGCCGGCAATGCTACTGAAATTAACATTGCGATTAGTGTCGTTGATATAAATACAGATTTTGTTGTCTGCTTAAGAGGCGAGCAGTGGCCTCTTGAGGCCTTCGAGTGGATGATAAGCAGAAGGTCTGCAAAGTGGCCAACACAACGCTTATTCGATGATATTATCAAATCGGGATATTACCTTGCTAGAGTTGGAAGTAAAGAGTCAAAAGATAATGAAATTCAATGGCGAGTATCTTTTAATAAAGCTGAGCAGTTAATAGTTGAGTCATTAAATGAAACACAAATTCATTGTATTATTATTTTAAAATTATTCATGAAAAGGTTGCTTTCTGATATAGCTGGAAAGAATATTACCTCATATACAATAAAAACTGTAATGTTTTGGTGTCTTGAAGAAAAATCCGAGGAGTATTGGCAATCATCAAACATGATATTTTGTGTTCGCTTCTGCATTTCAAAACTTAAATCATTTGTGGAGAAAAGGTTCCTTCCAAATTATTTCATCAGGAACCGAAATCAGTTTATTTCAGGCGAATTAACGCTCGATATTCAAATCAAAATAGTACAATTCATAGATAATTTTCTAAAAGACCCGAAAGCTAACATAAGCTTAATTTTACCAACATACAAAATGCATCAAAATACTCCACGTCTTGAATTGGATAGATTTAGTCAAGAAAGGTTCATCGAAAACTGGCTGCGATTAAGAGTATTCATAGCTCAACAGTACCACGCACCTGGTGGACGTGAATTTTGGAAATTATATAATGGTTATGATATAAAACATGATGTACTTGAAAAATTGAAAACAGTCAATTATGCACAACCGATTGTCAAGATTTTCCAAAATTGCATGGGCGTTCTTCAATATATTCTTCTTATGAAAGACAAACAAACATCTGTTAACACGAAATATTCTGCTAATCGAATAAAGTATACACAGTTCATGGAATTGAGTTGTGCAGGAGAGGTTACACACACTAATCTGCGTATTGCTACATGTTACTTAGACGATGGTGTTACGGACGATTGCCTTAAAATTATACAGACTGTAACAGGTCAAACTAACCGTTTTAAGGTAAACTATAAACAGCACGTGATACAAACGTTAAACCGTGCTATTGAATGTTTTCAAAACATGGAACCTATATGGAAAGACACTGAAATTGAAATGTACAATCGAATTATAAGAAAAGACTTGACTGATCAAGATCCGTACAAAACAATTGAAGAATTTGAAATTATGAAGAAAACTGGAACCTGTGTTGGTGGGTATGATGTATTTAATCTTATTTGGAAACAGTTTTGGTTTAATGTTACTTTTATGCCAGCAGAACTACCAGTTTTACCAAAACCAGCGGCACTGGAATTGTGCATTGACAACAGCCAGAAGAAAATAAGTTTTCACCCATTCCTTTATGGGCTACTTCTTAAATTTCTCTGTTATACGAGGAATAGTTCAATCAAATTGTACAAAGACGAGGTTATAGAGATAATGAAAAAATGCATTTCAGTAATGCCAGATGAACAACAGTTTAAAAAATGTAAAGGAATTAACTTTGTAACATATTGTTGTTGTGTACAGAAAGACTATTCCACAGCGTGTAGATACCTTATGTTATCGTTCAAACTAAACCCAGTCAAAGAAAACGTGGCATATCTGTATATCAAGTATATAATCAATCTACTTCTAGTATTATAGTCCAAATGTTAAATGATTCATGTTATGCTAACTATTTTGTTCATAAATTATGCCGTTAGTTTTCTCGTTTTGATTGTTTTACATTTTGTCATTTAGGGTCCTTTTATATCTGACTACACGGTATGGGCTTTGTTTATTTTTGAAGGTCGTATAGTGACCAAAAGTTGTTTTGTTTTGTGTCATTTGGTCTTTGGTTTGAAGAGTTGTTTTATTGGCCATTATACCAAATCATCTTTTTTTATCATTACATTTGTTTCAAAATGAGGAACAAATATTAAAAATCCTACTTTGTAAAGGATCACTCTGATTTAAATAAAAAAAATCTCTGAAACTTTATCAAGATGCCTGATTTTTTGATTGGCAACATGTTACGTTCGGAGGACGTGTTTTTTAACAGACCAATTGCGACCTCTTCTTGCCGACTTGTTTTTTTAATCATTATGAGGCTGACTTCATACAGGAACTTCTTAGGAAGAAAGATAAGAAGTTAGCAATATCCGTGAACTCTACTTTCCGCTATATAGATGACGTTCTTTCACTAAATAACTCAAATGTGTTGACTATGTTGAACGCATCTATCGCATCGCACTAGGGATAAAGGATACACCAGATACAGTTAAGTCGGCCTCATATCTTGACTTTAATCTAGAAATTGACAATGAGGGTCAGTTGAAAACAAAACTTTACGACAAAGAGATCATGTCAGCTTTCCAATGATGAACTTTCCATTTCTTAGTAGCAACATTCCAGCAGCACCTGCATACGGTGTATACATCTCCCAATGGATACAATATTCCCGTGCTTGCATTTCCTATCATGATTTTCTTGATAGAGGGTTGCTGCTCACAAGGAAGCTATAAACCAAGAGTTGCAAATAGTGAAGTTAAAATCATCCCTTCGTATATTTCACGGACGCCATCACGAGTTGGATGACCGTTATGAAATAACCGTTTCACAAATGATATCGGATATGTTCCTTTCGTCGTAACTACAATCCCCTTCCATTGCATGATGTTACCTACCGAATTGGACTATTTACCGGATTTGTTTTAACATAAGCAACACGACGGGTGCCACATGTGGAGCAGGATCTGCTTACCCTTCTGAAGAACCTGCGATCACCCCTAGCTTTTGGTTGGGTTCGTGTTGCTTATTCTTTAGTTTTCTATGTTGTGTCGTGTGTTCAAGTGTTTGTCTGTTTTTTTTTTCATTTTTAGCCAGGCGTTGTCAGTTTGCTTTCGATTTAAGAGTTTGACTGTCCCTTTGGTATCTTTTGTCACTCTTTTGAATAGAATACATCTTCAGTGTCAAAGTAACGTACGAATTCTTTTGGAAACGGACTAGGTGCAGAATTTATATGGGAGATGAAACACATGCCTGAATTTGGGAAGAATTTTGACATGTTTCTGTAAAAGAATAATGCGTTAATTAAAGCTGTATCAAGAATGAGTTCTATACTTAACACTGAATATACAATAATAAGGTTGGAGACCCAGGATATGACGGTATCAACAGAGTAGGTGGTGTCACCGAAACTTGTAAAGATGCTAAAGTTGACGTGAGCATCCATTTTAGTTTAACTAAAGCCCGCCTCCGGGTGCAATATTATCTTGCTGTGTTGAAGACTTATTGGTCGACTTCGGCTGTTTTCTGCATCATTTCCCATCATTTAAGCAATATGGTGTCCAACATGCCTATATTCATGCACCAAATAAGACAAGTTTTGTTACTGTTATTCTAACTATTGTAAAAGAGGGGCGAAAACTACCAGAGGGACATTTAACTCATAGATCGAAAATAAACTGACAACGCCATGGCTGAAAACGAAACAGACAAACAAGTCTTATTAATTATTTGTGATTTTACTCATTAACCAAATTTAACATTTTCTTTGGTCACGCCTGGTAAACCATCTAATCTCAACCAAAATGTTGAGACGGAAAAAAGTATTCTGGCACTTCCTGTTGAGTCTTTCTGGTTCAAAATATCCAAAATAAACACATTGTAGGTCGACTTTTCGTCAATTTACTGAAAATCAATGACTTTTTTGTAAAATAGGAGAATGTCATGCCATAGATAATTGAATTAGGATTTGTTTCGTGTATAACACGGACCAATATGATTTAAAATGACATTATAATGACTTTTCTCCTGCAGGTAAATGTGGCCAGTGCAGTCGGCTATTGACAAAATTACAGTGAAATCATTGATAAACTACGTATATATCAGTAAATTAGTATTTTTCTAAAACCTTATAATCATAAAATTACAGTTTGCTCCTTTTCTTTACTAATATAATTTAATTAAGCTCAATATGTTATGAAGTAGATCATGTTGAGATTTTCTGGTATCGGTAGAGATATTCTGGAACAATGTTGAGATCTTCTGGTGATTGAAATTTTCAACTAGCTTAGTATCAATTATACATACAAATGTACAACCGCCAAAATTCATAAACTTGCCGTATATTGTTTGACATTTCAACTGTCATTTTAATCTTATCTTTTTCAACTGTCATTTTATTCGTGTCTGTATAGTTATGACAGGCAGCTTCTAACGAGACCTTTGGTTGTACTAAAGTGAATAGTTAATAGTGAATAGCTGTGTTTTTTCTGGCGCTGGAGATTAATAGTCTAGCGTTTGAGAAGCAGTTTTGCACAGAAGCTATAAAGTCAATAATGTTGTACTTCATATCTCAAGCGCTAAAATTTATTCCTACATCGCTTAACTTGACATCGCAATAGCTAGCTTTTCGAAATCTACATCGCTATACATTACATTTGCAGTGCTGGGGGTTAACATCAGCACTAAACTTTAACTATACACAGCTACTTTTGCATAGGTACTGTTTGTAGCACTTTCACAAAGTAAAATGTCAGTGGGTCAGTTATTTTTCTATTACGTTTTTTTCTATGTTTTTAATCAACATGAACAGGAGTAAAACTGCGCAGATTGTAGTATTGATGTTTTAATGAGTCATTAAAATACTCATTTTCTAACTAAATGCATATTCAGGACGAGTACATGAAATTTAAACATAAATGTTATATGAACATAAACCCTCCTTTGCACTAGATTGATACGCCGTGTGTGCTTTTGAAAATGAAATTGATATATACGTCCACTTGTATTTTTGTCCATCTGATGAATTAAGCATTTTCCAACTGATTTTTATAGTTCGTTCCTATGTTGTACTGTTATTCTACTGTCCAATGTTAGGGGAGGGTTGGAATCCCGCTAAAATGTTTAACCCCGCAATATTATGTATGTATGTGTCTGTACCAAGTTAAGAGCCTGTAATTCAGTGGTTGTCGTTTGTTTATGTGTTACATATTTGTTTTTCGTTCATTTTTTTTATATAAATAAGGTCGTTAGTTTTCTCGTTACTATTGTCATTTCGGGGCCTTTTATAGCTGACTATGCAGTATGGGCTTTGCTCATTGTTGAAGGCCGTACGTTGACCTATAGTTGTTAATCTCTGTGTCATTTTGGTCTCTTGTGAAGAGTTGTCTCATTGGCAATCATACTCTATTTATATATATATTTATAGTATACAAGGTATTATCCCGCAGCTAAGATTTGTCACTCTTTAAGAACGCATGCACATCCGTAAAAAAAACGGACGACTACCGGATGTACAACGGACACTTCATCAGTTGAATGTCCGTTAATTCAAAGTATTGAACATGCTCGAAATTCTCCAAGATAAGATAAGATAAGATAAGAAAACATAGATACAAATAAGCAACACAAGCTCTAAGGAGCTTTGACCGAATATAAAAACATATAAATAACATAAAAACAGTGCATTTTGACATATAAAAATTTGTCCACCGGACAACGGAAGTCTTACGGACATGAACGGATTGTAAAAAGTATAATCCGTTTGCGCTATCCGTTAAGGTGTAACATGCAATACAAAATTTGTTATCGTTGAAAAAAAAAAAAAAAAAGGTGTAACATGTGCTTAAATCTCCGGTCACACCTTACCAGATAGCGCGAACGGACGCCGCACGGATAACTGTTTTTCAATTCGTTCGTTCCGTGAAACAAGTGTTGTTATCCGTTATAGACGACCGTACATATCTGTTTCATTCCGTTCAGTATCAACTTTATCAGTCGACGTCCGGTTGGTCCGGTGGAAAAATTTTAGCATGTTAAAAACCTTTGAACGGACGTTCAACGGATGAAGTGTCCAGTAGGCGTCTGTTTTTTGTTTACAATACTCGTCCGTTCTGTGTTCGTTTTGTATCTGTTACTCGTCCGTTAAACATCCGTTGGAGGTCCGGTAGACAGGTTCACTAACGATCTTTACCGGACATATAAAGCATAAAACGGATATGAGACGGACATGAACAGAAGGATAACAGAACGATAATTGATTATAAAACGGATACACACCAATTGAAAATCGCGTCAGGAAATTTTTTTTATTGGTATGTTGGTTTTCTTTAGTATCATGCATATTTACGGCTTTTTATAGCTGACTACATGTATGCGGTATGGGCTTTGATCATTAATGAAGGCCGTATGTTTACCTATAGTTGTTAATTTCTGTGTCATGTTGGTCTCATGTGGAGAGTTATCTCATTAGCAATCATACCACATCTTCTTTTTTATATGATCTTCTAAATCACGATCAGGCAAAGTTATTGGCTTTTTATTCTGATATTTGTTTTCTAATTCTTTTCAACCCCTACCATTTCTCGGCATACTACAAGTCCGTTTTATTTGTTCATTACATAACGGACATAAAATGAAAATTCACATTAAATATCTGCATTCCTGCATCAAATTTTGCTGACTAAATAGAAAGTCTGGACCTTTGGTTCTCTGTTTTTTTACGATCCAAGATGGAGGAAGACACCCATACCACCTTAAAATCGTTTTGAGTTACTCTTAAATTTCCTAGCTGTTAGTTCCCTTTTTTTAATAAATGTCGGGCGGATATTGAGAATACCCTGGGCACACTAGACCACGATCGCACAACGCTCACGGCGATCTAAAATAAATTCAAATCGTGTTGAGGTCGTGGTATAAGTGGCATAAAATGTCACGGAAAATTCGTTATTTTCATGTTTTTTTTTCTGCTACAACGTCCTCATTACGCTTCTATACAACGATCCTGCTACGATTATACCACGTTCTCTTCTCACCACCTTTATTCTGCGCATAAGTTCTTGTGGACAGGCCCACCTTTTTTCAACCAAAATCCGGTATTTTTTTCGTTTTGTATTGATTTCAATAATTTTATCGTTTTTCTGTTTCATTGGAACAAAAACATGCTAGTAGAAGTAGTAGTAATATATATATAGTGGTAGAGACAGAGGTCCTCCGGCGTTATCCTGATCCAGTAAAAATGTTGGACCGACCAATCCAACCTGAATCACAACATATTGCTGGTCAATGTAGATCAAATAACTATGTTTTAATAATTACATTAGATGTATGTTTCATTACTATACGTTATTCTGATTGGCTAACGGCACATCATGTGTTATTCCTTAAGCTGTTGTATCACTCATTAAAACTTCTCATTCATGATGACACGAGGTCCCACAATAAAGTGCACAGGTAAATGAAATAAAAACTTGATAAAAGGCGTGTTCTCATGATCCTATAGGTAAAAATGTAATTATAAGTATTGAATGCTTTTTTTGTAACTTTATAGGGTTGTAAAAGCGTTGACCGTGCGCACATTTTAAGTATGAAGCGCTTCCTTCGGTCAACGCTTTTACACCCCAATAAATTTACAAAAAAGAGCATTCAATTCTTAAATGAAAGATAGTGGAAATGGTTGGGCCCGTTGGAAAAAAGAGACATGAGGTCCAAAATACATACATACAAAACCTAGAGAGCTTTTATACCTTTATGTGAAAATGACAATGAGAACGACTATAGAGCTGGAAATCGTCGTAGTAATATGATCGTAGTCAGGTCTTAAGAATTGCGTGATGAGGACACCGGGCTTGATCGTACTAGAATCGACTTTTGTAAAGGATACGGTCTTCGGAACTGCTAAGCATAACCGTAGAATAGTCGTAGTGGTTGGGTCGCATTAATACGGTATAGTCTAGTGGTTCAGGGGCGGATCCAGCCATTTTAAAAAGGGGGGGTTCCAGCTATATGCTCCCATTCAAATGCATTGATCGGTCAAAAAAAAAGGGGGTTCCAACCCCCGGAACCCCCCCCCCTCTGGATCCGCGCCTGTGGTTGTATTAAGGTAGCAGTAACATCGACGTTAGATCGTATAGCGCAGTAAATGTATCTGCGACTTGAATCGCGCTCAAGATACGATGGCACAGCGATCTTTGTGGACTACGACCTTTACGCGCTCCTACTTAGACATGATTTCGCAACGACATATCACGATTGTTTTGAACATGTTGGCTACTCTCAATACGATCTTCTAGACCTCAAGACCGTACCACGACAATACTGCGATCTACATAATCGTAGTACAATCGTCAAAAGCATTATTTTTTATAGTCTAGAGATCGTAGTGCGATCATGGCCTAGTGTGACGGGGCCTGGGGTATACTATAAATGTTGCTGAATATTACCAAATATTAAGGATGTGCCCTAAATACAGTTGTAAACAAACAATCCAAGGTATAATCATTTCAATACAACACGTGTTATTACGCTAAGTTGGACTGCATAAAGCGGCAGTTTCAAAATCGATAATTTTTTTTGTGATAAGTAATATAATGACAAAAATGACATATTTTACTAACAAATAGATTATCACCACCATTAAGAAGTCATCCTGTATGAAAAATTAAACCTAGAAAAGGGGGTCTGTTCGATTGAATAGTTTTTAACTATTTTATTTCTTTATAAATGTAAGCATTTTCGACATTAAATAAAGTCTTTTAGGAATCGAAATCATCTAATAAAAACATAATAATAAATAAATATTGTAAAATAATCTTATTTATACTTGTAAAGCATGCATTTTTCTATCGGCAATTCTTGAAATTGTATCAGTATTTAGATTTTAACTTACCACAGACAGAAAACATATATATCACTTAACCGCAAAAAGGTAAACTCGAATAGTACCGCTCACTGATAAAGTTTCGTTGTTCATTTTGGGAAATAACTTTATTTTTACAACAGCAATTACATTTAATTATTTAAATTAAACTTTAGCATAGCTATTTTAGCAGTTTTTGTCTTTATATAGTAATATTGCATGCGTTTAGGATTGCTAGTCGTAGTTAATTTGAACTTTGAAACCTCAGCGCCAATATTTTAACAATAATATACTTTATGACACAAAGTTACCAGAAAGTCTCAACATTGTGACAGAAAGACTCAACCAGTACCTTTTTAAATTATATCTCAACCATTTAGAATTTTTCATTTTTCTGCTTAGAATAGGCTTGACAAAAAATGTTTTTGCAATTTACAGACGTGGTTATCGTAAAGCATAAAAAAAAACACAAATAATTGACATATTTTCTTGCTAGGTCATTAATATCATAGCAGTTTTATCGGATTCAAAGAAAGTAAACATGATAATCCGTAGAAGAAAAGTGATTGTGACTTCAATTTCAGATATTTTGAACCAAACAGAGACATATTAGCTACAATTATCATTTATCTATGGCATGACATTCTCCTATTTTACAAAAAAGTCATTGATTTTCAGTAAATTGACGAAAAATCGACCTACCCTGTGTTTATTTTGGATATTTTGAACCAGAAAGACTCAACAGGCCTAGGAAGTGCCAGAATACTTTTTTCCGTCTCAACATTTTGGTTGAGATTAGATGGTTTACCAGGCGTGTTGGTACTCGATACGATAATTTTAAAGTTACATTATACAATTCAAATTTTGTTTGGATTTTTTTAATTTCTATGGCCAGCAAGAATTCTTTATCTGAAAATGAATTGCAAATAATATTCTTTTATATCGTGTAATTGCTCTGGTTTTGCTAGTGTAACAACCGAAAATTATTTCAAATACAATTAATTACCAAAATGCTTGATTTCTTGATGGGCAACATATTTGTTACGTTTATTACGTTGCGAGGACGCGTTTTTATCAAATGATTGGCATTTCACCTGGAACCAAATGTGATCATAATCTTGCCGATGTTTTTTCAATATTCATTTCATTCTGACTTCATAGTGATAGTTTTTAGGATTAACAATGACTTCGTTCTAAATAATCAAAATTTGATGAATATTCTTAACACATTTGTCTCAACGAACATGAACTAAAGGATATACAGATTAAGTTCAGTCTTCCTATTATCTTGAATTACATCTAGACATTGGGAATGGGGTCGTTAGACGGGTGCCACATGTGGAGCAGGATCTGCCGTCCCTTCCAGGGCAACTGAGATAAGTTATTGATCGGGTAAGTGTTGCTGTTGTTTCCCTATTTATGAAAGGTTTGTCTCGCTTGACGGATTATAAAAGCAATATATATGTATACCGTTTTTGGAGTCGGCAGCGGCGGCGTCAACAATGGGTTAGTGTAGTATAGTGTAGTGTATGAAGTCTAGATTATGATAAACCACTAGTGGTGAGTCAAATATACTTGGTATGCAGTTGGATTAGTATTTGCACACCTTATTACCATGGAGATTAATTGGCCCTGACCCCTTAGTTATGGTCTTTTGACTTTGCAACTGTTGCTTAGTTTTCATGTATAAGTCTGTGATTAGGTCAGTTTATAGGGAACAACTAGTGCGTTAATGGTAATTAGTATGCAGTTGTATGAGCATTAACATAGATCATGTCTATTGACTTTGAAAAGTTTTGCTTAGTATTCAGGTTTGTGATTTTGTAGGTTTATGGGGAACTACTAGAGGTAGGTCAATGATATTTGTTAGGCAGTTGTATTTGCATTGGTACATTTCATTATCATGGAGATTAATTGACCCCGCTCCCTCAGTAATGTTTTATTGACTTTGACGTTTTGCTTATTTACATGCTTTAGTTTGTATTTAGATATGTTTGAAGATAACTACTTATGATAAGTCAATGGTATTTGGTATGCAGTTGTATTAGTATTGGCATATCTCATTTTCATGGAGATTGTTTAGCCATGTTCCTTCAGTCATGGTTTATTGACTGAATATTTGCAAACCTTACATTGCTATTTTAATTTCAACATTTGCATGATCCAAATTACCAAAAAGAGAGATAGCAGTTTATAATAACCTATATATAGCTATAGTGTTTGTTTGTGTTGTTCACACATCGTTGTCAATAAAATGGAATTTGACGGGACTCTCACACAGGTGAGAGGTTTAGCCAGGTTTAATTCCCCGTTTTGTATGTAAGAAAATGACGGTTCTACGTCAGGAATATGACAGTTGTTATTCATTCATTTGATGTGTTTGAGCTTTTGATTATACCATTTGATTTAGGACTTTCATTTTAGAATTTCCTCGGAATTCCGTTTTTTGTGATTTTACTTTTTTTTATCACCACACTTTGCGACAAAAGGGATGGTTTTAGTTTCATTGTGAGTACGTCATTTCTAGGTAGCAACATTCAAGTAGCGACTGCATCAGCAATATATATCGATCCATTGATACGATATTCCAGAGGTTTCCAATCATAGTAAGAATGTTGAGCCGACAAGGAAACTATTAAACAATGAGTTCCAAGTAGTGTATATGAAATATCTCCTTCTTAAAGTTTGAGGACGCCATTGCAAAATCATTGACCGTTATGGCTTATCAGTTTCATAGATGACGACGGATTATTTCCGATTGTCGTTACCACAAACATGACAAACCCTCCTTTTCCCCAAATCGTGACATGCCGAATAAACTTATTATCACGTTTGTCTTTACATAAGGAACACAACAGGAGTCACATATGGGGTATGACCCTCCTATCCTTCCGGAGCACCATAAACCCCGGACTTTGCTTGGGTTAGTGTTGCCAAGTTTTAGTTTTCTATTTTTTTGTGTTTTTATACTGTAACTTCCCTTGTGTTCTTTTTTGTTTTGCCATTGCGCTTAAAGTTTATTTCAACGTATGTATATCTGTATATCGGAGAACTTTCCATGAAAAATAAAAATGTCCATGCAGACAGTAAACATGATTGACGGGATCGCTTCTCTTAAATAGTACATAATCAGGCAGGCATCAGAGATAGAACTAGGGATTTTTTCCGAAGTAAATGCGCTATCTTTCAACACAGAGGTTGCTTCTTGAGTCCCTGATTCTCTAATAGGAACTATTTTTTGGTAACATTTGGCGCCTAAAAAACCGCAGGGGTTAGTTAGAATTATATGACAAGGACAAAGGTTGTGAGAGACAAAATAATATGATGTGTCTCGAGTAGGGGGTTTGCGACTAGTTTGGTAAGAAATTATAACGCTCAGTTAAAGTGATAGCTTCGAACAAAGGGATCTGTACATCGAGTCCTGTATGAATTAAAATCTCCGGTTACAGCTGAATGAATCTAAGGTGTACATTACGTTTTTTGATGTACAGATTTATCTAATTCACTGTTTAATTTAAGTGATTTCACAAGTACATATTCTAGAATCGCTTGGTCTATCTCTGCCTGTTTTGATACACAAATTACAATTTGATTAAGTGATTGATAGATTGTTGATTGCTTAACTTCCTGTGGAAAAAAATCGTTAAACCAGGATAAAATAAACGGAATAAAGTTTCGAAAATTTAGACAAAAGTAGCGATCAATAAGTATTTTTTACTGACAATGAGAAAACGTAAGACTGTTGACTGATAAACTGCCAACTTTGACATATTTAAATAATAGTCGTGGAACTTCGGACAATTATCGTGCATGCAACGACACTTATTAAATTGGATTCTTCTTGAGATATATTTAGGATTTCGGGACGTACGATAGGTTAGAATATGATTATTGATACCACCAGGTCGGAGAAGATATTACTACAAAATATTATAAATATAGAGTAGTTAGACGAAAACAAAATGCCTCTAGAAGACTATAAACCGGCCCCTTCCACACTCTTCAATATTGCAATGTTGCACTTTTTAACATAAGAAAATATCAAAGCACATACATTGTCTTCTTCCCTAACAGAAACACAAATACTTCATTGATTCAAAATTTGCAACGCTCAAAATAATAAAATGAAAATGAAGAAAAAAAGATGATCTTCATACTATTCCATATACTGGTGCTCGTTTCATAACTTTTGAATCATCGCCTCTCCCCTTAAATGTGTATGTATATGATACACCGGAGCATTGGAACGGTTATTTTATCGTATAACTGCGTTTTACCTATAGTCCTGAACATTCATGAAATATTAGCCACTGGACGATAACTGACAACTTCGCGTCTATCTTCAAAACGTGTGTACTGTTAAATCGTCATTATAAAATCCACAATATATATGGTGCAAAATTTCTAAATTTATTCAACATTACTATTTAAAAACATTGTAGCATCATTTTTTTAGCAAATTTCGATATTCCACTTTGACAATTTGCTGAAAGTGTACTGCAACAAATAAAAATAACTGTGAATCTTGTCGTTAAATTTAGACTAACGTACTTTAATAATGTCAATGAAATGTTAATCGTGAAACTCGTGCTTAAAAAATTCCCGCAGAAATGTGTGTACTCGTGGTTTACGTAAGTAACGTATCGGAAGTAAGTGTATTTGACACTATTTTTCTCTGTTTGATTATATTAAAATCGTGTATTATTTGCGATATTATTTCTTTTATTTTAAATCAACTTTTGATTTAGAAAAGAATGATGTTTTACTAAAACGAAGACTCTTTTAACTGTTATTGTACAAATGAAATACGTGCTCCCTTTACGTTCGTTCGTGCCTTTCGTCAATTTGTAAGAAAGCTCTAATATTACCTACCGGTATATAATTTTTTTTTAACATTGCAAGGTTATATATATGTTGAGGTATATAAGTCAGTGAAAAATTTGCATAATACATATTAAAGATTTAACATGTGATATAGTCATGATAGTATAGATCCACAAATCCAACTGACGTTAAGGTAGAAATAAAATAATGTTATAAATGGAAATTTTCAAACGTATTGATTTAATTTGTCAAGATTGTGTGTATCACTTACTAAGAAATCATGAAATATTCAAAAACGTACGAACATTTTATTTAAAAAAGAAACTTTTTGCCATGTCTACTTATATTCTAAAGGGAAAACACGTGCATACTTAAAAATATTAGAATTTAACATGTGCATATCTTTTAAAGACATGAGTTTTCGGGAATTTTCACTAGAAAATGAACACCTGTCACTTCTAATGAATGCAGTTTGCCTTTGGTGAAGTTACAACAAAGGTTTGTGAACCAATACCCTACGATTAAGAACATTATCCAGCCAGAGGATGCATATACACATGTACATATTGCTGGAAGCACGGCCGACGGCTGAACAATTCAAGACAAATATGACAATTTTTATTCAAGTGACACCGATCTGATTTTGATTCTTGATACGTGTAAAGTTTACGAGGATATAATGGAACAAATTTGTGAAGGAGATTTAGATTCAACACTTCATGTTCTCCGATTTTTTCAAGAGGCATATGTCTTAAAAAATAATATTAAAGAAATGCCTCATGAAGTAATCAGATCATTGTCTTTGGAACATTTTAGAATTCATGGTCCTGTCGTGAATACTGATATTTCACTTTTAGATGGAATATCATTTTTTACTACTATAGGAACTTTGAGGTCCGTGAATTCGATGTTGCAGGTATTGAAGCACACAAGCCCTCATCCAGTAATTCACGTTTAGATATTGTTCCTTGTTTGAAAGGTAAAACATGGCCATCGGAGGCTATAGAGTGGACCACAAGAAAGAGGTTATTCAATTGGCCGTCAAAAGAACCCTACGACAATATAATAAAATCGGGCTACTTGCTTGCTGGCGTCGGATGTAAAGAGTCGACAGAACAAGAATTTCAATGGAGAGTATCTTTTAACGAAGCCGAACTCTTATTAATTAACTCTTGCAATGAAACGCACATTCATTGCATTTGGCTTTTAAAATTATTGAAGAATGAGCTTTTAAAAGTAGCTGAAAAAAACATCACATCATACACAATGAAAACTTTAATGTTTTGGTGTCTTGAAGAAACATCAAATGAATTTTGGCAATCCTCAAATCTGCTTTTTTGTTTTTGTTATTGCATATAAAAATTAAAATCATATGTGGAGGAAAGCTTCTGTCCAAATTACTTTATCAGAAAACGAAATCTGTTTGATTCTAGTGAATTCACCAGTTCTCAACAAGCAAATGCACTAAAATGTATTGATGTCTATCTTGAGAACCCCAAAGGTGGCATCATTACACTTTTACCAACCTATAAAACATATGATATGCATAAACTAAAAATTAATAGTAAAACATATTTCATTGAACAATGGATTAAAATAAAAGTAGTCATGAAATGCAATATGCACTTTTCTTCTGTGCATTTACTGTTGTATTCATATGACGGATATAACACCAACACAAGTATTTCTAAATGTAAAGGTGCATTGGAAACATTGGTTAAAAAAAGTTATGCAAAACCTGACATCAAAATCTTGCAAAATTCGATTGGCGTTTTGCATTATATCCGTTTGAAGAAAGAAAGGAACTAAATGATCTAAAGTCAGTTGCGGATGCAGAAAAGCGATGGTTAAAATACATGAAATTGAGTTTTGGGGTAGACCTTACACACACCAGACTTCGTGAAGCTACATGTTTATAAGACTGTAATGCAATGAAAGAATGCATTGTAATTCTTCTTCGAAGTGTAACAGATCAAACACATCTTGAATGCATAAGTCAAAATTATATCAAGCTTATTATACAATTCGAGTATGCCACTTTTCAGACATTTTATCAGATGACCAGCAGAGTGAAAATTAGCGAAATCGATATATACAACACAGTTATTAAACAAGACTTAATTATTCAAGATACATATAGAACATTTAAACAATTCAAACAAATAAAGAAAGAGAGCCATGAAGTGATTACGTACAAATTATTCCGACTTTTATGGAAACAATGTTGGTTTGATGTTGCATTCATGCCAGCATTAGTGATAATTCTACCGAAACCAGCGGCTTTAGAGTTGTGTTCTTATAAAAGGGAAAATAATATAAGCTCTCACACAATTTCTTATGCCTTCCTTCTTGAATATCTTTGGCATGTGAAGAATGACGCAGACAACGCGGACAGGATACAGGTGATAGAGAAAATGAAATCTGTTGTAGATTGTCACTGACTCAGACGTACTTATAAATATAATTATTTTCTGTGATTGTATCTTACATTAATTTGTAGGATCCTTTACTATAGAAAATTGAGCTGATCTGTATCAATAACATCTCCATGCCTTATATATCATGTACTGTAGTACGACGCTAGATTAAAACTGACGAGGAAAGGTAACACACGGCCACCGAAAGCTTTATTTTGTAGAGCCCAGGTATCTATAGTAAAGGATCCTACAAATTAATGTAAGATACAGTCACAGAAAATAATTATATTCATAGGTACGTCTGAGTCAGTGACAACTCTACAACAGATTTATCCTTCGGATCGCCACCAATGATGGCGATACATGGCTGTGTACATAATATATATACAACTCGTCTAAACATCAAGCCAACAACCAACAATGTTAGATCTGTAAATTTGCTTTCGCAAATTTTTTTTTCTTCCCTCGCCGGGATTCGAACCCATGCTACTGTGATATCGTGACACCAAATCGCCTGCACTGCAGTCGTCCCGCTATTGTAGAGTTGTCACTGACTCAGACGTACTTATATATATATATACTGCAGCTGTGCTATGTGAGCAGTCAAATTGCGTTGACCGTTATTTGATATGTGATATACAGTCACTGACCGTACATTGTACATCACCTTGTTTATGACGTTGGAAACGTGTTTCCGTAAAGTTTTATTTATGATGTCAATCAAACATACAGGTTCGCGGAAAGTTTACGTCTTCCTCTCAGGATTAAGAAATGATGGTATATTATTTAAGAAATGTACAAAGAAAAAAAGCATGTCGCGACATTTTGCATTATGTCCTTTAATTTTTTTAAAAGTTTGATTTTCTGAAAAACTTTACTTTCAATGTCATGTTTTTAATTTTTCTTTAAGATGACGTGTCGTTACATTTGAAATATGTTTATTCCGAGTGTTAGCAAGATTTAATATCATGACAAATATAATTATCTTAAGAAGATATGTAAGCACATTTTAAAATGAAATCATTTGTTTGAAATTAAAGTATCATAACCTCATGAACTGTGGGTCATTGAAATTGGTAAGAAACCTATTTATTGTATTGAAACTTTTCTTTAATTTTATAAATGTAGTTAAATTACTAGGTGTAGGTTATAAGTCGTTAATTTAAATGTTTGTTTAAATATACTTATTTTATGAATCAATCATGTCGCTTTTTGTACACTAATTGTTATTACTATGACACCAGACTATCGGCCATTTCCTTAGTGTTTTTTGTTAAATGACGGAAAGAGACCACAAGAATAAAAACAAATACAGGAGGCAAGAAGTGTCGAAACGATACTAGTCAATATAACATTTTATTGACTTAGTGAGTATTGATTAAATTCATTATTCCTTTGTTATAAATAATTGTTCTCTACGTTTTATAGCACTTTTAAAGCTTTTTATAACTAATTAAAATAATCATAAGTCTTTCTATTCAGTAATTGTACTAAGACTAGTGTAACGAAAGTTTTTATTGAATTTTATATGTGTTTCTTCTATGAATGTTACCTCTGATGTCAAATAACATAGCTTAAAAAGTTACGGGATACAAACAGATTTTGTTAACAATAAATGATCTATTTATTTCTTTTGTCATATATAAAACATTGTCATTCCCTTATGTAGTGACTTTCTTCACATTTCAAGACTCATTAGAAATGGACATATCCGATATAGAACTCAGACATTTTTATCACTTACAATGCTTTATTTGTCATCTATAATGGTTTGAATAAATATTTTGTTATTGAAGAAATCAAGATTGATTCCTGTAGACTAACCCTGAGTTCAAATTCATTTATTCCCTTTGCATAAACAGATTTTAGGAAGGTTGTAGAAAGTTCATATTACTGCTTTTTCATGGTTTACTCCTGTATAAAATGGAATTTACAATAAAATTATAAGAAATGACTGTAATACTTTTTCGGTCTATTCGAAATAACAAGAAAAAAATGTGGTGCTCACTGTAAAATAACCCGCTATGCGGGTTGTTCAGTGTGCACAACATTTTTGATGTTATTTCTTCATAGATAGAAAAATATTACAGTCATTCCTTAAAAAAAGAATTTGTTAAATAACTTTAACAGTGAATTTATTTGTCGATTAAGGGGCCATATTTCATTTCTCAAGATATATGCACATCTTATGAACACATAAGCATGATCTAATGAATAACTCATTGATCATAATTTGAAAATTTGTTTATTTGATTGAAATTGATTGAGCTTGCGAGGTACGATACCTTTTTGCTACTGATGCACATGTGTATATATCGCATAAAATTTCACCTTCAATATTTGAAAGACATTGATTTTTTAATCGTTATTCGTATAGGACGCTAAACATTATACAGTTTGCAACCTTTGAAAGTACATCTTTTGTTCTACATATATAAACACAATATGTTTTCAAAATTATATTTTCTATAGCATGTATACCAAGCTGGAATGTCATTATTGTATTTAAAATGATTGATCACTAAGGAAAATGATTATGTTGCTTTTGATGTTATTTTTATGCCCCATTTATGGGCATTATGTTTTCTGGTCTGTGCTTCCGTTCGTCCGTCCATCTGTTAGTTCGTTCGTCCGTCTGTCTCGCTTCAGATTAAAAATTTTGGTCGAGGTATTTTTTAATTGAGTTGAAGGCCAATCAACTTGACACCTAAATATGTTCCCTATGATATGATCTTTCTAATTTTAAAGATACGCATTAGATTTCAGGTAGTCGGTAACGGTAGTCTGTTCCTCAATTCCTCTAACCATATCGTAAACTTGGATAAGTATGATGGGTTATATCGCTGCTGAGTCATTTTTATATGTTTGGTTAAATTTTCTGGGCATAAACATAGAGCATTAGGACAAAAATACAAGTTTTGACTATCATTTGGAAAACCTTTATCAATAGATATAATCAGATTAGGACACAAATGTTCAGGAGCCGTGTCAATGAAACTAGTATATGTCCTCAGATATGCCTTAGGATGTTATTTAGGATGGTCTTTGGACGTGTCTGAGATATGTCTTATGATGTAAAACAAAGCTATCGTAGGACTATTCTAACTACGATGATCTAATGGACCATCCTTACATGTTTATTTATTTTAAAAGAATATTGTAGAGAATTCAATGAGACATATTTTATTGTATTTCAGAATATGTGTTAAGGGAGGACATTTTTATTAATCAACAATCTACTCAAATAAAAGTTTTTAACGTAATACAAGAATATTATATACGATAAAAAATGAATATCATACAATAGAAATAAATTGTCACAAAATTTTGAAAAATGCGATAGTCGTGCTGCATTTGATTATGTAAAACTTGTCTGTCCTTATGTCCTCTCCATTTTACTACATTTATTGAATCAGGATAAGTATAACATTATTTTGTTTTACCACATTTAAATTATGATTATGGTTAGGTGGTAACAATGTTGTTAATGGTGATAATATTTTTCAAGCTTTAAAAAGGAATTATTTTAAATGAGCTACATAATATGACATCGTCGAACATACTTTTTGGAGGCTTTCTATATATTCCAATTACATATACAATTGTATATGGAAAACAATGTTGGTTAGTAAAGCACTTCAACTAATGACTCTGGAATATATCATTGTATTCATATATGTTTATCAAGTTAGTTCTAGAACATCTTCACATAGTTCTTTTAATATGCTTAATATGCCAAAAAAATCAAACTAAATAAAATTGAGAATGGAAATGGGGAATGTGTCAAAGAGACAACAACCCGACCATAGAAAAAACAACAGCAGAAGGTCACTAACAGGTCTTCAATGTAGCGAGACATTCCCGCACCTGGAGGCGACCTTCAGCTGGCCCCTAAACAAATATATACTAGTTCAGTGATAATGAACGCCATACTAATTTCCAAATTGTACACAAGAAACTAAAATTAAAATAATACAAGACAAACAAAGGCCAGAGGCTCCTGACTTGGGACAGGCGCAAAAATGCGGCGGGGTTAAACATGTCTATGAGATCTCAACCCTCCCCCTATACCTCTAGCCAATGTAGAAAAGTAAATGCATAACAATACGCACATTTAAAATTCAATTCAAGAGAAGTCCGAGTCTGATGTCAGAAGATGTAACTAAAGAAAATAAACAAAATGACAATAATACATAAATAACAACAGACTACTAGCAGTTAACTGACATGCCAGCTCCAGACTTCAATTAAACTGATTGAAAGATTATGATTTCATCATATGAATATCAGGCACAATCCTTCCAAACTGAATACTATAAACGCTCTTTTCTGAATTTGTCTGCAACTTGAAAATAAAAAAATGTAACAAAAATGTTTTGTTCAGAAAGTTTTAATCAACTTGCAACTTTAATAGTTTAACATTGTATCAATATTTTATTATTGATTTTTTGCCATATTTCTTGTTTTTATTTCTTCTAAGGACATCAAAACTTTTAGAACTATCCAATGTCATCTATCTATATATCCTAACTTTAGGACCAAATTTAGGATATATCATATTTAAGGAGACTTTCGTTAACCTGACGTAGGACTGAGACGTGTCTTAAGACCATCCTTAGACATATCCTAGTCATAGGACATCTTTGTTGACATGGGCACAGAATGATAAACTCACCTAATTGTCAATATCCGCCAAAATTGTCAGACGACTTCTGATACATTGATAGCAGTTGTTCCCCCATAACATGATAAATTTGCCCTTTTATTTGTATGCCCCAATTATGTTATTCATTCTGTTAATCCGTTCGTTCGTTCGTCCGTTCGTCCATCCCGCTTCAGGTTAAAGTTTTTGGTCGCGGTAGTTGGTGATGAAGTTGAAGTCCAATCAACTTAAAGCTAAGTACATATCTTCTTTGTGATATGATCTTTTTAATTTCAATGCCAAATTTGAGATTAATCCCCATTTTAACGGTCCATTAAACATTGAAAATGATAGTGCGGAGGGGGTACCCGTGAACTATGGACACATTCTTGTTTTTTTCTTAAATTGTCTTGAAAACAATAATAGATAAAGATAAACTTTAAATCACAGAAATGATACGCAAGACAAGTTCCACAAAACGTTTACAAGGTCAACCCCTTTTATATGTATTGCTCAGTGATAAGGATTTTAACATTTGTCTTTCGGTTTTCTTTTATATCTTAAAAATTATAATAAATAGATTGAAACTGAAATAAGAAAAATGATCAGAAAGACAAAATCTAAAATAAAGACGTTATGGAGGATATTTTTGGTTATATCTTCATTGCACTTATGCTCTTTGGGACGATTTTTCACAATTTGTAGGCGTTTTTCCTCGTATGATCAAAAAAATATAGTTCATTGATAAGAGATTAAGGTCAGGTGTTTCCTATGTGATGCAAAGTGTCCCAAGTAAAAGAAAGTAATTCAAAGTAGAAAAATACAAGAAATGCATAGTATTTGAAAACAAATAATTCAAAGTAGTTAAATACACGTAATCTAATCCTTGAACCCAAGTTATACAGAATATAATGAATAGTTGTATCTTTTTCAAATCTAAATCTCTTTGATTTAATTCAACATTTGAACACAGCTTATCAATGGCAGAAGAATGTTGGATTAAAATTACCTAAAATAAGTAATTAAAAACTTGCTATTTAGAACTGGAATATAATTATTTTTGAAAATATTCGGCGAACAAGTGCCTGTATTGTAAGACCCCGTAAATGAATGTTTTATGTAATAGAAAATTGCTGTTAATTGAAAAACGCAACCTTTAAATAGTATTACCACGATATTAAAAAGATCCAAATAATCAGAGTTAGTATCTTAATAAATTTAAAGTCTTATCCCAACGGTGTTGACTTTTTTTTTTTTTTTTTATTTAAATTTATCATATTTTATTGAAATCTGTACATTTGTTAGTTTAAAACATCAAGTACCGGTACCTTATCCCGGCCTCGTTAACATTAGTAAATATCATTTTAATACAGTTGTTAGTATTTGTTAGTATTATACATTCAATTTTCAATATTTGGAAAAAAACAAAAAAATATACCATGTCAGTAATTTCAAAAAGAAAGAAGTTTACTATTAAGATTTTCAAACATAATTATCTGTATAAAAAATGCACAGGTTAAGAAAAAAAATATATATATATTGTTTTTTGTATTAAATTTCTTTTTTTCTTATTTGCACATCAACATAATAAGTTACACACTTTTGTATGCATAATAGTTATATACACTAAAAAGAAGATATACAATATATTATTAAATAGACACAGCTGTTTTTGTTTGATACATTGCAGATAATGATTTTAAGAAAGAGGCTGTTTGGATATGAAATATATACATTATATGTGGAGTCTATTTGGTTTTTGTTTTTTTGTTTTTATGATAATAAAGGAGTCCAGGGGTTCCAGCAGTTTTCTGCCCTACTGAGTAATTTATTTTTATAGAATATCTTTTTTTCTATTAATAAGTTTTCCTTTAAATAATTTTTAAGTGCTATTATATTGGTTTGTTCCATAGCTAATTTGCTTCTATAAATGTAGAATTTTGTTAATAGAAGTATCAAGTCTCTTATATCATTTTTATCGGTTTTTGTTAAAATACCAAATAAAACCAAATCAATATTTAAAGTTAGTTCTATTTCTGTCTTCTCAAATATCCAGGAGTCAAGGTCTTCCCATAATTTTGATATATATGAACACGTCCAGAATATATGTTCTATTGTTTCGACCCCTCCGCACCCAAAACTACAAATATTTGTATCTTTAATTTTTATTTTAAGGAGAAGTTCATTGGTGCCTAAAATTCGATGTATTATTCTGTATTGAAACCACTGCAATTTTGAATTTTTTGTAATATAAAAGGGCAATACATGGATATTTTTCCAATTGAAGTTCGCATTGAGAATTAATGACCATTTTTTCACATTTTTGTTTAGGATTTGATTTTTTACCATTCAAAATATTATACATATCTTTTGAACCTTTTTGGGATTCAAAAAAAAACTTTAATACTGAGGGCAAAACTGGACCGTTTTCTCTCTTTAAGTCATTTGGACATATTTGATATTCTTTTAAATACTTTTTTATTGACAAAATTAGGCCTTGATATGTGAGAAAATTAGTTTTAATATTGTATACATTATTAAAGTGATCAAAAGTCATAAAGTTTCCATCTTCCTGTAACAAGTCATTGATCAGCCAAACCCTTTTTTTTGTCCAATCTTTATATAATACTGAATGGTTACCAATCTTTATTCCATCATTCTTCCATAAAGGGCATGTTTGAATTTGAGAGTTATTTTGTACATTTTGAAGATCTTGCCAAGCATCAAATACTTCTTTCCAAAATGGATTATTCAACTTTTTATAAGGACCAAGAAATTGCATTTCCAAAAAATTCAGATTTTCTGAAAAGAGGAATAGTTTTACTAGTTTTGAATTATTTCTATTTATTCTTCTTATCCAGGTTAATTTAAGACCTTTTATGTAGTTTTCAATATTAATCATTTTTAGTCCTCCTAAACAGTGCGGTTTGGATAAGGTGTCTCTATTGACTTTATCTGGTTTGTTATTCCAAATAAAGGAAAATATTTTTTCAGTAAAATGTTTAAGCTGTGTGCTATTTGGACTAGGTATGGACAGGAATAGATGGTTTAATTTTGATATTATAAGTGTTTTTATCACTGTTATTTTTCCAATTGGTGAGAGTATTTGATTAGTCCAAGTTTTTATAATGTTTTCAATTTCTTTCAACCTGGGGTTATAGTTTAAATTTTCAATTTCACTAATATCCACTGAGAAATTTATCCCAAGAAGTGTAAATCTGCTGGAACCCCATTCCAATCCCCACTTAACACACATAGTTTCTTGGCTAAACTTTTTCTTCCCAATCCAAACAACCTTGGTCTTGTCTAAGTTTATATTAAGACCTGATAAATCTGCATATTTATCTAGAGTACGGAGAGATGCATCCAAAGATTCAGGTGATCCATCAAGTATAAGAGAGGTATCATCTGCATATTGTGAGATGAGATACTCTGAGTCATCTATAGTGATTCCTTTTACTTTGTCATTATTTCGTATAAGTATACCAAGTATTTCTGCACATAGTAAAAATATATAAGGTGATAGGGGATCCCTTGTCGACAGCCCCTCTGAATCTCAAAAAAATCTGAGAGATGGCAATTTTGAGTTACTGCAGATTGAATTTTGGTATAAAAAGTAGTGATCCAATGTTTAATAGAAGGTCCAAATTTAAAAAAGTCTAAAACACTTTCAATAAAACTCCAAGAAATTGATTCAAATGCCTTTTCAAAATCAATAAGGACGAGAATACCAGGTATATCATGTGTTGACTTTTATTGTCAATATTACCATTTTTACTTATTTTTGTATTGTCTAAGTATTAAGAAAGAAGAAAGAGAACCAAAAAAAAAACAACATTTGGCGTATTTTTTTGCAATTTGTTTTTCAATTTTTAATAAAAAAAACCAATATTCTTCTATAAAGAATTTGCTTACTTTCGATGTAATTTTGTTTTATATTCCTTTTCAGAAATTTGAAAATATGTTCTAATATGACGGCATATTATCGTCAACCATTATAATCGCAATATATCTACCTTTAGCACAAACGCAGTGATACACAAAAACGGCTGTTCCGCCCTACGACCAACTGATTTATACTGCCAAATATTCTCAATTTTCGACATCAAAACCCCCAGTTTAAGTAGGCCAAGATTCAGATACAATATATTTATCTCTATTCTACAGCAAAAATAAACAAATCAGTCCATTTCAATTTATTTTTCATGGTAAATTTCATTAAACGAAAATTCCGCGAAATGATGTTATTGTCTTGGCAACGATAAAAGGTGACGTCACAAGTATGTTTCCGTAAACAAAAAATCAAATTTACATACCGAGAATTTTAAAGCTTCTTGTACGCCTCAGAACGAATAAAATTACATTGGAAGAAAATATAGAAGTGAAAAATGCGATTAAAAAAAATAATCATTGAATTATATGGTACTACTAATATTACCAAAATTGGGTAAAATGGAACAGCCAAAACAGAATCGTATGTAAAGGTTTGTTAACTACATGACCGAATTTGACCTATTCGACTTGAAATAATTAATGGCGGCTGTAGATTTGTTTTCATTTAACCATGGGTTCGGCATTTATATTCTTATTTCACCCCTCGCTAACGGTCAGGGTTAAATAATCAAATACAATGCCAAACCCATGATTAAATGAAAACAAATCTACGGCTGCCATGAATTATTTCTTAAACAGAATTATCTGTATAAGTGGGTACATTTTAAAATGATATCATTGTTAAAAACCAAAGTATCATGACTGAGTGATTGACATTTGAAAGAAACCTATTCATTTTTTTAGAAATTGTGTTTCTTTAATATTTTTTTAATTTAGATAATTTACAAGGTTAAGGTTATAAGTCATCAATTTAAATAGATTTAAAAATGTATTTATTTTATAAAGCATTCATACCGCTTCTTAAACACTTATTTTCACTACTATGACATCAGACAATCGGCCATTTTCCTTTGATTTATTTTCTTAAATTATAGGTAGAGACCACAACTATAAAAAAATACAGGAGGCAAGAAGTGTCGAAACGATACTAGTCAATATAACATTTTGTTGACTTAGTGAGTATTGATTAAATTCATTATTCCTTTGTTATAAATTTTTGTTCTCTACATTTTATAGCTTTTTAAAAGCTTTTTATAACTAATTAAAATAATCATAAGTCTTTCTGTACAGTAATCGTAGTTTAGTATGACGTCCATTATCACTGAACTATAACAAATATTTTTAATGGGGCCAGCTAAAGGACGCCTTCGGGTGCTAGAATTTCTCGCTACATTGAAGAGCCATTGGTTGCCTTCGGCTGTTGTCTGCTATATGGTTGGGTTGTTGTCTCTTTGACACATTCCCCATTTCCTTTCCAAATTTTATTAAAGTAATGTCACGAAAGATTTGATTAATTGTTGTGTTTGTTTCTTCTGTGAATGTTACCTCTGATGTCAAATGACTTAAAAAGTTACGGGATACAAAAACATTTTGTTAGTGCAAACATGTTTGTAGAAAGTTAATGATCTATATGTTTCTTCTGTCACATATAAAAAATTGTCATTCTCTTATGTAGTGACTATGTTCACAACAAAAACACTCATTAGAAGTTGACATATCTAATAGAACTCCGACATTCTCATCACTGATGATGTTTGATGAGGTGTCTATAATTGTTCAAGTAAATATTTTATTATTGAAGAAATCAAAATGGTTTACTGAATACTAAACCTGAGTTTTATTTGATTCATTTCATTTTGCATAAAAAGACCTAGCAAGATTGTAGAAAATGAAATCTCAGACAGAATATTCATAAAAATAAAATCGTTTTATACTTTAAACAATGAATAGTCTAAGATTGAACCTCAAACTTTTTGCAACAGAAAATGTTTTAGTTTATATCTATAGCAGTAATCCTCAAATATACACAGATAAAAGTCCCATAAAATCTTACTTGAGGAAAACTTAAACTTTGCATTTGTAATATCTTATGGAAATAAACATTGGAAAGATAGATAACTCGGCCAAAAAATAGTCTTTTTTTGTCAGATAAGAGTTGATCATCATACGGGTATTTAGTTTAAAAAATGTGTGGCGTGACCCGGCCAACCAACCAAGATGGCCGCCATGGCTAACATAGAATGTAGGGGTAAAATATAGATTTTGGCTTATTACTTTGAAACCAAAGCATTTAGAGCAAATCTGACAAGGTGTTAAATTGTTTATCAAGTCAATATCTGTCTGCCCTTAAATTTTAAGATGAATTTGACAGCTGGTTGTTGTGTTGCTGCCCCTAATTGGTAATTTTTAAGGAAATTTTGCCATTTTGGTTATTATCTTGAATACTATTATAGATAGAGTGACTGTAACTGCAATAATGTTCAGCACAGTAAGATCTACAAATAAGAACTAAAGGGCCAATTTCATTATATATATACAACATTGTAAGTAGCAAGAGTGTTCAGTAAAGCAAGATCTCTAAACACATCACCATCACCAAAACACAATTGTGTCATGAATCCATCTGACGATGTGTTTTCTTTGTTTGATATGCATATAGACCAAGGTGAGCGACACAGGCTCTTAAGAGCCTCTAGTTAAAAACCGTTTTAAATAGACATAATCAGGCTAGGACACAAACGTGAAGGGGCCGTGTTAAAGAAAGTATCCTAGGATATGTCCTGAGATATGTTTTAGAATGTTATTTAGGATGGTCTTTGTCTGAGACATGTCTTAGTATGCAAAACAAAGCTATCGTAGGACAATTCTAACTACGATGGTCGTAGGACCACACTTACACGTTTATTTATCTAGAAAGAATATTGTAAAAAATTCAATGACACATATTTTATTATATGTCAGTATATATGTAAAGGGAATACTCTTTTACAAAACAACAATGAGTTTCTTACGCCAATAAAAGTAAAACAAAAATTGTAAAATGCGATATTCGTGCTGCAATTTGTGTATGTAAAACTTGTTTTGTCCTAATGTCCACTCCATTTCATTATATCTATTGAATCAGGATAAGTTGTAAAATTCTTTTTTTTTACCACATTTAAATTATGATTGCACAATTTGGTAAGGTACAAACAATGTTGTTGATGGTGATAGTATTTTTCAAGCTTTATTGGGAATTATTTTAAATGAGCGACATAATATGACATCGTCAAACATACTTTTTGGAGGCTTAATATTTATTCCCATTACATATAAACTTGTATATACAAAAAAACAATGTTTGTTAGTAAAGCACTTATCAAATGACTCCGCAATATCTCGTTGTATTTATATGTGTGCATCAAGTTAGTTCTAGAACATCTACCACTTAGCTCTTGCGATATGCTAAATATGCCCCAAAAAAAAATCAAACTGAATACTATAAACGCTCTTTGCTGAATGGGTCTGCAACTTTAAAATAATGCAACACAATCGATTCTTCAAAAAGATTTTGAAAAATAAATGTTTTGTTTAAAAAGTTTAATTTTCCTCACAACTTTAAATAGTTCAACAATGTATTAATATTTCTATTATTGAGTTTTCGCCATAATTAGGTCTTTCCACTTTTCTGTGGAAAGACCTATTGTTTTTCTTCTGATTATTTTTTTTTTTTTTCTTCCGCCTAATTTTGTTCTTGCGATAAACATTTGTTTCGCAATATGTCGCTTAGATATTTGGTATATGATATCGAACAGTTTATGCACTTTTGAAATTTACCCTGCGTAAACGAATACTTTTCTTTGTAGGAGTTATCTCCCCAAACACTGTTTTCCTTGTTAGCGCATCATCTTCGCAACCGTAAAAGATTATGACAAATTTATTTTACAAAATTGCTCGTTATATCCTTCGCATGATTTGTCCTATTTTGACCGAAGCGATATGACCGCTCCATATGAGAGTTATTTCCCCTTATGCATCTGATATAAGTGATATGAATTTCTATCTTATAAATCATAAGTGATAGAGACCTAGGATCTTTTGATTTGAGGTCCTTGGTCCCAAAAAATGAAAATTAGGTCAAGGTCAAAGGTCAAGGTCATATTCTAATATTTGAATTTGGCTTATTTTCACTTATATCCAAAGACTCTATAAGATATCAACAAATTATTTTTACTAAATTGTTAGTTGCGACATGTCGTAAGATGTAAATTTTGATTGCAAGCGTACGTTGAATGTAAAAGGGAGTTTTCTCCCCTCTTGTATTTAAAAATATGCGTTTGGTGATATAACTCATTAACTAAATATAATAAAGACCTATGGTCTTTTGATTTGAGGTCCTTGGTTTATGACCTTGAAACTGATCTCCTGGTCATAGCTTAATTTGACGTTCTAGATTTTGACCTTTGCTTTTATTCTATATGTATACATGATAAAGATATACAACTTTTAGAAAAAGATATCAAACCATTTAACCTTGTAAAAAACAACCGGAAGTGACCTTTTGTAAACCGGAAATAGCTATTTTTTTGTACTTTTTAATATAAAAGTATATAGAACCAGATATTTTTGGAATCAGTGTCAAGTAAATATTCAAATATAATCGGAAGTAACATTTTTCAAACCGGAAGTAACAAATTATCTCCCTTATTTAAAAAAAATGTATGGAAACAATATATTTTTGGAATCAGCTTACTAGGAGCTATCATTTGACGATTGAAATGACATTTTAAACTTAGTTTCCCAACTTTTCATATCAAAATACATTGTTTTGATGGAAAGACCTTCAATTGTTCTCTGAACAATTGGTTTTTAATTTTTGTTTTTATTTCTTTTTAGGACATCAATACTTTAATGACTATCCTAAGGCACCTATATATACATCCTAACTTTAGGACAAAATTTAGGACACATATTATTTTAGGAGACTTTTGTTAACCTGACTTAGGACTAAGATGTGTCTTAAGACCATCCATCGACATGTCCTTGTCCTAGGATATCTTTTTTGGCACGGACCAAGAATGATAAGCTCTACCAGTTGTTCATATACGCCAAAACTGTCAGACGACTTCTGATAGGAGTTATTTCCCCATAACATGATTAACTTGTCCCATTGTTTGTTTCAAAAATTGTCTTGAAAACAATTATAGATAAAGAGAAACTTTAAATCGCAGAAATGATAAGCAAGACAAGTTCCACAATAAATTTACATGGTTGAATCCTTATTCAATATACTGTCCAGTGATGAGGAGTTTACAATTTTTAAAATTTTTTTTTGCTTTATATCATAAAAATCATTTTATAGGTTGAAACTGAAATAAGCAAAATGATCAGAAAGACAAGATCTAGAATGAAGACAATATGGATGATATAGTCGGATATCTCATTTGTAGGCGTTTGTCCTGATTTGATAAAAAATATAGTTCATGGATATGAGATTAAGGTCAAATGTTCCCTATGTAATGCAAAGTGTCCGAAGTAAAGGAAAACAATGCAAAGGAGTTGAATACAAGAAATCCACAGTTTTTAAATACAAGTAATGCAAAGTAGTAAATAAAAGTAACCCAACCCAAGTTATACAGAGTATATTACATGATTGTATTTTTTTCAAATCTAACTCTCTTTGATTTTATACAATATATAAACACAGTTATCAAAGTCAGAAGAAAGCTGGATTCTGATTGCCTGAATTAAGTAATAAAAAACGTGCTATTTAAAACTGGAATATCATTATTTTTGAAAATATTTGGCCAACAAGTCACTGTATTGTAAGACCCCGTAAATGAATGTTTTGTATAATAGACAATTGCCGTTATATTTCGGCGAATCGCTTCCTGGAAGCAAACAATTAAAAAAATAAACGCCTTCTTACTGTGGCCATATTAAAGAATCTTAATCAAAAAATTATATGTACCTGATTTTTATAATGAAAACTAGCCTTTTAGTTATAAAAAAAACACATTCATATTTTTATTTTATTTCGGGGTTTCATATCACTTTCAAGGAATGTAACTAAAGGTGTTATTTATTCTTCTGTGTGGAACCTCTGAGGTCAAATGACATAGCTTAAAATATATCGAGATACAAAAGAGATTTTGTAAGTGCGAACATGTTTGTAGAAAAGGTATGATCTACATTTTTCTTCTGTCACACATTAAACATGGTCACTCCATTATGTAGTGACTATATTCACGAATCGACGCTCATTAGAAATTTACATATCGAATAAACAACCATGTCATAGCTGTACCTACTTGTTGATATTGTCGATGTCGGAAAAGGTTACTCGATATGAAATCGGTAATTGTTTTATACACCCATGACACCTATTACATACCCAGATGTCAATATCGACAATGTCGACACGATATTGAATCGATATCGATTTTGCCTAAGACTTTTATGACAAAACCAGATTTATCACATATTTTGTACTATGTACGTTTTTGCATGTCCAATAATAGCCGGAAGTCAAGGTTGTCATTATAAGCCCTCGGCACCAATATCGTTATCAGCCCTCAAAAACCAATATCGTTCCCCCGAGTTTGACTTCCGGTAACAATCAGTCGAAGATCAATGCAAGCTTCTATGCTGATAAAAAGCTTATCAGAGTTGTCAGTAACATACGTCATTTTTCTCGTTTCGACATGTCTGCCTTGATCATCTTTGCCTGAGATGCGGAGTATGGTTGCACCAAGAGTCGTGACACCTTTGTTGTTGGCAGCATGCATTTTCATATTGACGGGGATTAATTCAGTCTGATATATTCCTAGTCGATTAATGACCTTGATACCGGCAAGGCAGCTCTGGCATTCTCTATCCGCTATGGGTGAGAATGCAACAGTATTTGTTCTTTTTGTCATGTTGAAACCAAATGCGTCATAATCTTCCGGTAATATTCTTAAAACAAGGCCGACGAAAGGTTGTGGTTGCGATGCCTTGCTGATCTAGGTATCTGACAGATTATTTTCAAGATGATGGTCCATGGCTAGCGTTCTGCCATTTATTTTATGTACATTACTGAATATGCTAACAGTATATCAAACACAACACCTTCGCAATCATCTGTATTATGAGTAGCTGTACCGTTTTTGTTTTTTCCTTGCTCGTACAAACCTTTTCAAAGTGGTGTTCACGGTTGCAGAATCCGTACTTATGGCCATATGCAGGACAATCTTATCTACAGAGACGAGCTGATGCACTTTTGAAGTGTCCCTTTTTGCCACATTATGTACAAACTTAATATTTGTCTCTCACGGCTGTCTGCTTTGCCTTTTTATAAGAGCTGCTGGCTGCTTGAACAGTTGGAGAATCAAGTAATCTAGATGCAGAAGGTTTTCCTGAATTTGTTGCTTTCAGTGACTTCTTCAATGGTCATGTCTTGGTATTTTGTCACCGAGGAGATCTAGTTGGATTTCTGGATCGGAAATACCTCATGCAAGAATGTCTCGGATAATAGTGTCTGTATAATTCACATCTGTGTTACCAGTAGGGCACTGTTTGAAGAATTTGCAGACAACGGCTTGTCCTAGCAAACGTGCTACAAATAAGCTACGCACTGGTTCGTAATGGTCTTAGCGCATATTATGGAGTGTGACTGTGGCAACCATCGTGTTTTTATCACGAACATCAAGTTTCTTGATTGCGGCGAACACCTCTTGTACAGATTTGTTTGTTAGACTACCTCTGCTGATCGTGTCAAGTCCTTGTGGTAGCTGATAATCACAGCATTGTAGAAGCTGAACTACCTTGTTCCAACCGGCATTTTTCATTGCTTCAACATGATCGGAACACCGTGATTAAAAACATGCCCATTACTCATGCACTAGTACCAGCTGTCAATAAACTCATCATAGATACTAGGAATAAATTTTGTATATACGCCAGACTCGCGTTTCGTCTACAAAAGACTCATCAGTGACGCTCGAATCCAAAAAAGTTAAAAAGGCCAAATAAAGTACGAAGTTGAAGAGCATTGAGGACCAAAATTCCTAAAAGTTTTGCCAAATCAATTCATGTGGTATGCAGACAAAAAACTTTGAAAATAAAAACAAAACAATGACATGACATGACATGCTAACCATCTGACAAAATACAAAACAACAAAATTTGCCTTATAGAATTGCAACAGTAGTATTTCTAGTAGTGCATATTTCATGAATCGAAAATTTACAGACAAAATGTAACTTTACATGCAGATTCGAATAATTGTGTGCAGGATTGATGTTAGCAAATTGCCTTCCAATATTCTCGACTAAAACAACGGCGTACCTAGAAATGTATATCAAAATAATTATTATATGATTTGCCTATCTATAAATACTTGAATTCCATTGGTCAATTAGAATTTTTCTCTCGGTTTACATATTGATAAATCATGTTTCCGAAACTACTTTCGTAACTTATTCATGCGCGATACACATACATGCAGGGATCCCGGTATTTTTAGGATATTGAGATTAAAATCAAATACACAACAGTTGTGTCTATTATAATGCATATAAAACAAAAATGAAATAATGCATTAAAGCTTCAAAAATGTATAAACATCAAATTAAAAGAAAAATCCGCGAAATTTCATGCACGATTTAGCGAATTTACGTCATGGCAAACCACGACTTTAAACGATTGAAAACTTTCTATGGAAAGATTATTTTGCTACTTGTTCGCTTCATATTCGAAAAGCATCTCATTAAAATGAAGTTTTTGAGGTATGTGCTATTTCCTTTTAGATTATGTTGCATCTATCGAACATTTATGGATTTTAGCAATTCAATATGGCATACAATACACCTTTGATCCCGTATTTCCATTTTGATAAAAAAATTTCCATATAGACTTTTTTAGTCTGATTAAATTGAATATAATATAAAAAAATATACATTCATGTACTACTTTTTGAGAAAAATGAGGTCGAAATTTTGTATATTTGCCCAGAAGTCAGATTTGATGCCGTATTTTCCCTTTCGAAAGAAAGACATAACTTTTTTTGTTTTTAAAGATAAACACAAATTGTTTTTTGTTAAATAATTTGCATTTCTGTATTTTATAATTATCATAAAAACTTATAAAATTTTCATTTAGAAATAACTCATATTTATCAAAAGTTTATGAATGTAGAAAAAAACATAATGCTTTGCTCTATATTTATTAAAATTAAAAAAAAATGCAGTATTTACGTTTTCAGGAAAAATGGCACACATGTTCTTCTTGCGTAATCAAACCAAATGGCATTTTAAAACAGAGGGGTCCATGCACTCGTTTTCAAGTTAAATAAGTTTGAATGCTAAAAATCAGCCGAAAAATGAATCGTTTCCCTATAAGTCATAGTTTGACGTCGCGAAAATAACAATTTACGTTAACAACGTCATTACCTCCCCTGTAACTGTATCTTATGCCCTTAATTACAGACGCCATTACACAAAACAAGTTAATTTAAAATCGTGAATATTCGTCTAAACAATTATCAGGACTTTTATTCAGTTTGTGAGTTAATCGGCCCGGTTTACACATCAATAACCTCTATAAAAAAATGTGTATAATCCTATTATATATATTTTGTATATTGCCATATCGCAAATTTGATCAAATATATCATATTTTTTTTAATTAAACAGGTTTTTTTTATTGTTAGATGTCGTGTTTTAACACAACTATCCCAGGTAAGAGAAGGATTGAGCTTAATATGCAAATAAATTTAATTTGGTCACATTCTATGTCCGTCCATCATTGGTACCTTTTTTGGCGATATTACATTTTATTGATTCTCTTCTCATACAGCCTGTTGGTTTTGTCAAATTATTTTGGCTTTGCTTTTTGTTTGAACCTAAACGGGGATATCTCTGATGGGTAGTTGTCTTGTAAACAATAAACAGATCTTTTTATGATTCACCAGAAGAACAATAAGATTGAAATGTTAAGCATAACTCGGATGTTAACTGTATAATTGTATTTCAGACTTATTGGATTTGCTATACTGCCATGGGCTGTTATTCCAAGTATGCAAGGTGCTGTGCAGTTGTCGTCGATGTCTTTTCAAAGATAATGCAAGAATTGCTTGAAACATGCATCCCTGCTGTTGATCTGTATGATAAAGTAATCAACAATGCAGGTTTCAAGAAAATATTGAGTGTGGATGAAATGATCACAATTCAAACATTAATGACAGATGGTTTTTCAAAACTAAATGTCGAACTTGTTTATAAAATGGTTAAATTCTTCGATTTCATCCTACCACAAAAAGAAAATTTGGGAGCACATTTATTCATAGTAAATGAAATTTTAATTGGAGATGTCATGGAACGGATGATATTAACCGTGAGAAACTTGGCATTTAGGGACGATTGTGATATAGACGAGTCAAAATTTCATACTATGTTCAATGATTTCATACAACTTGGCATGATAGTAGATAGCTATCTAGGGAGGTCAAACGAGCTTGGATTTCGAAAAATCATAAAACACATTAAAACAATCCCGATGGCCGATCACCAGGAAGATGAATACATCAAAGCAATAAAAGAACCAAAAGATCCGACATGTAAGCATTATATTAAAAGATCACTAGTAGATATAAGAAGATTTTGAGTGAGTACCAATGAGACAACTCTCATCCAGGTCACCATTTGTAAAAAGTAAACCATTTTAGATTGGTTTAATTGTCATTCTTTACAGTTATTCTTTTTTCCTTTCAGTTTTGGATACCAATAGTTCAGCATTCATCCTCAGTAGGGCGAACAAATTTGTTCTGAACCTAATTAACATTTTGATGTTTTGAAAATTTATAAGTTTGAGTCATATAATAAAACAATTGTTGACTTTTGATTTCAGTTGATACCAGTTCAATGATTTTATCAAGCCCATATATATGACATACACCCTCGGCCATTGGACTCGGTGAATATCATATCCCTGGATATGATAAAACATTGAATCAACCTCATCATATGTTCATAATTGAAAAATGTACGTTTTACTAATGTTGAACCATTATTAATATGATTATACTAGAAGTACTACGCTTTTGTCTAAGTAAGGAACGTGACAGTTTTTATCCATTCGTTTGTTGTGTTTGAGCTTTTTATTTCGCCAATTGATTAGGGACTTTCCTTTAAGAAGCTTCCTCGGAGTTCAGTATTTCAGTCCTAGTACACCCACTCACAAGAAAGTGAAAATTTCATATCTTCTCTTAATTATAAAACGATTAAGTAGGGCTATAAATCTGCCATTTAGTACTGATAAGGCGACCGATAATATTATTTTTCACAAGAAACGAATTGAAACAGAAATAAGTAACCATAAGTCACCCTACGACCTTCAAAAGTAAGTAAAGCACATACCACATAGTACCATATGAAGGCTTTGTAAACAGATATTAAACTAGTTGGGAAAAAAATGACTTAAAATAAAAAGTTCATGATTGTTAAATCAGTAACTGTTGTTATGTTATTTAGAACGTGTCAATCAGTTCATTGATTTTTTTCGGCATATCAAAAAAAAAAAAAAAAAACAACAGGCACGTGTCTAAATGATGTCTTCCTCCTATTCACACTTTTAAAAATCAATATTCCTTCAATAGTTATTTTGATTAATGATAAATTGTTTTTATAACAATCAAGGTTAATTTAAAATTTACCTAAGATTTACCCGTAAATTTTAAAAGCAAATATAGTTGATGCACTGTTCAGTAGCGGATCCAGGGGGAGAGGCGGTTCCGAGGGTTAGAACCCCCCTTTTTTCGTCGATCATTGCATTTGTAATGAAGTATAAAGTTGGACCCCCCTCTTTTACTCTGGGTTGGGAACCCCCCTTTTAAAATGGCTGGATCTGCCACTGCTGTTGAAGTTTGTTACTTTAATAAAAATTTGATACACTGTTTATTTGCAAACTGTTTCAAAGCATACCTTAAAATAAAGAATAAGTCAGATAAACAGAAGTATACGTAATATGAGATTAAAACTCATTGAATTTGTTAATCTAAAATTAGAAATGCAGCATATAATAATTTATTAACACAAACCATTGTTGTTTCCAGTACACACAAAGTTTTTGGAGAAAAGCACAAGGAACAGGGATTTATGTTCCATACTGCTATATGTCACTGTACTGCCTTCAACAATGAGCAAAGCCCATACTCCAAAGTCGGCTACAAAGGGCCCCGAAATCACAAATGAAAAAAAATTCAATGTGACAAATATTTTTTTTTTATGTAACACAACATCAATTGACAACCACTGTATTACAGGCTCCTGGCTTGGGAAATGCACACACATACTGAATGTAGCAAGGTGAAACATGTAAGTGGGATTCCAATCTGTAAAACATAAACACAAAGTGGACATGGCCGGCTACTTGTACATACCAACAACAAAAAGACACTTAGTACATATCTGAGAGTACTTGCAGTTACTGAAAGCTAATTTAAAGCCAAAACAACAAATAAAATAATTACACAACTTATTAGACTGCATGCCCTTCACTGACTATGAAACAAAATACTAATGGGATCATTACACAATACTGGGACTGAGACTACACATCATCTAAAGGGATGGCAAAGCAAGTCGACGAAACATTCCAGCACCCGCGACCAAACATTTTAAACAAATAAAACTACCGAAACTTAAGGAATCTAGGCCTCAACCATGATTCACTATGCAGCATTAATACCCCACCAAGAGGTAACAACAGTACAGTTTGGCAATGCAACCACCCACCTTATTCACGTTGAATAGATTAATAAACTTTAGTAGACTAATATACGGTGGACTTCTGATATGTGTGCTACAATGTGTGATTTGCTTTAGTGTTGTTTACTTGTATTGTTTACCTCATATTATAATGCTTGCGTGACTTACTCTTGAATTTGAGTTATAAAAGAAATATAAGATAATTTTCTACACTTCTTTATTTCGATTGTTTTATGCTATATGTTCGCGTTATTATCTCTTTCACTTATTCAGAATTTCCATTCTCAATTTTATTCCATTTTTTTCATTTTTATTTGAATTAAAAACACAAAATTCAAACTAAGTATAATCCTTTGATTGCAAAAGTTTTCCTCCTCTTCCCACATGAAATTTTAACTTTTCTTACCAGATTTATAAAAAAAAGTGGGAATAGGAGGAATGAACCGTCTAAATAATGTTGAATATCTTATTTATTTTTGATTATTTTCTATAAAATTTGATTTTTTTGCATTAAATATCTACAATATCTATCTCTACCATAATATGTAAAAATAATATATATAACATCACTCCTTCTCACCTTAGTGGCATTGTATAGGTCTTTAGTGCACTAAGGAGTCCTTAGCAGTGTTTAGACGTACCGTTTACTTTTACTTTTAATTTTGAGATATTGAGAAAAATCCAGGAATACAAATTTTTGAGGAAACCATGCACCAAATTCAGCAGTCCTACATTATTAACTCTGTCTCTCCATCCAAAATTTCAATGCCATACTTTGTTATTACAATAACCAAATGGCCCTTTCATGAAATAAAGAGATATGAGTTGTAATTATAGAGAAATATAATTGCTTGTTGATTATGGTTGAAAGACGTCCATTTACAGGGCTGCAAAACAGATATTATAAGGTACATAATGGTTTGTATCAAATCATAACTGTTTTGTTCCCATGGTAACCAAAAGCAGATCAAGTGTTAATTAACTATCTAACTGTTGAGTATGTAATTCAAACTCCATTATTTATATGTATCCAATACCTAGAAAACCATGTATTTGATGCTGATTCTGAATTAATTCACCAATTTCAGACCAGTTGCTTGGGATTTTTTTGGTTGCTATGGTCTTTCAAATCATAAGTTTTATTGTCTGTTAAAATACATTAATATAAAAAACATAGCAAATATTTATTTTGATAATAAACAAGTATTGTGTTTTGTCATTTTTATGAATTTTACCCTTTTTTGTTGCCATGGTAACAAAAAATTTAAAAAAAACCCAAATGGTTTTTTCCTGTTTTTAATAATTAAATGTATGAATCTTAAGATACAATCTTAGTTTATAATGAACTTGTCTGCCGAATGTCATTTTTTCTTGATTTAAACTATTTTCAGAAAATGTCAAAATACAGTATTTTGCACCTTTTTAAATACCATTTTAGCCTTATATCAAAAAAAAAATTTCACAACCCCAACATCAAAAAGTAAACTTCAAATAATGCCTAATTATATGTTGAAATTATTTTTTGTCTTGAAATTGTCATTATCATAAAATTGCTGCAACCAAAAAGTAGACATTTTCCAATTTTCATGCCTGATTTCATCATAAATTCCTAAAAAAAAAATGGCTGCATGTTTCCATAGCAACCGTTCAACAAAATTAAAAAAAAAAGCTTTAAACTTTATTTCAAACTTAGCTGCCTATTATATAAAAGAATAAAGCAGTTCTGAGACATACATGAATCACCCCCTGCCTGGATCTTACAAATAGCTGTACTTAACAAACAGATGTTTTAAACACAAAATTGTTAAAATTTAAATGGGCACTAGCTGTCGAATTCATGTTCACCGATTTTAATCAAATTCTCATATGTGATTTATTACATTGTAAAACATTTATCCAAACTATTAAAAGTCTAAAATAAACATTTAACAGGGCACGGCATAAAAATACGTAGCTTCGTTTCGTGTGGTTTTTTTTTCATAGGATAAACGCCATCTAATTAATTATTGAGTTGACCTCTAAAGTCATCCGTTGACCATATAAGCGATGAAAACATAAATATAGAATATAAATAGATTTAGCAAACTCGCGCTGTTGGATAACAATTTAATGTCATATTATAGATGAAAAATACACGTTTAATCATCGTTTTTTCCTGTCTAAGATCGTTTTTGTGGATCGAATCAGTCAATCAAATGATTTACCTTTGTTTCACTTTCAATGTTGACATAATTTTCCTTTAAATAACTGTTCACATTAAATTCACGTTTTATCCATCTCAAGCTAAGGGGTTAAAATGAAGTCCACATGAATACAGATTCAATGAGGTCAAATTATTCACTTGCAAGTGACTAATCCATAATCAATATTTTTTAGCTTATTTTGACAAAACTAAACCATACTGGCTGCTAAAAGCTAATTATTATTTCACTTTTTGCATTAGATTATTTATAAATAAAGGCAACAGTAGTATACCGCTGTTCAAAACTCATAAATCAATGGACAAAAAACAAAATCGGGGTAAAACACTAAAATGTAACACACACAGAAACGGACCGAGCATCAGACAAAGTCCCACGAGAATAACAAATATAACATCGAAACCAAATACATGAATTTGGAATAGACAAGTACCGTGACACGTCTTAAATTCGATCCAGTGGTTTTATTAAAATGGGGATTGCATTTTTCAACATTTAATTTGAAATCATTTTGGCTGATGTACTTTTGCCATTTTTAATTAAACGAATAGCTGTTACTATCTCTTCAATTGTTATCTCTGAACTCAAGTCATCTGTAACATGTGATATATTAAACTTTCTTTCAGACAGTCAGAATCTTTAATAATTTTAGTGTGAAAACTATTGTGGTTTATGTCACAGTTATGCATGTTTTTATAAATCTGGATGCAATCTTGTGGTAGAAAATCGTTTATTTCTTTTTTGTCTACTTAATTTATTCAAAATGTTCCAAAACATCTTTGGGTCTTTCTCACATGAATACATTTCTGAAAATATAAATCTTTTTTGTATTGAGTTTCTTCATATTTACATTACTTTTTTGTCTACTTAATTTATTCAAAATGTTCCAAAACATCTTTGGGTCTTTCTAACATGAATACAGTTCTGAAAATAAATTTTGTTTGTGTTGATTTTCTTCATATTTACATAGACGTCTAAGTCTAGATCTGAAAGAATAACATCTATGTTTGCATTCATAATTGATAGATCCAGGGAACTATAGAGGTATATCTATTAGTTCCAACCTGGATACACTTTTCAATAAAGTTTTATATAAACGTTTAGTAAAATTCATGGATATAAAAAATAAGTAAATATCAAATTGGTTTTACAAAGAAAAGTCGTACAGCTGACCACATATTCACTCTTATAAGACCATAACTGATCAATATGGACAAAAAAGAAAAAAAGTTTCTGCTGCCTTCAAAGACTTTAAAAAGGTATTTGATACTGTATGGCGACTTGGTTTATTTTTTAAATTTATAAAACACAATATCCCCACATTTTTGTAATGCTATTTATTCAATGTTTACTGATACAGTATGAAGAATAATTCCCTCATGGGCTTAGCCCTCCATTCCTATCAGAAAGGGGTGTTAAACAAGGTGAAGTATTGAGTCCCCTTCCTTTTAATTATTTTATAAACGAACTAGTAGGTAATCTTGATAACAAACATACTGATCCACTTGCCATTGAGGATACATCTTTGAACATTCTTTTATGTGCAGACGATATTGTTTTGCTTTCTGAAAGCAAAGAGGGCTACAAAACTCTCTTGATATTTTACATGAAAATTGTTCATCATAGAAACTACAAGTTGACAAATCAAAATTATGATATTTAATTCTAATGGCAAGACATTGTAAACCTTATTTCCTATTATAATGCATATCTTGAAACGGTTACAAATTATTGTTAGTTAGGTATTGTTTTAAAGTATCAAGGCAATTTTTGCCTTGTTGTGAATACTCCAATGGAAAAAGCTAGGACGGAATACTATAAGATAAAGAAAACTATAGGTCTCATCAACCCGTGTAGACTTTTGAAAAAATTGTATAATTCTTTAGTTACTCCCATTTTCACATACGGTAAAGACATTTGGGGGATGGACTCACATTTTAAAGACTGATCCCTTTGAAAAACTTCATGTTAAATCTGTCAACGATATATCAGGGGTTCATTGTAAGGCATCTAATGATGGATGACAAGCCGAACTTATTAAGGTTCCCTTGGAAAAAAAAATATTATGTTCAATATTCAACTACCTGAACCATATTTTCATCGGAAAATTCTTTGGCATATGATATATTCACTAAATTTCTAGATTCAAATCCTTCGGTCATTAAGATAAAGAGTCTTTTAAATGGACTTAGAACGTTAATAACTTTTATTATGTGAAAGGTAATTTAAATTCCATTGAACAAAGAATTAAATATCAATGTTTGCAAGTTCAAAATGCAAATATACTTGAATCAAAAAAGACTTTTTCAAGAGTGTCTACATAATGGGCCGAAGACCGCCCTTTGTTTATATCTTAAAAAACAGAAGTGACAGAACTTCTTTAATTTCTGATAACCTCTTCATTTGAAACTAAGGATTTTCTTATGCCAGGAATAAATTACCTTACCCGTATTTGGCATAACTTTTTGGAATTTTGGGTCCTCAATGCTCTTTAACTTTGTACTTATTTAGCTTTATAACTATCTTGATGTGATCGTCACTGATGAGTCTTATGTAGACGAAACGCGCGATAGGCGTACTAAATTATAATCCTGGTACATTTAATAACTATTGAACACAGATTAAGAGTAATAGTAGCCAGACATGTTTCCTCTTGAACACAGCTCATGTATGTACTGTGCACAAGTCGAACACTGGGTATTCGATAAAACATTGATTTTCACACACGGCACACACATGAAGATCTAGTTCCGTCCAGAATTTCGGATAGATGCAATGCTGCATTAACCTGGCTAACTCATTTTCGCCTGTCATTGCTCATATGGCGTATCAAGTTTTGAAGATGCTGAATTAGATCTTCCTCAGTCCGTAAAGACACAAGAATCTCTTGAGGTAGTGATGATGACGATAGTCTTAACATCACAGCCAAATATTGCCTTGTATGGTGGTCTGTTTATACCAGAATGATGACTGGTTTTTTTTCAAACTGAACAAATTAAAACTATACGTTTTACTTTTTACTGTTGTTCTTTCTCATTCATATAACCAGCATATCTTTAATATCTGCATTTCCTCTTTCGACACTTCCTTGTGATTGAGGATGTCGAGGTTTTCCATGAACTTTAAAATCTGTCCACATGTCTTTCAGTTCTTTGATGATTGCCTGTAAATTCACGTTCGTTATCCGACTGGAGGATATGTTGGGCATCAAAAAGTAAAAATTAATCCAGTAGCTGATAGGCGACTTCTAAGGCATACTTTGATGTAAATGCTCGCAACAAAGCAGACTTGGTCAGATGATCTTAATAAATCTGAAATCACCATATCGCAAAGACTGCATGGCTACAAGCTCAACCTGAGCTCTACTGTTAAAGTCCTTACTTATCAACGGCTTTACAACTAGACCTTTACTGGCAATTTTCCTTTTTTTTGAGCTGACATTCTTCGCACATTTAAAAAAAAAATAAAATCAGAGCATGTCTTGTCACATTTGCCTACATCTGTTCCATTTAACACTCTTTTCTGAATATAATCAGCATTTTCAAATAATTGGTTTGTAAATCTTTGTTCTGGTGTAGGAACAACATGCCCTTCTGCCATAATGAAAGGAAGATCATTAATGAAATACAGAGCGAGTACTTACTCAAAGTGGTTGCTCTATGGAGTTTCTAGTTATGGACATTAAAAGTAGTAAAACATAAAAACTCAACCTGCAGGTTACATTTTTAAAGAATAACCTTGAATTCATTTTACTCTACCCCTTTTTGTAGCTTTACAATATATATTCTTATCATCTATTTCATGTATTTCATATTTACACAATTTGCCTGAAACAGACCAGGCAATTTGTGAAATTTTCATGAACAATTTAGGCATTTTATAAAAATGCCTGTCAACTTTAGGCATTTTATATGCTTTAATTAAGAAAAAGCCTGTAACATATGTATATTATATATATATATTGTCACATGTATATATATATATATATATATACAGCAAAAGTAAATAAAAACGGTGTACAGAATGTATATATGGTCAATTTGTATATATATAGTAGAATTTTCAAATTCGCAAACTACATTTCACATAAAAAACGTTTTAACAATGTCTTTGACGACACTACCGTTGGTAACGTTAATTACGTTACAATAACGGAAAAGGGAGATAAATCAAACGTGTAAACGTTACCAATGGTAGTGTCGTCAAGGACATTGTTAACGTCGCCTGAAGATTGCCATAAGGCACGAAAGCGCTAGTGACAATATTTGAACGAACTGTTATAATTTGATGTGAGATGTAGTTTTAATATATACATTCTGTACACCGTTTTTATTTACTTTTGCTGTATATATATATATAAGTCTGAAAATTACTCCAAACAGTGTTAGAGTTAGATTTTCTACTGACAATTTTTTGTTCGTCCCTCAGCGGGATTCGAACTCACACCTTTGATACACTACAGCACCAATCGCTTAGCCTCATATCCAGCGCTCTAGACCACTCGACCACATCCGCTATATTAAAATATAACTTCAATAGTCGTAGTGTTACCTTGTCACGGAAGTATAATCTAGAGATAGACACGAGACACGTGTTTTTTAAGCGTGTGTAGATGTTATATTTTTATGTATATATTATTATTATATACCAAAAATTTGCGAAAGCAAATTTACAGATCTAACATTGTTGGGTTGATGTTTAGACGAGTTGTATATATATATATATATGTATATATAGGCGACTTCATGCCTTATATATCATGTACTGTACATCTTCATGCCTTATATATCATGTACTGTAGTACGCCACTAGATTAAAACTGACGTGGAAAGGTAACACATGCCCACCGAAAGCTCTTTTTTTGAGAGCCCAGGTGGTCGTGTGGTCTAGCGGGACGGCTGCAGTGCAGGCGATTTGGTGTCACGATATCACAGTAGCATGGGTTCGAATCCCGGCGAGGGAAGAACAAAAAATTTGCGAAAGCAAATTTACAGATCTAACATTGTTGGGTTGATGTTTAGACGAGTTGTATATACATTATGTACACAGCCATGTATCACCATCATTGATGGCGATCCGATGGATACATCTGTTGTAGGGTTGTCACTGACTTAGACGTACTTATGAATATAATTATTTTCTGTGACTGTATCTTACATTAATTTGTAGGATCCTTTACTATAGATAATTTAGCTGATCTGTAACAATAACATCTTCATGCCTTATATATCATGTACTGTAGTACGCCGCTAGATTAAAACTGACGTGGAAAGGTAACACATGCCCACCGAAAGCTCTTTTTTTGAGAGCCCAGGTGGTCGTGTGGTCTAGCGGGACGGCTGCAGTGCAGGCGATTTGGTGTCACGATATCACAGTAGCATGGGTTCTAATCCCGGCGAGGGAAGAACAAAAAATTTGCGAAAGCAAATTTACAGATCTAACATTGTTGGGTTGATGTTTAGACGAGTTATATATATGTAGATATAACCGATACTTCAAATAAATACATGTACATGTAAAATTGTCAATAAAATATGATAAAATAAAAGATCACAATTAACTCTTTATATTATTCAAATGTGTGTGTTACCATTAAGACAAAAAAATTGTATGATAAAACATTATATTTTTCAGTCATAATTTTTCCGATGACATCTGAAGAAAGTATTCATCTAGCCATATGTTTGAATGTATTTGAAAAATCATTGCCAACAGTGAAGTTATGGCAACAAGCTATAAAACGTTTCAACGAGATTCAGGAAATCATCTGTGGTATTCTTGATACAGGTCAACCTGCAATTGTTGGTAGCGTTGCAGAAGGTTTGAATAAATATGGGGTTAGTGATATGGACATTATCCAGTTTGACCATACCTATAAAGTGGTTGGATGTATAAAAGAACAGTCTAAACAGGTTTTAGGGTATGTTCAATTAATCCCACTTCCAGATGAAGGACATCCAGGTTATTCAAAGTTACGTATTCTGGATAACGGTATGAGTCAAGATTTTGTCAATATATGTACCTATACGGATCCAAAAGATGGCATATCATACCTTAAAAATAACGTGAAAGTATTACTTCCTGCTTCGGTTGCTTCAAGGGAATATACCACTCATGGTCCTGCATGTAATCTTGGATTTGATTCACAAACATTAGACTCATTTCGTAAACATGAATATATGCCCATTCCTGAACAAAGGATCAACCTTAACTGTGATGTTGTCCTCTGTATAAGCAACAAACAATGGCCAGTTGAGGCTTCCGAATGGACAACACGAAGGAGGACTTCACACTGGTCAACAAAAGAATTATTTGACCACATAACAAATACAGGATATCTCCTTGCTGGAGTTGGAAGTAAAGAATCGAAAGAAAGTGAAATTCAGTGGCGAGTTTCTTTTAACAAAGCCGAGCAACTAATAATTGAGTCTTTTAATGAAACACAGATACATTGCGTTCTCCTATTAAAGTTATTGAAGGAGTTTCTTAACTGTAAAGCTGGAAAAAACATAACATCATATACAATGAAAACTGTTATGTTTTGGTGTCTAGAAGAAAAATCAGATGACTTTTGGCAATCTTCGAATTTGATGAGTTGTTTTTGTTTTTGCGTATCAAAATTAAAGTCGTTTTTTGAGAAACGGTTTCTTCCAAATTATTTTATCAGAACAAGAAATCAGTTCGTTGCGGAAGAATTTACCTGTGTTATACTTACTGACACAAGAAAGCATTTAGAGGATGTTCTTCAAAATCCAAAAGCTTTCATCAGTTTGCTTGTACCATCATACACAGAGCACAAAAACACTCCAATAGTGGATCTGCAAATTTTAAGCCAGTTAGAATTTATTTCAACATGGCTTAAAAGCATAATATATACGGTGTATTCGACACCACTCGGGTGCTGGGGCGATTTATTGAATCTATATGGTGAATATAACGTCCAAATCATTTATAAACGTTGTAATGAGGCCTTGTACAAATTGAAGACCGTCAGATATACACAGCCTTTAATAAAAAAATTGCAAAACTTTATGGGAGTTCTTCAATATTTACTTTTTAAGTAAGAAAATGAAACAGGTGAACATAGAACGGATTCAACTACACGCAACAAATATTCCGAATACATGAAATTAGGTGCTTCCGGCGACCTTACTCATACCACTCTTCGTATGGCTACGTGTTACCTAGATGATGATGCAAAGGAAGACTGCCTCAAAACAATACGGACAGTTACAGAATCAGATGGTGATTTATTTATGCAAACACATAATCAGTGCGTCAACCGAACACTTCACAGCGATATTGAAAAACTTAGACACAAGAAACATGACGATTGTGAAATTTCTCTGTACAATAAAATTATATACGATATCGACTTTATATATCACGATCCGTACAAAACACTTGAAGCATTCGAGAGTCTAAAGAAAAGAGGCATTTTCTTAATTGGGTACGACTCATTAAGCCTTGCCTGGAAGCGATCTTATTTTGATGTCACATTTATGCTAGCTGAAGTACCGGTTTTACCGAAGCCAGCAGCTTTAGAGTTATGTATTGACAATAGTAAGAAGCATGTGAGTTTTCATCCATTCCTGTATGGACTTCTTCTTGAATTTCTTTGGTATGAGAAAAATGGTCCAGGAAAGAAGGAAAAAGAATCAATTCTAGAAAAAATGAATAACTGCGTTTTAAAATTACCAGATGAACAAAAGTCTAGAGGATTTAACTTTATGGCCTATTGTTTCTCTTTACAAAAAGATTATCGCTCGGCAAGCAGATGTTTGATTAAATCATTCAATCTTAACCCAGTCACACAAAATGTGGCACATCTATATATAAAGTACATTTCTAAACTGCTTCTTGAGATATCGTTTGATTCTGATAATTGTATTTTGTACTCACGGAAATTTGAGTTTTAGAAAGGAAGTTTGTTTGTGATTATTGGGAGAAGTAAATTGATTAGAACAAATACCATTCAAGAAATATTCTCATTTGAATTTTGCAGTTTGAAATTAGTTGCGACTCATTAAACATTTTAAAATAAATCAACGACTGTTTTTATTCCCATTGTTTTGAATGTTTTTTCGAATTGACACACTTTCTAGGTTTATTAACAAATGGTTAAAGGTATAGGATATATGTTCAGATGCAGATGAAGTAAACGATAATGGTACATTATGTTTGATTTGAATATAAATTCCTTTTTATTAGGTGCATTTCACTTTTAGCGTTAAGAAATCAATAACTTATTAACGACAGGGCTTGTTTTACAGATGCAGTATAGCGATATATGTAGGGCTGTTTATGTATAGTAGATCACCCAATTGCAGGATAAAAAGTATGAAACGAACAACGAATCCGTGAATATAAATATTTGATAGTGTGTGTTCACATGTTTCCGTTAAGCATTATGCATTGGTTTGATCATTTTTAGGAAACAGATGTATGTTCTCCATTTCTTTACTTTTAAGTTTGTCTACGAAATACACGCAATAGCTAATGTCAACCTGTATTTAACAGTTCATATCAGACTTTTAAATACAAGTTTTCTATTATAAGTATGCTCGTGTTTTTCACAAGCAGTTACGAAGAAAAGTTTAAATGGTAAATGTGAACTGTCATTATAATAAAACGTTCAAATCTAAATCGAACAAGTACTATAGACATAAAAACTAAAAGAAAAAAAGTACCGTATCAACAAGGTAATTTTGTAAGAAACAATCATGGTTATGTGCGTTATATTTAAATATTGTCTTAGTTTTTAAAATTATTTGTAAAAGGATTTTGAAGTGTAACGTTTTGCTTTATTTAGATAATTTCTACTTAGGCAAAATACATTATTTTTGAATATCTGTTTTTAATGAAGAAGAAAGAAAACATCACATTCAACTTCAAAATTCATTTTGTTTTCTTTGAATGTAATGTTTTTGATATATTTGGGTAACGCTAGTTAAATTTAAATTATAAAATTCACTTAGATCAAACATGTAAATTTTGTAAATATTTTAATTTGATTAATACTTGGTATGTTGGTTACAAAGGACGCGATGCGTTTTATTTATGTAAATAAGTTAATAAACATTTTGTAAAAAATATTTTCATAAGTTGCAAAGTTAAATGAAAGGCAGGAAATATTCATATTGTTTCCGTAGTAACTTGAAAATGTTACATTGTCAAAGAGGAAGCAATATACCATTTGTGTTTGCCGGAAGAAGTGTCTTTTGCTGATATCATGAAGCACTAGTTTGACATTTATATAGACAGCAACATAACAAAGACATGAAACCTTTTGATCTATGTTATTTTTCTGTAAGTTGTTTATCTTTTTTTCACTTTGTAGATTATAACTTGGGTTTTTGAAACCGACATACTGTTCTACTGAGTTTCAACTAGTTTTTAAAATTGTTTTAACATTTTAAATTGACTTTAAAACTTGTACAGACATTGAATTCGGTTACTTTTTAATTTATTACACGTATATAAAGAGCCTGTGACCGAAATAAATGTTTTTTTCTTTAGCGAAATAGAAATATTCTTGGGTTTGTATTTTCTATGACAGTAAATGCTGGTTAAAGCCTTATGCACAGTCTTACCCATTCCATTTCAGTCGGAAATAAAATGTCATTCGATTTTAGATTTTATGAAATTTGAATATAAGATAGTTAGCAATTCTTTTATGTTTTTTTTATGTTATTTCCACACCAACAATTTATTGTATAATACATTTGTAATCACAAGTTAATTTCATTTGGTTTATTTAAAATATTTTATTACGTATTTCTCAAGATGCTTTCATTCTCACGGCCCCAAGACGATACCATTTCAAAGAAATATGCTTAAAGGCATACAAGAATAACCTGTATAAGGTCATCATTTTCCTGGCAAAACAGCCACGTTATTTATAGTGAAAAACATTAGGGAGGGTCGAAATGTTATTCAGATTCTGTTTATAAAAAATATTTTTTCTTTCAACTGAAATGTATTCTGCATATTTCAATTCATTAGAAATTATTGAAAAAAAAAATAATATGCTTTTCCCCGATAAAAATGTAATGAAGATATAAAAAATAAACTTAACACTAGTTTTAATCTACTAGTTGTGTACAATAAATTACTTTCAATTGACTTGTATTTTTCAAACAACGTTATCAGGCAGTTACTTGCTTCTGGTCGTGCAAATATATTTTTATTAGGACTGGATAAAGATTTCTAAACTTAAAAAAAAAAGAAAAAAAAAAGAATTTTTGACGTATAACATACCTCGGGGTGTCAGATTGTCTGTAGAAATAACCACCTACGGGCGATCTTTCATATCTCCTATTCTGAAAACCCCTTGGTAGTTTATACGACAAGAAAAATCTTAAATATGCATTATCTGTAACATGTTTTTTGTTTTGTTTGTTTGTTTGTCTTTATATTCTTTACATTTTGATTGTGAGTACTTGATTTTATCATAATGATATATTATAATGTCATAGTGTAATGGGCAATATTATTGAAAAAAATAACCATTTAGTCTGTTTACACATGTAACTGTATAATAAGCAATCTTCTTTTTTTCTTTCTTTATAATTCCTTCTCGGAACTTTTGAATTGCGTCACTAAAAATAAATCCTCTTTTACAAAAGTCATCTTGAGCTTGGACCCTCTTTTTTCTTTCTTTCTTTCTTTCTTTCTTTCTTTCTTTCTTTCTTTCTTTCTTTCTTTAGTGTCAATTGTATATTGACATTTTCTAATTTATAATGATATTATTTTACGTACACTGTATCATGTGTATATATTATAAATGATTGTATAACGCAAACACGAATACTTCACTGGTTACCTCCAATGTAAAAGGGTAGTTCATAATTCACCTATCGCCGCTCCGCCCATAATAATTTATCGACCAATGAAATCGCAGATGCGCGCGCGTATTTTTGTTGCTACAACAAGACTCAGACAAACAATGACGTCTGCCTGAAATTGTCTGAGTGTACATTTTGGTCAATTATGGTAAAGCGCTGTTGTTACGGTGTTTGTAACACCGACAGTCGGTACGAGGATCGACTTCAGGACGGTGTTTATTTTTTGCCATTTCCGAAGAAGTCAAACAACTTAGAAAAGTGTCTAAAATGGATAAAGGCCTGCGGAAGACCGCACTCACAGTTCAATGTTGAACGGATAACGAGAGCAACTTACATTTGTTCAAAGGTATACTGAAACAAATCAAATACTTTAAATTGAAAGGATTCAACAGTATTCTTGTTTTAAATATCACCATTGATAAAAAATTGATGTCCTAGACACCAAAACACAGCTTATGACAGTCCATACCCCCCTTTTTGTGTGCCTAAAGTCATAACATAGCGCAATATAGTCATGTACACACACGACCGACACATTAACTTTACACGAATATACATAAAAATAAATAAATTGTCAAGAGATTGGTTCCAGATATGTAAATGTAAGCATTTATTATACAAAGTCCTTCCAACTGTCCAATGTATTTTCCAACCATGTTTTAGTTATCATCTTTGTATATTCCTGAACTGTTTGGATAACTTTTGTGTACACTACACATATTTAATCATGCCTTGCATACACAAGAGAGGGTAAGTCTTCAATGTAAGTCAATTAACAAAAGGAATTATTTGATTCATGAATTTTTGAAAGCTATCTCTTTGCATAGAAGTATGTTCCTTTAGGATAAGGGGAACTGCCCTCACTTCTAGGTATACTTTCTTTCTTTTGCCCAAACTTTTGGTCTTTGTCTCGTAATATATTGAAAACCCTTTTTCTAGGAGCCGTGCTGGCGAAATTTTTCAGATATTTGGACTTAGTTTTTTTTTTGGTGGGACAATTAGATTATTTAAGCTGGAAAGAGCCTAGAGGTGTTCTTCGTCCTGGGGGTAGAATATTATGCATATATTTCCTGTGTTTGAGGGAGATATAAAGATTTGTTAACCCCAAAAAAATCATATTTGACGAGGGCATATGACTTTTCGAGGGTGAACTAATCTTCATATCTCCAACAGTCGAGGGAAATGAATGTTTTATTTGACTGCCATTACTTTTTTTTACATCTGAACTTTAGATATTAATTTACACAGTTGTTTTCTTATCTGTTTTGCTTTAAAACAACATACACAATGATAATCAGTACTTTAAAGTGCACTATTTATTTATTCTTTTCTATTTGTTTTTTTTTTAAAATGAAATTACTATGTTATCTTTAAAACAAACACAATCAAAATATATTTCTATTATTGAAACATTTGCCATGGCAAACATCGCACAAGGCAATCCCAACGTTCAGTGCAGTAATAATTAGGCCATAGAAATGAAAGAATTTTGTGAAATACACATTGTGATGAACAACTAATTGTCTAATTGGCACTTGAAGCAGTTTGACCCAAGGTTCCATGTTGAAGGTTTTACTATGTCCTATAACTGTTAATGTTTAATACTGTTGGTCCTTGATGGAGATTTTTCATTGAAAATGAAAGAAAAATGTGTAAAAAGTCTGAACTGCATTTATGATCTGATAGAATTCATTACAAGTTTAAATCATTAATGATTAAAAAATGTCTCATACATGTATTTTTGTATATAAGTCTTTTTTTATACTGACTCATCCTACTGAATTGACAACAGGTTACGGTAACTTTGTTATCAAAAAGACATAAAACCCTGTAAAAATTTCATGTGTCAGATAGACCCTCATTAGAACGCACATATTTTAGGTACACACACATATTATGATGTTGATTGATTGATTTAAAACAAATCTAAGCTGCTGTTTTATAATTTAACTGATAATCCTTCCAGTAAATACAGTGTACAATATTTTAGGTTCTCTATTTCAGCATTTTGTCAACAAAAATGGGCCAACAGAAGAATATCCCGACCCGATACCATTTGATGGACGAACTCCAAAACCAGCAAGAAAAGTCCTCACCAAAAGAGTGATTGAAACCCCAAAAGCTGCACCAAACAGACAAGTGAAAAGAAAATTGATCTACAGGTAGATACAAATTTTATGAAAATATGTCCCTTATAAATATAATAATTGGTCATTTATATGTAACCCATAAAAACAATTTTTTTTTCTCCCGTCATTCATTTTTATCAATACTGAACTATACAGTGACTTTACCCATAAACCAAAATATAAAGCATTACAGGTTATGATTGTTTTTAAAAGGTGACATACATCTGGACTACATGTAACATCCATTTGTTTCCTTGTTTTCTTGCTTAACATTTGTATTTTCGGGGCCTTTTACAGCTGATTATGTGGTATGGACTTTGCTTGTTGTTGATGGCTATACAGTGACCTACAGTCGTTAATTTTCTGTGTCATTTGGTCTCGTGTGAAGAGTTGTCTCATTGGAAATCAAACAAGATATTCCTATTTTATATCTAAAGTCTGGACAAGTCAATATTTCAAGAAACTATTAACAGTAACAACATACCCTAATTTATTTTAAATTAGAGCAGAAGTAAAAAGCAAATGCAGAAATATATGACACACTAGCTTTGTTTAACAAATTACTGTAAATGAAATAATATACAGGTACCTTTATCAATATTCATTATTTTTTTATGAAATGGCCCTCTCCTATTTCAAAGGTCTTTTACATATATATCTTTCTTTTTAATAAGAAATCGCTTTAGATAATTTCACAAATTCAAGTTGTCTCCCTTTGACTAATTGTTTCTTGTTATTTCAGTGAAACATCAGAAATTCAAACAACAGAAATGACACCAGATTCCAACAAAGAAAATATACCACCAGATTTCAACAAAGAAAACACTGTTGCTATACAAACAGAAGGAGGATGTAAGTTGAAATGTGTGCCTAAGACTGATATTTGTACAGCAGAGGATGACAATGATTACAAAAACAGTCCTTTTCAGGACTACTAAACTTTCTCAAAAAGATGTTTTCATTTGTTGATGGTTCAATTTTTTGGTACACAATGATAAATGACATAACACAAAGTTTGTGATCAGTACTGTTTATTAAATACAGTTAGTATGCAAAGTGATTCAATAACATAAAATTGTGAGTTGAAATGGGGTATGCGTAAGAAAGACCACAATCCAACCAAGAAGCATAAAACAGCATGTACACCAAACAAACACATTTTAATTTTGTTAAAAAATCAATCTTGGTATAAAATAAGTGCTCTTTTATTGTCGACCTTGTAACTTTGAAATAGTAGAATCTAGATTAATTTTTTTTTAATGTTTTCTCTAAATTTATTTATTGATATATCACTTTCAGAATTGAATTACTTTTAAGGTGGAACCTAACACTATTACTAAAATTAATTTGGCTCGTTTAATTTTCACAAAATTTTGACAAAGTATTTACTCCTTTTGATCCTTTGACAAAAATATAAAAATTTCAAAAAATTTGAACCAACCATTTTACTAGAAATTTACACTGCTTACATAGCAGTTTGGCAGACAATAACGTTGATCATTGAGAAGCGTAATGTTTCCTTAACAATGTAAGTTAATTAAAACGTTTAGCTGATTTTACAGAGTTTTCTCCTTGCAGTGTTAGGTATGATGAAAATTTTGATAAAGTAATAATCATACAAATTAAAAAGAATGTTCTACATGAAGTCAGCAAGAGGAGGGATTCTTAAAAAATGTACAAGGCTTAAAAATAAGAAGGGGTTCTTTGACAAACCATTTATATTTACTATACATGTATATACCAAAATGACACCAATTTAGGTGTCACCCAACATCTGGACTTAAATTAATTTGGCTCATTTAATTTTCATAAATTTGTTTACAAAATATGTATTTTGATCCTTTGAAAAAATTATAAAAATTTCAAAAAACCTGAACCAATCTCTCGAGAAAAAAAATGTAAGAGATATACATGTAGTAGTTTGACAAATACTATTTCTGATAATTAAAAAGCTTTATATTTCATTTAATAACAATATGAGGTGATTAAATATCTAGGTGATATCACAGATTTAATCCCCTGAAGTGTTAGGTACAACTTTAACTTCCAATATAATAATTAAAAATTATGCTTTTAACATCCTGCAAACAGTTTTTTTTTTCCTTGTAAAATTTTCGAACTTCTTGCGTTTCCCCTAGCTAAGACACAGGGTTAAATATTTTGCCCCATCACACACTTTTCTTTTTATAAAAATATTTAAATGATCATTTACAAAATATAAGCAAACTGAAGATTTCTTTTCTTACAATTTGTGACCCAAATAATACAAAAGCCAAATATATAAGGTAAAAGTCAGAGAAATCCTTTCCCTGCCATTTCCTTAACATCAAATATCTTGATAAGGAGTTCTTTAACCTATAAAATTTTCCAATTATATATTTATTCCTAAAGTAATGCTTTCCTGATTCATTTTATCATTTATAAGTTGTACATTTTTTTTATTTCACCTAATACATTGTAATATATAAATAAAAATGTGATATGAATGCCAATGACACAACTAGTATTCTTATAAATGATTTGTTTTTTGTCAAACATGAAATGAATTAACCTGCAAGAAACTTCTTACACACTGAATAAAATTATAAATGTACATGATCAAAATAAAAGTCTGCAAGCTTATTAAGAATGTTTTGCATTACAGCTTTGTCTGGATAAATTCTTTCAATATGGATGTCCTTCTTTGTATAGACTACAAAATCACAAAACTGAGAACCTGTTACGAGTAATTGACCTTGTACCTGAATAAAATAATCATGACTGATTTTTAATTTCGGTCCATTTTCAGACAACTCTAAACAAAAGTCTGCACCCTGAGATTTTCCGTTATGAATTTTTTATTTTTCAAGAGGCATTTCACACTGTTAAAGTCAAAATGTCTCTCCAATAAACATGATGGACTCAATGTTAAACCAAAAAAGAGGGGGGGGGTTAATCCTTCCCTGCCCTATATTTTCCAAAAAAGTAACAGGAAACATGCTTATACACATGTAATTTGGTTTTGGCCTCTCAGGATAAATTAATACAGAAAAGGGGAGCTTTAAAATAATTGAAAAGATATATATATAGCCACACACCCAACACTTCCCCTAAAAAATAAATGGTATATCCCTTACAATAGACAAAACCATTGCCATGCATACATATGCAATGTTTTTGTATGGCACTGTATAAAAATCACAAAGAAGTGGGACAGTTCCCCTTATCCTAAAGGAACATACTTCTTTTGTGGAAAAAAGAGACTTGACAGAATATTTTTGTAATGTCAGATATACAACTAACAACGGAACCGCTGTACCCTTGCTGTCAATCAAGGGGTGCGTCTATATTGGCGAAATCTCAAAGTACATAGTTACAGACAGAAGAAGTGGCCATAGCCATGTAGTAAAAAAAGGGGGGCGTTACGTTTTATGGTTGAGAGGATTACATGGATTATGATTACAGGTGAATCGACATGCAGATAAAATTAATGATTGAAAAATAAACGTACCCTGCAGTGCATGAACAGTTGGAAAGTTCTATCTGTCCTCCATTAACATCGATCTCAACACTGTGTGGGATCTCGTTCTTTCGTTGACTTCTATGACATTTTGCGGAGATGTTTACTGTCTGCTCAACGACTTGTTTCAACATTTTCACATTATGAATATATCCCTCGCTGAAATATTTGAAACCAGTCTGCTTGCATTTCAAAGAAATTTCACAATTAAGATACCCCAACTGGAAATTGTTTGGCAGATCAGACAAACTTGCCGCACGATAAGGCTTGGCGGTCGCCATCTTTTCCGCTTTGTTTGTCTGAGTCTCCGTGGCAATAGCTAATTAGCATAAATGGGCGGAGCATAACACTATATGGGCGATAGGTGAATTATCAAGAAATCACCGAAAGAGACTCATCATTGTACTAACCATGCGCAACACGACGGGTGCCACCGATGTAGCAAGACCCGCTTATCTTCACGGAACAAATCAGACAGCCATCCTTTTTTTTGTTGTTCGTGGTGCTTTAGTTCTAGTTTTCTATGCAGTGTATTGTAGAAATTTTTCTATGTTTCCTGTAGTTGGTTTTTTTTTTTTAACCTGGATTTGTTATTGTTATCTTCTACCTTATTCCATCCCATAGATTATAATTAAGTGCTGATTTCGTTCCAAAATGTATAACTTGACATCCAAGCTCTAACTTCATGGGTGACCAGGAATATTTTGAGAAAATGCATATAGCCAAGTTTCCTCATTCAAATTACTTTTTATTAGCGATACCAATTTATTAAATGTTCATTTTTAACCTTTTTTTTTTTAGCTCACCTGGCCCATAGGGCCAAGTGAGCTTTTCTCATCACTTGGCGTCCGTCGTCCGTCGTCCGGCGTTAACTTTTACAAAAATATTCTCCTCTGAAACTATCGGGCCATCATCATTGGGGTATCTAGTTTTAAAAATGTGTCCAACCAACCAAGATGGCTGCCATGGCTAAAAATAGAACATGGGCGTAAAATACAGTTTTTGGCTTATAACTCAAAAACCAAAGCATTTAGAGGAAATCTAAAATGGGTAAAATTGTTTATCAGGTCGAGATCTATCTGCCCCTGTTTTTGGTTATTATCTTGAATATTATTATAGAAAGAGATAAACTGTAAACAGCAATAATGTTCAGCAAAGTAAGATTTACAAGTTAGTCAACATGACCGAAATGGTCAGTTGACCCCTTTAAGAGTTGTTGCCCTTTATAGTCAATTTTTAACCATTTTTCGTAAATCTTAATCTTTTACAAAAATCTTCTCCTCTGAAACTGCTGGGCCAAATTAAACCAAACTTAGCCACAATCATCATTGGGGTATCTAGTTTAAAAATGGTGTCCGGTGACCCGGTCATCCAACCAAGATTGCCGCAATGGCTAAAAATAGAACATAGGGGTAAAATGCCTTTTTTGGCTTATAACTCAAAAACCAAAGCATTTAGGGCAAATCTGACATGGGGTAAATTTGATAATCAGGGCACAATCTATCTGCCCTGAAATTTTTAGATGAATCGGACAATCTTTTGTTGGGTTGCTGCCCCTGAACTGGTAATTTTATGGAAATTTTGCTGTTTTTTGGTAATTATCTATTATCTTGAATATTATAGATAAAGATTATCTGTAAACAGCAATAATGTTCAGCAAAGTAAGATTTACAAATAAGTCAACAAGACCGAAATGGTCAATTGACCACCCTAAGGAGTTATTGTCCTTTATAGTCAATTTTTACCAATTTTCCACTGAAACTACTGGGCCAAGTTCTTTATAGATAGAGATATTTGTAAGCAGCAAGAATGTTCAGTAAAGTAAGATGTTCAAACACATCACCATCACCATCACCAAAACACAATTTTGTCATGAATCCATCTGCTTCCTTTGTTTAATATTCACATAGACCAAGGTGAGCGACACAGGCTCTTTAGAGTCTCTAGTTTATATAAAAGTGCGAGGTTTGGCATGCCACAAAACCAGGTTCAACCCACCATTTTTTCCTTTAAAAATGCCCTGTCCCAAGTCAGGAATATGGTCATTGTTATATTATAGTTCGTTTCTGTGTGTATTACATTATAACGTTGTGTCGTTTGCTTTCTCTTGTTTTTGAGTGTAAATTCACATTGCGATAAGACGTGTCACGGTACTTGTCTATCCCAAATTCATGTATTTGGTTTTGATGTTATATATATATATGTTATATTTGTTATTCTCGTGGGATTTTGTCTATGTGTGTTACATTTTAGTGTTATGTCGTTGTTCTCCTCTTATATTTAATGCGTTTCCCTCGGTTTTAGTTTGTTATCCCGATTTTGTTTTTTGTCCATGGATTTATGAGTTTTGAACAGCGGTATACTACTGTTGCCTTTATTTATATATCATTTTTCTTTTTTTAGATTTATAAGGTATTCTGTTATATTGTATATCATTGTTTGCATCACATTTTGTTTGCATTTAGGTATAACACATGACATTGTTTAATTAAAAAAGTTCTTATCATAAAGGTTTCTCATAAAATTATAATTATACAGGGGAGTACCCATATATTAGTAATTCTGAGGAGGTGATAGGGTCACATAGAATTGAAATTAGTAGCTTATCACTTGCTGATTAGTTTGGTAAATTGATTAATTTGATTCCTTAGAGATAATGATAAGTTGATAATTATAATGGGAGAAATCCGTTTGCACCAAAATTGCGTCCTTTTGCGCTACAATGCTTTTTTACCCAATGCTACGTTTGTGCCACCTGTTTTAAAATCACAAAGTATCATTTACGCCAATTACAATTGATGTTTTTAATTATCTAATTCTTTAGCTTACGGTAACAATTCTACAAAAAAACTTACAAGATGTATTTCAGTAATTACATGATTGTGATGATGATTTTGTTTTAATGGTTCTATACATTTTATTTTTATTTATTAACACGTATCAATAATATTAAAAGTTGAAGGAATAATTGTTGAATCAATTTAGATACTTCTAAATAATCTTTTTTTCAGCAACTATTCACGACGAAAATTGAAAAAATACACGTCATACTAATGATTTTCTTTTATTATTTTTATATTTGTTTAATGTAGTTTTAGTATTTAAAAAGTTTTTTTAATGTTCATATATTGCCTCGCCTTATTATTATACTGATGGTGCGATTTGATAATTCGGGTAAATAGGAATTGTGTTAGACGTGCAGTAATCTGGTGTGGTCAACACTTTTGTAGTGAATTAATGATTCAATTTTTATTACTGTGACAGTTATATACTGCACATGGATTGAACAGTATTATTGGAAAACTATGATAAGTTTCTATGAGTTTATTTATCAGTTATTATTTAAAGACCATCAAGCAATGTTTAGTCTGAATTAATAACAGACTGATCGATATGATGTTAATAACACGATCGTTTGAGAAACTTTAAATTGGTCTACAGTCATACAGATGAATTTGAAGAAACAAGTTGTATGTACGGATATCTATGAGGGTGTGATTGTGGACACTTTGTGTATGTTATAAACGTAAATGAAATTCTCTCAATATTAAACATGTGAACATTATATAGACTTATGTATATGCAGTGGTGACCTTATGCAGAAACATAACATTATAGCTGGTTCCCTAATATGCTAACGCGTTAAATGTAGATAAATGGAAACCGGATACATAGTTCCAAAAAATGACTAAAAATCAAACACACCGATTTAAGTCCCGTTACACTAACTTAATAACCGGATGTCAAAAATCGAAAAAGCATGAGGATGACTTTGGGTTCTCATGTAAAATAGGCAGTTCCAGTGTATCTGATTCATTCAACAATAACAACATAATAAATACTAGAAAATATGACAACCTAAAGATTAAAATTGGAGGTAGATGACCATATGCCAGATGATCCTGCCTACCAACGAGCATAACTAAACTAACTGCAAATAGAACAAAGGGGTAATATCTTTATAAAATGTTTTGTCTTTTACCCCGAAAACAGCTTTTACATGTAATAAACGGAGAAAATGTGAAAAAAAAGCAAACACGATTTGGTATAGTTAATTTTTTCGAACTTACAGTTTTGATGTGAAATGACAGTAAATAAAAGATATTCATCTTTCTTGAAAACAAACGATAGAAAAAAACATTTTAGTCAAAATGATCAGCAAAAATTGAGCTGCAAAATCGTCAGCTGAACCCACCTCCCGGTGCGTTTTTCCCCCGCTCCTTTGAGGACCCATTTGTTGCCTTTGACTGTTTTTCTCTTTTTTTTTCAATATTTTACCGAAACTTAACGATTCCTCGTAAAAGTCATTTAATAAATCATTTGCCTATCGTTTTGCAATTATATAAGATTAAGGACGATTTCAGCTACAAAAATAATCAGTACACGTAAAAGATACAAATTAGCAAACTAAAGACGAGTCCTTATGATTGTCATTGCTTTCAAATGACGATTAATTTACAAATTGTAAGCGTTTTTCTTATTATCTTGAAAACTATTAAAGATTAAAAAATATTCAAATCGAAAACATAATCTGCCATACAAGTTCTTAAAATACATATACATTCCCAAATTGTCCGTTGACTCTTTATGAAAAATTTTGTCCTTTAGTTATATGTCGCATGTAAATTTTAAAACCCCGTGTTTAAAGTGATAATTATATTTTAGAGAGATAATTTCAAACCCGTATTTGATATACATGATTAAGAAGACACGACCAACAAAAATATCATCAAAGTCAAAATTTTCAGTCCACTTTATATAGGAGTAACTGCCCTTCAATGATGATTTTTATCGACTTCTGTTTTTAAAAAATACTATAGCAGATAGGGAGAACTATATCAAAATAATCAGCAGTACAAGATAAGATATCAACAAAGTTTGTTGAACCAAGAGAGCTGTCTCGGGTATAGAAAAACGTACATCCATGGACTTCAAGCATACGTCAGATTAACATTGCATTGCCAATATGTTTCAATTGTCGTAACCGCAATTCAGCGTCCAATATTCCTCGAATGCGACACCAGATTAATTACCACATATGTACACACATAAGCCACACGATGAGTTTCACATGTGGAGAAAGACATTTTTTTTTGTTTTTTCGAGTGACGTATGTTTCCTTTAACTTTGCACAGATTCATAAATATATACCATATACCAGTAGTGTATTTGTGATAATTTTTTCAAAATTGTAGAAGGACCAGTTGTTCTGTCAATGGCACAAAATTTACAATGGAATTTTTATAAATTCTGGATTCAAAACAACTAAATTAAAATGAACATATGAAGCAAAGAAAAAGATTTTGTTTTAATTGACTGATTGTTGTTTTTTTTTTTGCTTTTAGTTGCAAATATGTCATGTATTTTTTAGACGTGGACAATGTATTTATAATTCATATGGGTTACTTCTGTAGGGGTTTGACCAGGGTAAACGGTGTTTACAATTGAAATGAACAGAAAATTCCACTTGCAGAACAGTCATAAATAAAAAAAAATGTAGAGTTCTTAACGTGAAGAAAATATTTCATTTCACTAACATATTACAATATTTAATATCCTTCCCATCCTGAAATAATGAGAATTTAAATTTTATACACCCACATCGAAACAAATTCCTTCTACAATATACGATTTGCCATACAACGCTGTGTGTTGATGTGATGCAAACATGTGGTTAAAAGTGTCATCAGATATATTTTCCCATCAAGATAGCCTACTGCAAATTGTGGCTAGGTTTAAATTTATTTGTGCAAAAGACTCTATTTTTTTTAAATGTTGTTAATTGACTATAAAGGGCATAAACTCCATAAGGGGTCAAATAACAATTGCGTTTTGCGAAAAATAATGCTATCGCACGTTTCGTCAGTAATTGTAAAGAAAGAGCTAAATGTGATGATTCCGGTTTCTCAAAGTATGGTTGAAGGGTTATTAAAACCAGATTTTACGCCAAACAAATCTGTATTTACAAAAGTTCAGGACAAGTATTATGTAACAGCTCTGTTATCCAAACATTGAGAAATGATACATAATTGTTGAGTTTATTGAACAAATTTAGTAAAATTCATTCCTGATTATTTAAATTCTTCTTGTTTCATTCAGTGTTAAATCATAAATAAAACTGTTCAGGTCTTCAAAGCTGTCACTTGTTTCTTTTTTTTTAAATTTCATTATTTAGAATAATTTAAGGCATTTTGTAAATTGCCTAGTATAATTAGTCATTATGTATAATGACTGAATCTTGGAGGCAATTAAGAGAATGCCTAAAATTATCAGGCATTTTACAAAATGCCTGAATTTAGAAAATGTCTGTAGCATAAAATTGAAATTAAAATTGAGAATGGAAATGGGAAATATATCAAAGAGACAACAACCCGACCATAGAAAAAACAACAGCAGAAGTTCACCAACAGGTCTTCAATGTAACGAGAAATTCCCGCACCCAGAGGCGTCCTTCAGCTGGCCCCTAAACAAATATATACTTGTTCAGTGATAATGAACGCCATACTAATTTCCAAATTGTACACAAGAAACTAAAATTAAAACAATACAAGACTAACTAAGACCAGAGGCTCCTGACTTGGGACAGGCGCAAAAATGCGACGGGGTTAAACATGTTCATGAGATCTCAACCCTCCCCCTATACCTCTAACCAATGTAGAAAAGTAAACGCATATCAATACGTACATTTAAAATTCAATTCAAGAGAAGATATATATATATATGTATGGACATATAGAGGTAGAAGATCCATTAAAAACTCACAGATCGAGAAAATCTGACAACACTATATCATAAAATTTACATTAAAAAAACGGAGACGACAAGAAAACAAAGTTTTCAAAACAAAATCCTCGAAAACAAGTGAACACCGAGCAAATCGAAACTCATGACTAAAAGAATGATGCTAACATCCGTTTTGATCAGTTCTATTGCTTATATTGTCAAAATGGGCTTATTAATATACAAACATCCCAAATAATGAATGAAGAAGGCTCGTGCTGTTTAAAGCAAAGTGAAAATATTTGCCAATTAAATAATCATTTTGTTTATTTTATGAAAAAGCTGTTAAAGCGACAATTTTTCAAACTTACACAAATTGTTTTCAAATAAAAGCTTTATAAACGTTGAAATACAATAAAGACGGATAAATGTTGAAATAATGATGCCACATGATTACCAATTAGTGTACTATGAACGAGACACCAAATGATGTAGATGAAGGCATTTACATGTCACCGTATGGTTTTTAACTATGAGCATACACCATAAAGTACTGGTACCCACAATAGCAATATACAGTTCCTTGTTGGAAGTCCTTCACGAATGTTTTTTTTTCAAAATCAAGCTTTCAGTGGACGAGCGTTATTTTTTCTTGACAGTATTTTTACTTACCTAGCGGCGTAACATAGTGCCTGAAAAATTAGGCATGAAGATTGAATATTACAGATCAACTGAATTAACTATCGTAGAGGATTTTTATTAATTAATGTAGGATACAGAATCAGATATAAAGTGTAATATTAACTATGTCGACACAATTTGGAGCTTATTTGTGATTGCATTGTACTCTTTTCCACACAATGTTAACAGCGTGGGTCACACTTAATATTAAACGATTTTGTGCAAAAACTCTTATATCTGTACACACACGTTAGTACTTTTACGGATTACAAAGGCTTCAAACCATGAATTTTTATATTCATTAAGTTAACCAATAATATTTGAACGATAATATTCTTTTTATATATAACAGGGAAAGAGTAAAACAAAATTCTAATATGACGTGCTTCTTTCGCTTTGAGAACAAAACAATGCTCTAAATCCAATAAATTTGTTTGCACATGCGTATATTGACTTCTTCAGAATAAAGAATTCTATCAAATAAGCATGCACTTAATATATTTCCTTAACTTTATAACACTTTCAAACTCTTAAATTGTGCACATGATGTTACTAATTCATTTATGAAGACTGTAATGTGTAGCATTCCGAAATTGACATATTTGACCTACATATGTATATCTTTATTTCTCAATAAATACGACAACCGTTCATGCTAGCTGTTTAAACTCCTCCCTCTGAAAAATCACAGTGCCAGCCGTTTGCGTCTTTACAAACAAAAAAGTAGGTGCATGGAAGGGTCTACGCAAACGCTTTTACACTTATACTTATCGGACATAGAAATTACCTTAATTGTCCTATTCATAATCGAAATAATTGATGCAAGCTATACGTTATTGTAGTTTTATCATGGGTAGGCGTTATTTTCGTGTTATTTTAGCCATCACTATCGCTAGGGTAAACATAATCACGAATATAGTGTCTACTCATGTTAAAAATACAACAAATTTAAAGTATTTGCATCAATTATTTCTTAATTAAATATAACGGAAAAAAAGAAAATGTTGTTTTTGTGCATTTCAAAGCTAAATTTTATTTTTTATCTATTCAAAATTACACGAAATCATTTTTCTTGTTGCATGAGAGTTTTATTTCGAGATCACGATTATTTATAATAAAAGTAGTCTAAGTAATTGTGAAACTAATATACATGTATCTCAAAAATTGTGCACTGTATGTATCAGTACATTAAATTGGATTTTCCCCAAAAGATAAATATCATCCGCTAAAGTTATTTGACAAAAAAAGAGCTTTGAGTACATCGAATACTATTAAACATATTATCAGTGAATAGCTATATTTGGCACCATTTGTATGTTTATTTGACGATTTGATACACATCTAATAACGGGAGCAAAGTTAAAGAATTAATCAAAATCTGCTCGTTTAAGTACTGTAACAATAAATTAATTCGTTAATAAATGTCAGTATAACAAAATGGTTTATAATTTTAATTAAATGATGAATTTGCGATCAGTGTTGTTTCTATATACCAAAAAAATTAAATGATAACCAGTTACATAATTGTCAGGTCTGAACATCAAATAATTTTAAAGTTCTTAGACCGGGTTATGAGATTTACAGATTATTGAACAATACTTTGAGAATTATTAAATCGATTGTATTGCAAAATTATCAATAATGTTCTCTATCTATAAAAATTTGGAGTAGAGCCAATTCAACCTGTATTTGAAACAATACCAAGGTTAAAATGTAAAAGGTGTTAAATCATTGCAGTGCTACATATTGGTGTTTAAAGCACGTTGATACAAAATTGCAAATTTTACATAGTGTGTGTCAATTTTAAATCAGAAGAGATCGCTAACCAAACTTAATTAATGTATCCGAAAGGAACATATCTAGCTCTACTTTTAAGTGAATTTAGATTTTAGTTAATAATGTTTTTCTCGTACATTTTAGGGTATATGTATTACATAATTGCCAAAACTCTGTTGGCATTCGTCAGGCATTGATATAGAAATAAGCCCACAAATTTGTTAGAACTTTTAAATACATATATAGGGCTGTATCACTACATGACTATGAAAAAAAATGAAGATTTAAAGACCTTTTGAAAAAGAGCCACGTAAGAAATAAATTGACATTATTTCCCCCATTTTGAAAAGAGTTCATTGATCAAGTGGTCTTAGCAGTTCAGCTACTGTTTCGCAAGGTTATCAACAATGAGGTTGTGAGTTTGAACCATGCATGTGGCATGCGCGCTCGCCTCCTATTTTAAATATTTGTTAGTTTTCCTTCCAAAAGTCGATGGTTCTCTTTGAAGAATCTTGTTTCCTTCACCAATATAAAACGTACCGCCACAAATTAACCATTAGCGCAAAGTTGCTTCAAACACCATTCAACCAATCAGCCAATCCCTTTTGATAAGAAAAAAACGGTTACTCCCAGAGATTTATCAATTATCATATCTATATTTACACCCCATTATTATTGATTATTTACGAACAACGTCTCAAATATGCCGATATAATTATTCACTAATCTAACAATTTCTTTTAAAGTTTAAGTATTGTGAAAATAAGGTTGTTGTATTCGAGTAAGATGTATGATAAAGTTATCACACGATCGCGGAAAATTCTACTCTGTAGTGTCATTTTATTTAATAATATGCGCTTACTGTTAAAAAGACGTTACTGAAAATATACGGCCATGAAGGACAACTACTGCCCCATAAAAAAGATAATTGATGACCCGATTTTTCGAAAGATTCCTCAATTTACAACTAGGGAAATCTAAAATCTCAAACAGTGACACTGCAAATAACACCATGCGTTCAATTATTTACGGGGTCTCGGTGGCCGAGTGATCTAAGTACTTTTTTTACTGTAATCACTAGCCAGTCAACACTGAGGTTGTGATTTAGAACCCCTATCGTGTTGGTGCACTCGACTCCAATATTAATTGACTAGAATTGTTAGTTTTCCTATCGAAGGTCAATGTTTTTCTCCGGGCACTCCGGCTTCCACCAATAAAAACTAGCCGCCACGAACTAGCCTAAATGCAACTCATAAAAGTGCCGTTAAAACATCAAAAATAAAAATAAAATCAATTATTTACCACCATCAAGTAATATCTGCCGTCAATTCAGATGTCTCCCCTATCTCTCTCAGCATTGGAAGTGGAAACAAATGCGCATTTGCAACTTCTTGAACAGCTGTCATTTTAATATACATGTACAATGTTCTAACAAATACATAATTAACTTAAGGACCGGGCTCCTAAAATACCGTTCTTAATGTATTTGTATACGAATCGGACGGAAATATCTTACATTTTACAATGCAATAAATCCCTGAGATGTGAGTCATAAATAACTGAATGTTATGCTTCATACCACTACGAACACCTAAAGGCCAAATGCAAAAATAAACTATCGTGGCTAAACCAATTTTTAGGCATGACAATTCTTCAAGTTAAAAATTCGTAGTCACATTTCAAGGTCCACGCGTAGAATATTGACCACAACGCATGACAAAGTTGTGCAATATGTGATGTTACCGATAAAGATAAGAAATTACATTACAACGTACGTTAAGGATGTACTTAGGTGAGGTAAGGTGAAATTAAGAAATTAAAATTGATACTATAAGCTGGTAGAGCATCTATTAAGGGTAAAGATAAGCTAAAAATATTGATAGGTCATGGACCTCCTCCTCGAGATATTTGAGATTTAAAGTATGGCGAGAAAAGGCTGACTCGGACTTTTACCTTATATTTGCATTGGTATTATTTGGGTCTCAAAACAAAAGAAAGAAAATCAAGAATCTTCTAAAATTTTGGTAAATGATTTTTAATGAGCTATTTAGTCTTCTATGAAAAAATAAATGGGTGTTATGGGGCAAAATATTTTACATTGTATTGTATGGAAAAACACCAAGGAATCCGAACATTTGACACAAATTCTAAAACTTCACCCAAGTACATCCTTAATTCGTATTGAAAATAAAGAAGAACTTTTAATTTTCACAATTTGCATTTGTATGTATAATTATATGTTTAAATTTTGTAAGATGTAAGTTTGGTATTGAATTAGATGAGGATTTTGTATTCAATATAAATCAAAGCATGCATGAAATTATAAAAATAAAGTGAAAACAAGACATCAAATAATGTTTTTAGTATTCAAGAAATTGAAGATCCAATTATGAATAGAAAACATTAACCAAAAGTATAACTAACAAAACCATGCTAGTCATAGCCATCATGAAGTTGATATAGAGAAGAGACCCGATCATAATCAAGGAAGGAGACAATGTTCCGAAAACAGAACTTCAAAGGAGAGCAAACAAGATTGGTGAACGTAGAACTAAAACCTGTATATATATAATGGTACAAAACCAGTTTCGCAAGATAGTACAACAAATCTGTCAAATATGTAGTCAGATTTGACTTCAATTTGTTCTTTTGTGTGCAATGAGCAAAACCATAGCTATGAATATGCTTTCCTTTCTGGTGGTTTTAAGTTTTGGGATATGTTGTGTTTCTAAGTATGGCACTATTATTTTCGAAGTTTAAATATTCAGCTTATAATTTGTCAGTTTTCCTTTAACCATGAAGTTTAATTCTTTATTTGATATATGTCACCTTTATTTCTGCTGATCCAAAAAGGTAACATTCTTCATATGAAACTTATGAAACTGCGTACCTTTTCAGTTGTATTATTGTTCTATGACGCTACCACCACTGTAATCGAGTTAGGCTAACTATGAAAGAATTCGGAAAGATTCACTATATTTACATAAACATTAATGTATACCTCGTGCATGCTATTTATTTCTAGTTTAATTGAGAATAAGATTTTTAGAAAAAGAATCCTGATTAAGTGCTTTCAAAGATAGGTTTTGAATTGTTTACCAGTATGGATTAATTCCTTATTAAAGAATCATTATGCTTACTATTCCTACATCATTATTTTCGTAGTAACCGTAGGATTTTTCTTAGAAATTAAAAACAGTGGACTGAAATGCACAATAGTTGTGATGTATGGTATGTTGAGTCTTTGTTGAATTATTTTACAATTTTGAAATGCTTCTTACATTGTACAATCTATAGTTTGACAAACTATTCCCAATTGTCTAAGCATTAGTGGACTTAAAAAATGAAAGAATGTAAAACAAAACGCAGATCATGGAAATGACTCCACTCTAATTAGATAACGTTACAAAGGATAACTGTTAAGCAATTTTATACCAGTATATCAATATTATATTTATGATCGTTGTTAATTATAAGCAGACTCAGAGTTTTTATCCTGCTCATATCAAATCAAGTTAAGTTAAGCTTAGGCATATATAACTTTACTTTAAAAAGATTGAAGTTAGTCCAACACCTTGAACTTTTCAGTATATTTACTGTTTTAAGCTTACAAGCATGAACACAATGTATCAAATCTAATTTTGAAAGTGAAAACAGTTACTGTTGTCGTGAGTTAAATACTTTTTCACAATATTATCCTTTCGATCTATAATAGACGTACCAGTACTGGTGTCTTATACGGGTGTCTTATCTTACAAAATAACGTTGTATATCTACGAAAAATGGCGATGTATATTAAATCATCATACAATATGTGGCGATGCATCATATAAAAACATGTTATTGCATTTCTTGTTGTTTTATAATATGAAAAATGTGAAGCAAGAACAAAACAAGTAACATTAAAAAACCAAGAAATATTTTTTTCATCAACAAAGTTATTTTTATGGAATCTTTGTAGAGCCGGTACAATTTCCTTCCCTGAATGACAGTTATACAATTGTTTTTGTTTCGCATCGATTCCAATTATAGATGCTATGAGAATGTTCTCCAAAGCCCAGATGATAAGTTTAATGACAAATGTTAAATGTGCGAATTGACGTTGTTTTCTGTTAGTTTTAATGAATTACCTTTATTAGGAAAACGGTTTGTATTTGTATTTTGTCTTACAGAACGAATCTTACAGAATTCATTCTGTCTACTTTCAAAAACGACTCTATGTGTTCATATTTTAATCCAATATCTTCTTTTGTTCATTTCCAATGAACCCATCTATTCGTTCACTCAACTTTTGCATCTATTTTAGAATATTAATTAATTTACAAGGCTAATTAAATCAACTATCAGCAAAAAATCTGCTTTAAGATAATTATTAATTAAAATACGTAAATCTGTTTGGCACACGCTTTGTTTTCCCCATGACAACACTCTATCTGCCATTTTCTATAACTTGGTACAAAAAGACCACATCAAAATACAGAGAAGATAAGAAGGATCGAAATGGTTTCATATTAGGATAAAACACTTTTGCTAGTTTAGTGAGTATTGAATAAAATCAAACCATCTGACCATGGTGTAATTTAATATTTTTTTTATTAAAGTTCATCAGGTTGTTTAGAGGTAATGGTAAGATGTTTTGTACAGGAATACATCCTATATGCTGTGTATTTAGTAATCTAACACTCATTTTGATTTTTGTTGTAAATAAATATTTTTAGTAAGAAAAATAAAAGAAGTCACATATTTGCTCTTTCATTGAATATTTTTCATCACCCTTTCTGTTCCAAAATGGAAGATGCTTCATTTGCCAGCGGATCTCATTTTTAAAAATACATACATGGATGTAATGTTTTTTTTTTTTATTATGTACGTGCATTTAATATAGTTCTGCAATGTGTTTACTCTCTGTTGTTAGAGAGAAAATACAACACTTTTTCTATTGATGATTCAAAACTTGTAAATATATACGTCTGATCAACATGATCATTTTAACGTAAAATTTCTGGTATAACTTATATTTATATTAGCTTCTATTAACTTGAGACAAAGCGGCAATCGATGCATATTTTAAGGTTTTTCTTGTCGAAGAACACACAGAGGGGTGTCAGGATTGATCAAATGAAAGACCGACCGGAGGGAGGTCTTTCTTTGAACAATCCTGACACCCCGAGGTGTGTTCTACGACAAGAAAAACCTTAAAATATGCATTATCTGACTTATATACCGTCAAAAAATATTAATTTTATAAAGTTTTGTAAAATTTAGTATCCTATTTTACAGACAATACTAAAATGGGATATTCCTTTCTAATGCGTTCAGGTTTTAAATACGCCCTGCGGCTTATTTAGAATGTGAAATAAAACTCACTAGATAATTTAGATATAAACCTTTTAAAAATTATTATCCATACACAATAAACATGTTACTGTAACTGCATGAAGTATGACACAAATGTATTGTTACCATCCGATAACGGTGTAAGACAAATACAAGACACATTGTAATTGTAAGTAATTTATTGTACCACATACAAATGCAGCTTATGGAAAAGGGGGAGGGGTATGGTTTTTTTTCTATTTGTTGTTATTTCTATCGCGGAAAAGTGGTTATTTTTTTTAACAATTTTATTTGAATCGAATGAGACTGTCTTTTGAATAGCAATATATTTTATTAAAAGATAATCTGGATATAATTATATACCCTCCGCACCTGACCCTTTCGTGAGTTACGTTAATGTTATTCAATAGAATATAAGATTATCTTATTAGTTAATCATTTGATAGAGTAAAAGGTATACGTAAATTTTAAAAAGTTAAGAACTGACACGAAGACGAATATAAATACATGTATGTCACAGTATGATTTCCTATTCAGTGTGTATCGTTCTGAACATGCATGAAATATTTGCCACTGGACGTTAAGCAAGCAACCAAAAATCAGTCAACCTTTTCAGTTTGACTCAACACACGAATATGTTAAATCTGGATTTATTTTATGAAAGTCTACATTAAAATTCATCTGACATATATGATAATGTTTCTTTATTGTAGCGATAGATTAACAAAACTTTACGTTATTTGTTTCTAAAATTAAAATACGGGACTACAATGACGGTTTCTTTTACACCTTTCATCGATTGAACTTTAAAAAATAAATTTCAAAATCGGAAACAAAAAACTATTACACGAATAAAGTTTTGAAGTAAGTAAAGATTGCATGTTTATCAAAGAAAATAATGACCTCACAGAGGTCATTATTTTATGCCTTGGAGCATATATCATTGAAACATGGTATCGTCCGGGTGGATTCTGAAAAAGAATGACCTGTCTTTCTGAAAGAAAATAACTCCACTTAGGTATATAACTGTAAAAGAATGAATGCAAATGTAATGACAAGCTGTGTGCATACGTTATGATTTCTACGCGCAAATTCAATGCACCGGTTAATTGGTCAACGAAATAGGAAACGAAATTTAAAACTTTTATATATGGAATAATTCATTTTTACCAAAATTCTTAAATAAGCTTCCTTATTCATTTTATAAGTGGATAAAAATAGGAAAATATATAATGCGAGGTACTGTATCATCATATTTTAAAGATATGAGTTTCAATTTGTGAAGACCGAAATTTTATTTTTAAAACTTCTTGTATTTTGGACACAGTCAGGGTTGTTGAAAGACATAAATAAATATATATATGAATACATGAATGTTTTGTTTAATTTTTTTTTTTTATTTCATAATTTTTATGTTAATGTTAAGAAAGCGCAAATGTCCTTTTTAAAAAGTGTACATCTTTTAAACATTTGAGCGCACATTTCCATTTAAAAATCTTAATAATCAAAGAACCTTCACGACCCAAAAATACCAATTTCCATTTTTGCAAAATTTCTGTTTTGTCGAAGGGTTTACTTTAACCTTGATTTTTCGCAGATACTAATCCTTATGTAAATATAAAAAAAAGAAGATGTGGTATGATTGCCATTGTGACAGCTCTCCACAAACTCTGAACAAGATGACAATGACAGGACCATTTTAACACATAGTGTTTCTTATTATTAATGCGTCCGTATAATCTATAAATTAGAAAGTTTAATAATTGACCTTGCATATTTCTTCTCGATAAGATTGAATTCACGATCCTATACCAAAGCTTTCATGACACAATCGTACAATTTGACTACCGTTTTTCTTAATATACCGAATGACACCAGTGAATATCATGTACTACAAATAACGTTAATGTACTAATGAAACATAAAGTTGTCATGTATCTTTTATTTTACTGAATATTTACCGAAGTTATCAGTCTATCTGATCCATTAATGAACATGTTTCTTTTGTACTTTGCTTATTGGTAAGGGACTTTCTTTTTAGGATTTTTCTCGGAATCTTTTTTTTTATGATTTTTATTTATTTTGATAGATGTGTACCTAGTCTAATTGTAAGACCTTTTAATTTCTCCATTTTTGTGCTATTTTCATATTTCCCATGTTTCCTTAGCAGTGTTCACTAATGATATATTTGTTCACAGCAAATGATTGGTGGTGTTTTATTTTCCTGATTTCTTCTAAAATTTCTATTTTGACGTCATGAAAAAAACCGAAAATACCTGGTGACATGAGATGTAAAGGACAGAGCTTTCTTTAGTTGTTTGAAACAGTTGGAAAGTTGGTCACGGTTTGATCAAAGTCTATCAGCAATAATAGAGTCACGTGACAGTGAACATTTAGTAAATCTAAAAAACCTCATTTTTACTTACTAATACCACTGTCGTAATAAAAAAAATTTGATCCAAACAATCTTGAATATACATAGTTTTTACTCATCACAACATACACATGAAATCAAAGTCCTTTATTCTTTATTTTATCTTCAAACTTGAAGTTTGTGTGCAAATTGTCAAGTCTCCTTATAAAAAAATCGAAATATTTTCAAAAAAAATAAAAATGATGGGCTAAATTTAAATTTAATAAAACATCTCATTAAGACAAACACTCGATATGAATATCCAGCCTATTGGATTTTGGATACGCAAACGTCAAGTTATTTTTGACACGAAGCAGTGTTTTTTTTTTTCCCGATTTGTCCAAGAAGTTACCTCCTCTTGATATCACCAGTAAAAAATTAAAACCCAGCAAATTGAATAAAAAGGAGTTTACTTTAAAATAAAAAAGGTTTGGAGGGTTGGGGAGGATCGATTTACAAACTTTTTATTATAACATTAAGAAGAAATACTTCCCTGTTTTTCAGAGATGGATTAAAAGACAAAATATGAGTAAAATTAAGAAAAGTTAACATATTAATAATTTTGTTTTAGCTATTTTGATATAAATTAGCTCTGGCTGATGAAATTTACTTTGCAATTTTTATAATGGTATACATAGAATCACTCCTTGTAGAATTAAAGCACTTCTAATAATTTTTAATGCAACTAAATATATTCTATACAATTTCAATAATCTTACTGAAACTGAAAATATGAAATTTTATATTCTATACTGTAAAGTGGGACCAAGACTCACAATAAGTTGTTTCAAAGTAAAAAAAAGCCTTTAAACTTGCAGTAGTGCCTAGAAAATATCCTTTCGCAGGTGTATCAGCAGCTTTACATATTCATAAACAATTTAAAGTATTGTAGATTTTTTTAACTGAATACAATTGGATATTAATCTCAGATATAAAATGAAAGTTGGTGGGACAAATCTAGGACATGCCATTTTACTTTAATAATGACCAATGATGATTAAATTCGATAAGAATTTGCCATTTGAATAAATTCAATTTTGTAAGACCACATCTCTATGAATAAACTTCGTGTTTGACTTAATAAGCTAGTTTTTGCTCTTATTAATGTCGCTTACTTAGTAAAGTGTGTTTCCAGCATACATGATTTGTTTCTAAGACGTATAGTTTGAAACCCTCGCTTACTTAGTAAAGAGACAATTAAACAAGCAAGCTTTTTAACTAATAAAATATAATATGATAAACTGACCTTCATCATTGTTCATTTCCTTTGTTCATATGTTTTTTCCTCCAGAAGTTTTCCTTGCAATGCATTTCCCATTGCTATTTTTTGTGCTGACATTAATTTGTCATATTTGTTTCCAGCATAAAGGATTTTTTTAAGACGTATAATTTTAAACCCAATAAAGAAGAACTTTCTTTGTTGTTTCACTTTTCTAGTGTGTAAATTTTCACTATGAAAATGACCCTGACACATATTTTGTTAACGTTATATGAGGTTGAAAAAGAAAGCAATGTCACCGTCAATTTGTGTAGGGGATCAAAAAATGTTTTAATTACTCTAAAATAGAAAAACCACAATTCGTAATCACAATTTCTTTCATATCTATAATAAAATTAGTATATTAGAGTACATTGGAAACAGATTCTTAAATGCAATAATAATATAAGCATGACAAATTGAAAAAAATGCTTTAAACGTCAATCTTCTAGCCGATTGATTTGGCGGACTTTTGACGTTACGGACGACTGTAGCGTCACCTTATTCATTCCACCTTCTATTGTTGCTGATACAACTTGACGACAACAGACGTTTCCAAGGACTTTCTTTCCAACTAAAAAGTAAGGATAAAAGATCGTTACAGAAACATTTTCCAACACTATAGCTCGTGTAATATGATATTTCTTCGCTCTCAACAGTTGAAAATTAATTATTCTAAAAGATCGGCGAGCCTCGCGCTTTAAATATCAAGATTTTACTGTCTCAAGTAGAGACATTTCGTATCACACTTGTTGCAGTAGGGAAATATATCTTTAACTGATTTTTGATAGTTTGTTCTTATGTTGTACTTTTACACCATTGTCCGAGGTAAAGTGGTATGTTGGCGTCTTATATATGTTTAAAAAGTGGAATTAAACAAAAAAACCTAGCTCGGAGGAAAATTAAAAAAAAAGAAAGTCCGCAGTAAAATGTCAAAAGCCCGAACTATCAAACGAATGGTTAACAACTGTCATATTCCTGAATTAGTACAGGCTGTTTATTTTGTAGAGAATTGTGAATAAAAGGGAAAATGTCAAAAATTGATGTTCAGCAGTCAACATTGTATTATTTTCTTGATAACTATAAAAACAAACACATATGTACAGTGGAGATCACTTCTAACCTCCCATTAAATCTGTCAGACTCTGTCAGGAAAACTGCTCTAGAACAGTATGTAGCACTGTAAGCCTCACACCTTTTAGACAGTTCTAACCTAGAACTGATTTGGTCAGTTCTACCTAGCACTGCTTTGGACAGTTCTACCCAGAACTGATCCTGACAGTCCTACCCTAGAACAGTTTAAGACAGTCTGACCAAATCTTTAGAACAGTTTTACGACTAGAACAGTTTTACGGTTAGAATTGGTTTATACATTCTGCGCCTAGAATTAATGATAAATTCTACGGCTACAATTGATTATAAATTCTACAGCTAGAATTGATTTATAAATTCTACGGCTAGAATTGATTTATAAGTTTGAAGAACAGTTTGTCTTCAATATCAGGCTTCGGCAAAATAGCGATTTATATAGTTTTGATATTTTGTCGGTCTTATTACAGATTTTTAATCAAGACAACATGTTTAACCCAGTCATATTATGGATGTATGTTCCTGTTTCAAGCCAGGAGCCTGGTTTACTTTTGTTGATTTGTTATATAATTTTTTTGTTCTCCGTTCAATTTTTGTTAATTAATTAGGCCGTCAGTTTTCTCGGGTTTTTTTTAATTTTTTTATTGGTTCCTCAATTAAAAGTACCAAAATTAAACACACAAACAAAAAGCAAAAACTGCAAATTGAAAAAACGCTAAAATTGAGTACAGGTACAACAATATCGTTATGATTATTGTTGGTGATTTTTTTTTATATTTCCTCCATTTTTATACATAGTCAAATCAGCAGATAAATACCTGGTATTATTTGACAACACTATGATTTTAAATTTATTATTCATTTTTTTAAATCGATAACAAAACACAACAAGAATCTGTATTCTGTGTGTGTGTGTGTGTGTGTGTGGGTGTTGTATTTCAATTAATTAGTGTTCTAGCGATATTTTTTAACATTGTCAAAAGCGGGAGGTTTGGCATGCCATTAAACCAGGTTCAACCAACCATTTGTCTAAAATTGTCCTATAAAGTCAATTATATAGCAGTTGTTATGAAAAAGTTCTTTTCTATATGTATGTCGGTGTTTGATTTTGATACAATTTGGTGTTCCTGTTGGTCCTTTTTTTCTGTTATCAATATGTATGACATGAATATCAATTTTATGGTAATTTCAATTTTAATAAATTTGCTGTTACAAATTATTTCTTTCTTTAGGAAAACTAAGGATTTTTTTATCCCAGGAATAGATAACCTAAGCCGTATCTAGTACAACTTTTAGGAATGTTCTCCTATTTTGTACTTGTTATGCTTTATAACTATTTTGGTTTAAGCGTCACTGATGAGTCTTTTGTAGACGAAACTCGCGTCTGGTGTATCTCAACGTCTATTTCAAAACTCTATTTCATTGATTTCGTTGTATTTATAAAATATTTTGTATGTAAAATCTATACAAAATTGGTCATTTTCGACGTTTGTAGCTTAAAAAATAGCATATGACCTATGATAATAGAGGGGCATTATGTTTACTGATCTGTGCATTCGTTCTTTCGTCCGTTTGGCCGTCCATTCTGTCACGCTTCAGGCTAAAGGTTTTGGTCAAGGTAGTTTTTGATGAAGTTGAAGTCCAATCAACTTGCAACTCAATATATCTGAATATAGAATATGATGGTGCGCCTGGGGCATTCGTGTACTGGGGGCACGTTCTTGTTACCGATTTAAGCCTAGTGGTTTTTTTTTAATATATATCTTCAGAAAGTCAAATGCATTCAATGCATATTGTATATATATATTTGCCATTTGTTAAACTAAGAAAAAATGCTTGCTATACTTTAACAAGATCTTTAACATCTTTTCCGGTCGTTAGCATATTACTTAAACTAACGGCTCATTTAGGTTTTTTTTTTATCAAACAGTTAATATGAAAACAATACAAGTAAAATACAAAATATGATAAACACATGCATGCTTATTTGCTACCATTTTATTTTGATTTAAATGCACTGTGCCTTATCATGATAGTAAACACAAAAAAAGGGCGTGGCCTTTAATAGCTGACCATACGGTATGGGTTTCTCAGTATTGATGTCATTACAGGGATATATACTTATAAATATCTACGTCAATTAAACTCAAATGCACATTCATGTTATTGATAATCATACCAAGTCGCCACAGTTTTTTCAGTAGAAAGAGAAGCATATGAAACCAAACTGGCTACACACATTATTTAAATCGCAGAAACCTACAACACCAATTCAGAAAAGGTAGAAAAAAAACCGATAGGACAAACAGTCTACAGATAATTACTACAGAATGACACCAATCCGTCAAAAATTTTGGAGTGATCTCAGTTGCGCCGGAAAAGTAAACAGATTGTGCTCGACATGTAACATTTATCGTTGTTTTTCTTTTTCCTTTTTATCTTTAACAAATTATCGGTCCCTACCAATTGTTCATTAGTTGTTGATAATTAGTAACGATTTGTAAGTTATAATATTTGAATAAAAAAAAAATCAATATTAGTTTGATAAAGTATATCAGCTACAAAGAATAAAATGACAGAAACTGTGGTAAACATATTCACATCTCTAATAAAATTGAAAATTGAAATGGCAAATGTGTCAAAATGAAAGCAACTCTAGAAAAGAACAGGTAATAACCGAATGCTACCAATGGGTCTTCAAAACAGTGAGAAAATCCTGCATCTGCAGTCGTGCTTCAGTAGGTCCCTATAAAAAAGTGTACTAGCTCGGTGAAAATGGACGTCAAACTAAACTCCGAAACGTATAATTAAACTCAGAAAAATATACACAAGACCAACGAATGCCAGGAGCTCCTGTCTGGGGACCGGCGCAAAATGCGGCGTGGTTAAACATGTTTTGTAAGATCTCATTCCTCCCCAATACCTCAATTCAATGACTTTCTTCTTTTTTCAATTTATATTAACCAAATGTACAATCATATGTACAGCCCTTTGATGGTGTAAACTCCCCCCCCCCCCCAAAAAAAAGTCAACGTGAATTGTGTAATGGTGTATGGCTTATGGTACAATGGTAGCAGATGTATAGTGAGTTGGTGCTATGGTGTAAGGGGAATGGTGTAATGGTATATCGTGCGATAGGGAATGGTGTGAATGAATGGTTAGTAGTCGCACGCTTTCTTTGAAATTAAATTGTATTATGACGTAATGTGTTAGATGTATGGTGCAAAGATGTAACGTGTTTGGTGTGATGGCACAGGGTGTATGTTGTACGGAGAATGGTGTCATGGAAGATGGTGTTAGTGGGAACTATGCACCACCCAAAGACTGTATTCAATGGATAGTGATTGTTTAATAAACGTTTGACATTTATCTGGAATTTCAAAGATTTCTCTAATCATTTTCATTTTGTAGGCATGGACTTTCCGGATCTATGTGTATATAGCATATATGTGTCAAACATATTGAGGGCAAATGGTATTATATTACCTGTTGTGGAATTACGACGAAATGAAGCAATGTATACATTCAATATTTTGAACATATGCAACGGTCATCGTACAGAACCTTCTGAAATGCCTTGTGGGAGTAGGGCTGAAGGTTTAGCAATGCTTGCTGGTCGTGCAGATTTATCTTCCAGTGACGAAGATGTCATCATATTCGCCAATGATTTTCAAGTTTGTGAGGACAAAAGCGAAATTGAAGCTTTATGTTTGTCGTATCCAATGTCATGTCCCATTCTACGAATTCCAGATGTAACATGTCCAGGGTATGCTAAGCTAGTTTTGGTGAAAATTAGTTCCAAATTAAGAAAATTTAGTGAATTTAAAGGCCGAGACTATTTCCTAAAAAATTCTCTAAAAGAACGTATTGCTGACAACTTTGACAGAAAATACCACTGCACTTTTCATGGACCTGCAGTGAAAGTTGAGCTGCTTTCTCAAACTACCACATCTTCGGATAATTCCGAAATAAACAGTCCAAAAAAGTTTGAATTTAAAAATAAAGATTATGTTTTATGCTTAAAAGGCCAATCGTGGCCTGTTGAGGCATATGAGTGGAAAACCAGACACAGGCCTTCAAAATGGCCACCAAAGAAATTGTTTGACAATATTATAAAATCTGGCTACTTACTTGCTGGAGTAGGAAACAAACAATCAGAAGAGAGTAAAATACAATGGAGGGTATCTTTTAACAGAGCCGAACAACTAATAATTGAGTCCTTCAATGAAACACAGGTGTATTGCCTCATTCTTTTGAGATTATTGAAAAATAACAGTCTTTCTAAATTAGGCGGGAAAAGCATAACATCATATACAATGAAGACTATCATGTTTTGGAGTCTGGATGAACTACCAAATTCCTTTTGGCAACCCTTTAACTTGCTTTTTTGTTTTTGGTTTTGTTTGAAAAAATTGAAATTCTTTGTTATTGAAAAATTTCTTCCTGATTACTTTATCAAGGAACGAAATCATTTCATTTCGAGTGAATTTACAAGTGATGAACAAACCCGCACAGAACAATTTTTAAACTGTTTTCTTGAGTATCCCAAAGAAAACATGCACACTCTTTTATATTCATATCACTTGAATAATATGCACCAAAATATTCCCAACCCGATATTGGAAGTCGCTGGTCAAGAAATGTTCATTAAATTGTGGCTGTGCATACAAATATCGATTGCCGAAGATTATCACGATTTAGTTGAAAATTCATTCAGTAATTTGTATGACGGATATAACGTCGAAAGTGTTTTACTCCGATGTAATGATGTAAATAAAAAATTGACTAAAATAAATTATGCACAACCTTTTATCAAGCATTTGCAAAATTGCATGTGCGTTCTGCAATACATGCTTTTAAAGAAAGAAAAGGAAAAATTTGGACACATTACGGATTCCAGTACACGAAGACAATGTTTTGACTATATGAAATCAAGTCTTGCAGCTGACCGTACACACACTGTTCTTCGTGTTGCTACATGTTATCTGGATGAAGGTGCGAATAGCCGTAAAAGTTGCATTGATCTGATTCGGTCTGTAACCGATAATAGTCATCTGTACATGCACAGCTACAGTCATATAAAGAAGGAACAACTTGAAAAGTGTATGAAACAAGCGTTTGACGAAATGCAGCCTATCTGCAAAACTGAAAGTGAAATCCACGTTTACGAAAAAATTATAAACCACGATTTAAAGTATCCAAATCCATACACAACAATCAAACAATTTAAAGTCTTCAAAGAACAAGGTAATGAGGTAGATTGGCACTCAAAATTCCTTTTAGTTTGGGAAGGCTGCTGGTTTGATGTTACATTCATGCTAGCAGAATTACCCGTTTTACCAAAACCATCGGCTTTAGAGTTATGTACATGTGTTGACAATAGTCTGAAATATATAAGTTTTCAACCATTTCTTTATGGACTCCTTCTTAATTTTCTTTGGCATGAAAAGTATGGTTCAGGAAACAGTGAAAAGGTTTCTGTTTTAGAACAAATGAAACACTGCGTTTCAAATTTTCCAGTTGAAAAACAATTTAGAGGACTTAACTTTATTAGTTATTGTTGTTCGCTACAAAAAGATTATCGCTCAGCCTCTAGATACTTGATTCAATCATTCAATCTCAACCCTATCAAACATAACGTGGCATATCTGTACATCAAGTATATCTTAACAATACTGCGATTGGCTTGTTCTAATGATAACGACGACTCCAGTTTATGGCTTAACTTACTTGGGATCGAATGGAACATTGACTGATAAGTTGAGTTACCAACTGAAAGATAAACAATTATCAAATATTTCGCTTTCGTGCTGTGGTCTTTGTTAACAATTACGCTGTTTAAATTGAACTTCATTTAAAGGATACCAGATGTAGAAAGCTCAGAGGACCCAACATAACATTGGTACCAGTGTTATCCAATACACTTTGGGGGAGTGACCATAAGAAATTAAGGATTAACCAGGGTGTCAGAATACTCAGGTTTTATCTGCCAGGATAGGTATTTTTCGGGACCATGAAAATGTCTCGATTGAAGTAGGATGCTGGATTACCCAGGTGTCTGATAGGGCAGATTACACTGTTTTATATTAATGTTCGATAATAAATAATCATTTCTCGTCCTCTAGATACATACTTCAAACTTCACCCTGTAAAATCAAACGTTACATAGGCCTACATTTATGTACATCATTTACATAAAAGTTTCTTTGGTTTACTAATAATTTCTAATAATTTTTTTGAAATCACAGACATCTAATTAGATGAATCTGACATTTAAACATGTTACATGTAAATAAGATCAGTTTTATTTGAAAATTCATATTAGAATAGAGAAAAAAACACATTCGTAATTTTGCAGTTTAAAATTAAGTATAGATCAATGAATTTTATTTATAATTTTCTAAGTAACACAACTCCAACTATACAGTATAGGTACATGTAAGAAAACCAAGTGATACAAAAAAAGCTCATTTTGTGGGATCTGGAAATAGTTTTACTACTTCAGTAGTATCATCTCTTAAGTCTAACATGATTTTGCAAAGTACATAGTAGCACAAACCCAAAATATAAGGTAGGACAGTGCTTCATCTTGTCCTACATGACAACAAAAATAGATTTTAGAACAAAATGTGGAATTGAATTATTTAATATTACTTATTACCGGGTAATGTCTAGAATTCATCAATTGACTTAGATTTTTTTTTGAAGAAATTGCGTGTTTTCCTCTGTTTCAAATTTTCAGACAAAATACTAGTACGCGTAGTCGCTATGAGTATTTGTAAATTTCAGTAAGACACAACGGTGATACATGGATGCATTGATATATTGCACTTACATTTTTTTTTCTTTGTGGAAGAACGTTTAATTGTATAGTTGTTTGTTTGCCTTAAACTTATTGAGGTATGGACATTTTGATTGTGTGTTCTTGATTTTGATTATATACATGTCACTGTGTGTTGGACAATGATTGAAAAAAATATTACTGTTACAAATGTAAATTTATTCAATTGTATGTTAGAAGTTCTTTTTGTGTGTTTGTTCTTTATAAACGATTCGTTTTCTGAAATTGTTCAGTGTGAAATTGAAAAGGAATAGTGGACATTATTTAACAACCGAAGAGTGACCAATAATATTTAATGTGTTAGGAATTTTCATTCCTAGATGGCGTACAGTAACGTCGTTTTCACATTTCAGCAAAAATCTTCTTGAGGAGTAATGAAAATGAAATATTCAGCTTATAGTTTTCATCCGTTTTTAGTAAATCAACTTTTGTCTTAAGTTAATTAACTTGAATCTTTTTTCTAATTAAAATGTTAATATATGCATGTATATGTTTATAGGTAGAAGACATGTAGCTTGTTCCATCCAATATCTCAGTCTTTTCGATATGTATACAAAAAATAGTCTTTTTTATGTGGATCTTTTTTCTAGTAGGTCACTTTCATTCGGCACAGTACAGCCAATATTAAATTAGGAATGGTTAGAGGTAGTGTTTATGTTTGTATAACTATTGAAACCAAAAACAGTCAAATCATTTCAAAACGAAAATGTGCGTAAACAAATAACAAAGAATTAAAAATAAACTTAAGAAATTCGTATACAACAATAGATACTTAAGGATGTTCGCTACTCTCTCTAAAATTCTCTTTAGACTTGCCATACTTAAAGTATTGGCACCCTTTTTCTTAAAAAAGATGTACAAAAAAATAAAAGGACTTTATAAGATTGTCAAATATGGGTTTTTAAAATATAATATGTAATAACATAAGAAAAAAAACTAGGGGTTGGCAGGGGAAATATTTTAATGACAGTTCATATATAGTACTAGAGGATTCCGAATAACTGGCGAAAAGTCAAAAACAAGAGGAGCGAACATGCTTAATAAAGATATGTAACAAAATAAAACAATTAAAAATGAGATTATGTTCATTTTCCCAAATGTCTTTGACAAATTGAATGGGGAATGTGTTAAGTTAAAAAGGTAAAATGAAGTGTGGTTAATTAATTTATTTATCTGTCTACGTGTTTATTGGTTTATTTATTGTTAAAGGTTGGGTTTTAAAAGACTTTAACTATGATATTGACATTTTTACCTTTATCGTATTGTTATTTTATTAGGTACATTGTATATATTGCATGATTTTTATGATGAAAGCACTTTAAACCTCGCTGATGCTTGCTCCTGATGTTTAGGGGTAGTATAGTCATATATTAAGAAATCTTCGAATGAAATTCATCACCGCATTTCTTCTAACTATTCGCAAGACAACGGATGACGGACACTAGTGGAGTTACAATCGCTTACCTTGTTGGAAAGCATAAGACAGCCCTCCGTATTTGTGGGGTTCGTGATGCTCTAGTTTTTGTTTTCTATGTAGTGTATTGTGGATTTCCCCCCATCAAATAGATTGAAATTAAGTGCTGATGTAGTTCCCCAATATCAAACTTGACACATTTCATCTCAAAGATCGTGAGTAGATTTTGGGGAGTTGACACCGTAATGCCAGGATAATGTTAAAGCAATGCATACCAAAATATCTTCAGTAAAATAACCTTTACAAAGCTCTACTGATTCATTAGTTTTCATTTTTGTAAATATTTTTTTAACTTAGATTTGTCCTAATTTAGTATTTTATTTGTATATTATTTGTTATGTTTTGTGTAGTTAAGAATAAATATTTCTTATACTATATAATAGTATAAATATACATGGAAGTACGAATAAAGTTGAATGACATGATTGGTAATTTTAATGTGGCGTTGTTACATAGAAAAGAAATTGCAGTCTGTGAAATTATGATGATTAATGTGATTCCAGAGAGAAAATGATACTATTAATTTGATTTTGTATTTGTTTAATTTACGCTTGGATTATCGGACAAAATTCTAGAAAAAGAGCTTTGTCATATATATGTATTTGAATAAATTAATGTTTGTCAAACTTGTGTATTATAAAAAAAAATTGTATAACCTTTTTGGTGGTTTTTGTTTTAATGTCTCTTTCTTTATTTGAAAGTATCAATAATTTGTAGTTGAAATGATAATTGTGAATTTAGACTTTAAGAAGTAACTTTCCTGTTACTATTCAGTAGGACAGTTCTAAATTACATAGCATATAATTAATTTTCTTTTCGTAGTAGTTTCGATTTGTTAAGGATGTACCCATCTGAGGAGCCAAACATTTCTAGAATTAATCTTTTTTTCTTAACCTGATTTTTGGGTGTATATAACTGTTAAAAAATAATTGGTGAAGAAAAAATCATATGTGTGTACACTACTTGTTTTGTTACTGCCCTTAGAAAGTACTTAATTTTGATGATTTTCCAATTTGTCATCAGTTTATACCCCTTTTCGGGCTATTGTTGTGAAAAAAATAATAGTTCCACAATTTTTTTTTCATATTTTCAATAAAGATGGAGTGGCCTAAACAAATTAAATTTTAAACAACTATAGGTAGGTGTTAATATAAGAAGGTTTTATCATGTTTTGATGCTTTTTCGTGTCAAATTTACCATGCTGTGAATTTTGAATATTGATGATTTTTCGCTGTTTTGGGAACAAAATGCATATTATTTCAAGTCAAGTTCTTTGGTAAAAATGATTGAAAAATACATATCTAAGAAATTTAAAAGGAAAAAAGTGATATGGGTTTTACATGTTTCTGGCTAAATCATTGTTTGTACCCCGCATCTATTTTCTCAAAATTTCGGCTAAATAGATTGATGATAAAATTTGAAAACTTTATTATTCAAAAACTACATTTTTTTTTCATATTTTCAATAAAGATGGAGTGGCCTAAACAAATTAAATTTTAAACAACTATAGGTAGGTGTAAATATAAGAAGGTTTTATCATGTTTTGATGCTTTTTCTTGTCAAATTTACCATGCTGTGAATTTTGAATATTGATGATTTTTCGCTGTTTTGGGAACAAAATGCATATTATTTCAAGTCAAGTTCTTTGGTAAAAATGATTGAAAAATACATATCTAAGAAATTTAAAAGGAAAAAAGTGATATGGGTTTTACATGTTTCTGGCTAAATCATTGTTTGTACCCCTCATCTATTTTCTCAAAATTTCGGCTAAATAGATTGATGATAAAATTTGAAAACTTTATTATTCAAAAACTACATTTTTTTCCCTGAGTTTAGTGTAACTACATATTTATTAAATTCATTGCTACTTTTCACTTGTATCACATGTTTTGGAAATTATTCTTGAACGAGATTTATGTCTTTGACAAATTGAATGAGGAATGTGTTAAGTTAAACGGGTAACATGAAGTGTGGTTAATTAATTTATTTAACTGTCTACGTGTTTATTGGTTTATTTATTGTTAAAGGTTGGGTTTTAAAAGACTTTTACTATGATATTGATATTTTTACCTTTATCGTATTGTTATTTTATTAGGTACATTGTATATATTGCATGGTTTTTATGATGAAAACACTTTAAACCTCGCTGGTGTTTGCTCCTGATGTTTAGGGGCAGTATAGTCAATTATGTATGTGAAGTTAGCAGCCGGTTCGTTATTCGTTATTCGATATTCAATATCCAACCGGCTGCTAGCAGCCAGTTTGATATTCAAAATTTAGTGAAAAATCATAAGAAATTAAATACTTGAAATTATAAAAAGCACGATTTTCATAGTCAAAAGGACTGAGAAGATACGTAGGAATCATTAAATGACCTTTTCAAGCTGTCGCAATTTCTCGTTGTCCTCGAATTTTAACCCTTTTCCGTGCGACTTATTTGTCTGTATGTAATATAGAGTTTTGTCATAAAAACGACTTCAAAGATGTACTTTTGTGTATAATGTTTCTTACGACAAAAAGAAAAACCAATAACTCTAGAAATATTTTTAACTATAAATAGAAATATATATGGAAAGCCAAAAAAAAAAAATTTCAGTCAAAAAATGTCCAAATTTTAGGACAAAGGGCACAGGGTGATGGTGAGAGCCCCCTGATCTCTCAATCTTTCTAATATTTAACAGACATTTAGTCAATAGGTAGATACAAACGTGACTAAAAGGACTTTGGGTACACTTCCTGTCTTCTATGTTTACGGAGCGCCCAAAGTGCCAGTTGGATATTCAAAATATATAGCGAAAACCTACCCGAGACCGCTTAAATGAGGTTGAGACCCCCCTGGTCTTTCAATGTCCCTAAAATTCAACCAAATCATTGACTCTGTATATATAAAGATTGTATTAGATGGAGTTTCTAGAAAAACGTCATCTTCAATATCTACGGAGGGCTAAGATTGTCACTTTTCAGTCAAAAAATGTCCAAATTTTAGGACAAAGGGCACAGGGTGATGGTGAGAGCCCCCTGATCTCTCAATCTTTCTAATATTAAAAGACATTTAGTTAATAGGTAGATACAAACGTGACTAAAAGGACTTTGGGTACACTTCCTGTCTTCTATGTTTACGGAGCGCCCAAAGTGCCAGTTGGATATTCAAAATATATAGCGAAAACCTACCCGAGACCGCTTAAATGAGGTTGAGACCCCCCTGGTCTTTCAATGTCCCTAAAATTCAACCAAATCATTGACTCTGTATATATAAAGATTGTATTAGATGGAGTTTCTAGAAAAACGTCATCTTCAATATCTACGGAGGGCTAAGATTGTCACTTTTCAGTCAAAAAATGTCCAAATTTTAGGACAAAGGGCACAGAATGATGGTGAGAGCCCCCTGATCTCTCAATCTTTCTAATATTTAACAGACATTTAGTCAATAGGTAGATACAAACGTGACTAAAAGGACTTTGGGTACACTTCCTGTCTTCTATGTTTACGGAGCGCCCAAAGTGCCAGTTGGATATTCAAAATATATAGCGAAAACCTACCCGAGACCGCTTAAATGAGGTTGAGACCCCCCTGGTCTTTCAATGTCCCTAAAATTCAACCAAATCATTGACTCTGTATATATAAAGATTGTATTAGATGGAGTTTCTAGAAAAACGTCATCTTCAATATCTACGGAGGGCTAAGATTGTCACTTTTCAGTCAAAAAATGTCCAAATTTTAGGACAAAGGGCACAGGGTGATGGTGAGAGCCCCCTGATCTCTCAATCTTTCTAATATTTAACAGACATTTAGTCAATAGGTAGATACAAACGTGACTAAAAGGACTTTGGGTACACTTCCTGTCTTCTATGTTTACGGAGCGCCCAAAGTGCCAGTTGGATATTCAAAATATATAGCGAAAACCTACCCGAGACCGCTTAAATGAGGTTGAGACCCCCCTGGTCTTTCAATGTCCCTAAAATTCAACCAAATCATTGACTCTGTATATATAAAGATTGTATTAGATGGAGTTTCTAGAAAAACGTCATCTTCAATATCTACGGAGGGCTAAGATTGTCACTTTTCAGTCAAAAAATGTCCAAATTTTAGGACAAAGGGCACAGGGTGATGGTGAGAGCCCCCTGATCTCTCAATCTTTCTAATATTTAACAGACATTTAGTTAATAGGTAGATACAAACGTGACTAAAAGGACTTTGGGTACACTTCCTGTCTTCTATGTTTACGGAGCGCCCAAAGTGCCAGTTGGATATTCAAAATATATAGCGAAAACCTACCCGAGACCGCTTAAATGAGGTTGAGACCCCCCTGGTCTTTCAATGTCCCTAAAATTCAACCAAATCATTGACTCTGTATATATAAAGATTGTATTAGATGGAGTTTCTAGAAAAACGTCATCTTCAATATCTACGGAGGGCTAAGATTGTCACTTTTCAGTCAAAAAATGTCCAAATTTTAGGACAAAGGGCACAGGGTGATGGTGAGAGCCCCCTGATCTCTCAATCTTTCTAATATTTAACAGACATTTAGTCAATAGGTAGATACAAACGTGACTAAAAGGACTTTGGGTACACTTCCTGTCTTCTATGTTTACGGAGCGCCCAAAGTGCCAGTTGGATATTCAAAATATATAGCGAAAACCTACCCGAGACCGCTTAAATGAGGTTGAGACCCCCCTGGTCTTTCAATGTCCCTAAAATTCAACCAAATCATTGACTCTGTATATATAAAGATTGTATTAGATGGAGTTTCTAGAAAAACGTCATCTTCAATATCTACGGAGGGCTAAGATTGTCACTTTTCAGTCAAAAAATGTCCAAATTTTAGGACAAAGGGCACAGGGTGATGGTGAGAGCCCCCTGATCTCTCAATCTTTCTAATATTTAACAGACATTTAGTCAATAGGTAGATACAAACGTGACTAAAAGGACTTTGGGTACACTTCCTGTCTTCTATGTTTACGGAGCGCCCAAAGTGCCAGTTGGATATTCAAAATATATAGCGAAAACCTACCCGAGACCGCTTAAATGAGGTTGAGACCCCCCTGGTCTTTCAATGTCCCTAAAATTCAACCAAATCATTGACTCTGTATATATAAAGATTGTATTAGATGGAGTTTCTAGAAAAACGTCATCTTCAATATCTACGGAGGGCTAAGATTGTCACTTTTCAGTCAAAAAATGTCCAAATTTTAGGACAAAGGGCACAGGGTGATGGTGAGAGCCCCCTGATCTCTCAATCTTTCTAATATTTAACAGACATTTAGTTAATAGGTAGATACAAACGTGACTAAAAGGACTTTGGGTACACTTCCTGTCTTCTATGTTTACGGAGCGCCCAAAGTGCCAGTTGGATATTCAAAATATATAGCGAAAACCTACCCGAGACCGCTTAAATGAGGTTGAGACCCCCCTGGTCTTTCAATGTCCCTAAAATTCAACCAAATCATTGACTCTGTATATATAAAGATTGTATTAGATGGAGTTTCTAGAAAAACGTCATCTTCAATATCTACGGAGGGCTAAGATTGTCACTTTTCAGTCAAAAAATGTCCAAATTTTAGGACAAAGGGCACAGAATGATGGTGAGAGCCCCCTGATCTCTCAATCTTTCTAATATTTAACAGACATTTAGTCAATAGGTAGATACAAACGTGACTAAAAGGACTTTGGGTACACTTCCTGTCTTCTATGTTTACGGAGCGCCCAAAGTGCCAGTTGGATATTCAAAATATATAGCGAAAACCTACCCGAGACCGCTTAAATGAGGTTGAGACCCCCCTGGTCTTTCAATGTCCCTAAAATTCAACCAAATCATTGACTCTGTATATATAAAGATTGTATTAGATGGAGTTTCTAGAAAAACGTCATCTTCAATATCTACGGAGGGCTAAGATTGTCACTTTTCAGTCAAAAAATGTCCAAATTTTAGGACAAAGGGCACAGGGTGATGGTGAGAGCCCCCTGATCTCTCAATCTTTCTAATATTTAACAGACATTTAGTCAATAGGTAGATACAAACGTGACTAAAAGGACATTGGGTACACTTCCTGTCTTCTATGTTTACGGAGCGCCCAAAGTGCCAGTTGGATATTCAAAATATATAGCGAAAACCTACCCGAGACCGCTTAAATGAGGTTGAGACCCCCCTGGTCTTTCAATGTCCCTAAAATTCAACCAAATCATTGACTCTGTATATATAAAGATTGTATTAGATGGAGTTTCTAGAAAAACGTCATCTTCAATATCTACGGAGGGCTAAGATTGTCACTTTTCAGTCAAAAAATGTCCAAATTTTAGGACAAAGGGCACAGGGTGATGGTGAGAGCCCCCTGATCTCTCAATCTTTCTAATATTTAACAGACATTTAGTCAATAGGTAGATACAAACGTGACTAAAAGGACTTTGGGTACACTTCCTGTCTTCTATGTTTACGGAGCGCCCAAAGTGCCAGTTGGATATCCAAAATAACCTACCCGAGACCGCTTAAATGAGGTTGAGACCCCCCTGGTCTTTCAATGTCCCTAAAATTCAACCAAATCATTGACTCTGTATATATAAAGATTGTATTAGATGGAGTTTCTAGAAAAACGTCATCTTCAATATCTACGGAGGGCTAAGATTGTCACTTTTCAGTCAAAAAATGTCCAAATTTTAGGACAAAGGGCACAGGGTGATGGTGAGAGCCCCCTGATCTCTCAATCTTTCTAATATTTAACAGACATTTAGTTAATAGGTAGATACAAACGTGACTAAAAGGACTTTGGGTACACTTCCTGTCTTCTATGTTTACGGAGCGCCCAAAGTGCCAGTTGGATATTCAAAATATATAGCGAAAACCTACCCGAGACCGCTTAAATGAGGTTGAGACCCCCCTGGTCTTTCAATGTCCCTAAAATTCAACCAAATCATTGACTCTGTATATATAAAGATTGTATTAGATGGAGTTTCTAGAAAAACGTCATCTTCAATATCTACGGAGGGCTAAGATTGTCACTTTTCAGTCAAAAAATGTCCAAATTTTAGGACAAAGGGCACAGAATGATGGTGAGAGCCCCCTGATCTCTCAATCTTTCTAATATTTAACAGACATTTAGTCAATAGGTAGATACAAACGTGACTAAAAGGACTTTGGGTACACTTCCTGTCTTCTATGTTTACGGAGCGCCCAAAGTGCCAGTTGGATATTCAAAATATATAGCGAAAACCTACCCGAGACCGCTTAAATGAGGTTGAGACCCCCCTGGTCTTTCAATGTCCCTAAAATTCAACCAAATCATTGACTCTGTATATATAAAGATTGTATTAGATGGAGTTTCTAGAAAAACGTCATCTTCAATATCTACGGAGGGCTAAGATTGTCACTTTTCAGTCAAAAAATGTCCAAATTTTAGGACAAAGGGCACAGGGTGATGGTGAGAGCCCCCTGATCTCTCAATCTTTCTAATATTTAACAGACATTTAGTCAATAGGTAGATACAAACGTGACTAAAAGGACTTTGGGTACACTTCCTGTCTTCTATGTTTACGGAGCGCCCAAAGTGCCAGTTGGATATTCAAAATATATAGCGAAAACCTACCCGAGACCGCTTAAATGAGGTTGAGACCCCCCTGGTCTTTCAATGTCCCTAAAATTCAACCAAATCATTGACTCTGTATATATAAAGATTGTATTAGATGGAGTTTCTAGAAAAACGTCATCTTCAATATCTACGGAGGGCTAAGATTGTCACTTTTCAGTCAAAAAATGTCCAAATTTTAGGACAAAGGGCACAGGGTGATGGTGAGAGCCCCCTGATCTCTCAATCTTTCTAATATTTAACAGACATTTAGTCAATAGGTAGATACAAACGTGACTAAAAGGACTTTGGGTACACTTCCTGTCTTCTATGTTTACGGAGCGCCCAAAGTGCCAGTTGGATATTCAAAATATATAGCGAAAACCTACCCGAGACCGCTTAAATGAGGTTGAGACCCCCCTGGTCTTTCAATGTCCCTAAAATTCAACCAAATCATTGACTCTGTATATATAAAGATTGTATTAGATGGAGTTTCTAGAAAAACGTCATCTTCAATATCTACGGAGGGCTAAGATTGTCACTTTTCAGTCAAAAAATGTCCAAATTTTAGGACAAAGGGCACAGGGTGATGGTGAGAGCCCCCTGATCTCTCAATCTTTCTAATATTTAACAGACATTTAGTTAATAGGTAGATACAAACGTGACTAAAAGGACTTTGGGTACACTTCCTGTCTTCTATGTTTACGGAGCGCCCAAAGTGCCAGTTGGATATTCAAAATATATAGCGAAAACCTACCCGAGACCGCTTAAATGAGGTTGAGACCCCCCTGGTCTTTCAATGTCCCTAAAATTCAACCAAATCATTGACTCTGTATATATAAAGATTGTATTAGATGGAGTTTCTAGAAAAACGTCATCTTCAATATCTACGGAGGGCTAAGATTGTCACTTTTCAGTCAAAAAATGTCCAAATTTTAGGACAAAGGGCACAGAATGATGGTGAGAGCCCCCTGATCTCTCAATCTTTCTAATATTTAACAGACATTTAGTCAATAGGTAGATACAAACGTGACTAAAAGGACTTTGGGTACACTTCCTGTCTTCTATGTTTACGGAGCGCCCAAAGTGCCAGTTGGATATTCAAAATATATAGCGAAAACCTACCCGAGACCGCTTAAATGAGGTTGAGACCCCCCTGGTCTTTCAATGTCCCTAAAATTCAACCAAATCATTGACTCTGTATATATAAAGATTGTATTAGATGGAGTTTCTAGAAAAACGTCATCTTCAATATCTACGGAGGGCTAAGATTGTCACTTTTCAGTCAAAAAATGTCCAAATTTTAGGACAAAGGGCACAGGGTGATGGTGAGAGCCCCCTGATCTCTCAATCTTTCTAATATTTAACAGACATTTAGTCAATAGGTAGATACAAACGTGACTAAAAGGACATTGGGTACACTTCCTGTCTTCTATGTTTACGGAGCGCCCAAAGTGCCAGTTGGATATTCAAAATATATAGCGAAAACCTACCCGAGACCGCTTAAATGAGGTTGAGACCCCCCTGGTCTTTCAATGTCCCTAAAATTCAACCAAATCATTGACTCTGTATATATAAAGATTGTATTAGATGGAGTTTCTAGAAAAACGTCATCTTCAATATCTACGGAGGGCTAAGATTGTCACTTTTCAGTCAAAAAATGTCCAAATTTTAGGACAAAGGGCACAGGGTGATGGTGAGAGCCCCCTGATCTCTCAATCTTTCTAATATTTAACAGACATTTAGTCAATAGGTAGATACAAACGTGACTAAAAGGACTTTGGGTACACTTCCTGTCTTCTATGTTTACGGAGCGCCCAAAGTGCCAGTTGGATATTCAAAATATATAGCGAAAACCTACCCGAGACCGCTTAAATGAGGTTGAGACCCCCCTGGTCTTTCAATGTCCCTAAAATTCAACCAAATCATTGACTCTGTATATATAAAGATTGTATTAGATGGAGTTTTTAGAAAAACGTCATCTTCAATATCTACGGAGGGCTAAGATTGTCACTTTTCAGTCAAAAAATGTCCAAATTTTAGGACAAAGGGCACAGGGTGATGGTGAGAGCCCCCTGATCTCTCAATCTTTCTAATATTTAACAGACATTTAGTCAATAGGTAGATACAAACGTGACTAAAAGGACTTTGGGTACACTTCCTGTCTTCTATGTTTACGGAGCGCCCAAAGTGCCAGTTGGATATTCAAAATATATAGCGAAAACCTACCCGAGACCGCTTAAATGAGGTTGAGACCCCCCTGGTCTTTCAATGTCCCTAAAATTCAACCAAATCATTGACTCTGTATATATAAAGATTGTATTAGATGGAGTTTCTAGAAAAACGTCATCTTCAATATCTACGGAGGGCTAAGATTGTCACTTTTCAGTCAAAAAATGTCCAAATTTTAGGACAAAGGGCACAGGGTGATGGTGAGAGCCCCCTGATCTCTCAATCTTTCTAATATTTAACAGACATTTAGTCAATAGGTAGATACAAACGTGACTAAAAGGACTTTGGGTACACTTCCTGTCTTCTATGTTTACGGAGCGCCCAAAGTGCCAGTTGGATATTCAAAATATATAGCGAAAACCTACCCGAGACCGCTTAAATGAGGTTGAGACCCCCCTGGTCTTTCAATGTCCCTAAAATTCAACCAAATCATTGACTCTGTATATATAAAGATTGTATTAGATGGAGTTTCTAGAAAAACGTCTTTTCAATATCTACGGAGGGCTAAGATTGTCACTTTTCAGTCAAAAAATGTCCAAATTTTAGGACAAAGGGCACAGGGTGATGGTGAGAGCCCCCTGATCTCTCAATCTTTCTAATATTTAACAGACATTTAGTCAATAGGTAGATACAAACGTGACTAAAAGGACTTTGGGTACACTTCCTGTTTTCTATGTTTACGGAGCGCCCAAAGTGCCAGTTGGATATTCAAAATATATAGCGAAAACCTACCCGAGACCGCTTAAATGAGGTTGAGACCCCCCTGGTCTTTCAATGTCCCTAAAATTCAACCAAATCATTGACTCAGTATATATAAAGATTGTATTAGATGGAGTTTCTAGAAAAACGTCATCTTCAATATCTACGGAGGGCTAAGATTGTCACTTTTCAGTCAAAAAATGTCCAAATTTTAGGACAAAGGGCACAGGGTGATGGTGAGAGCCCCCTGATCTCTCAATCTTTCTAATATTTAACAGACATTTAGTCAATAGGTAGATACAAACGTGACTAAAAGGACTTTGGGTACACTTCCTGTCTTCTATGTTTACGGAGCGCCCAAAGTGCCAGTTGGATATTCAAAATATATAGCGAAAACCTACCCGAGACCGCTTAAATGAGGTTGAGACCCCCCTGGTCTTTCAATGTCCCTAAAATTCAACCAAATCATTGACTCTGTATATATACAGATTGTATTAGATGGAGTTTCTAGAAAAACGTCATCTTCAATATCTACGGAGGGCTAAGATTGTCACTTTTCAGTCAAAAAATGTCCAAATTTTAGGACAAAGGGCACAGGGTGATGGTGAGAGCCCCCTGATCTCTCAATCTTTCTAATATTTAACAGACATTTAGTCAATAGGTAGATACAAACGTGACTAAAAGGACTTTGGGTACACTTCCTGTCTTCTATGTTTACGGAGCGCCCAAAGTGCCAGTTGGATATTCAAAATATATAGCGAAAACCTACCCGAGACCGCTTAAATGAGGTTGAGACCCCCCTGGTCTTTCAATGTCCCTAAAATTCAACCAAATCATTGACTCTGTATATATAAAGATTGTATTAGATGGAGTTTCTAGAAAAACGTCATCTTCAATATCTACGGAGGGCTAAGATTGTCACTTTTCAGTCAAAAAATGTCCAAATTTTAGGACAAAGGGCACAGGGTGATGGTGAGAGCCCCCTGATCTCTCAATCTTTCTAATATTTAACAGACATTTAGTCAATAGGTAGATACAAACGTGACTAAAAGGACTTTGGGTACACTTCCTGTCTTCTATGTTTACGGAGCGCCCAAAGTGCCAGTTGGATATTCAAAATATATAGCGAAAACCTACCCGAGACCGCTTAAATGAGGTTGAGACCCCCCTGGTCTTTCAATGTCCCTAAAATTCAACCAAATCATTGACTCTGTATATATAAAGATTGTATTAGATGGAGTTTCTAGAAAAACGTCATCTTCAATATCTACGGAGGGCTAAGATTGTCACTTTTCAGTCAAAAAATGTCCAAATTTTAGGACAAAGGGCACAGGGTGATGGTGAGAGCCCCCTGATCTCTCAATCTTTCTAATATTTAACAGACATTTAGTCAATAGGTAGATACAAACGTGACTAAAAGGACTTTGGGTACACTTCCTGTCTTCTATGTTTACGGAGCGCCCAAAGTGCCAGTTGGATATTCAAAATATATAGCGAAAACCTACCCGAGACCGCTTAAATGAGGTTGAGACCCCCCTGGTCTTTCAATGTCCCTAAAATTCAACCAAATCATTGACTCTGTATATATAAAGATTGTATTAGATGGAGTTTCTAGAAAAACGTCATCTTCAATATCTACGGAGGGCTAAGATTGTCACTTTTCAGTCAAAAAATGTCCAAATTTTAGGACAAAGGGCACAGGGTGATGGTGAGAGCCCCCTGATCTCTCAATCTTTCTAATATTTAACAGACATTTAGTCAATAGGTAGATACAAACGTGACTAAAAGGACTTTGGGTACACTTCCTGTCTTCTATGTTTACGGAGCGCCCAAAGTGCCAGTTGGATATTCAAAATATATAGCGAAAACCTACCCGAGACCGCTTAAATGAGGTTGAGACCCCCCTGGTCTTTCAATGTCCCTAAAATTCAACCAAATCATTGACTCTGTATATATAAAGATTGTATTAGATGGAGTTTCTAGAAAAACGTCATCTTCAATATCTACGGAGGGCTAAGATTGTCACTTTTCAGTCAAAAAATGTCCAAATTTTAGGACAAAGGGCACAGGGTGATGGTGAGAGCCCCCTGATCTCTCAATCTTTCTAATATTTAACAGACATTTAGTCAATAGGTAGATACAAACGTGACTAAAAGGACTTTGGGTACACTTCCTGTCTTCTATGTTTACGGAGCGCCCAAAGTGCCAGTTGGATATTCAAAATATATAGCGAAAACCTACCCGAGACCGCTTAAATGAGGTTGAGACCCCCCTGGTCTTTCAATGTCCCTAAAATTCAACCAAATCATTGACTCTGTATATATAAAGATTGTATTAGATGGAGTTTCTAGAAAAACGTCATCTTCAATATCTACGGAGGGCTAAGATTGTCACTTTTCAGTCAAAAAATGTCCAAATTTTAGGACAAAGGGCACAGGGTGATGGTGAGAGCCCCCTGATCTCTCAATCTTTCTAATATTTAACAGACATTTAGTCAATAGGTAGATACAAACGTGACTAAAAGGACTTTGGGTACACTTCCTGTCTTCTATGTTTACGGAGCGCCCAAAGTGCCAGTTGGATATTCAAAATATATAGCGAAAACCTACCCGAGACCGCTTAAATGAGGTTGAGACCCCCCTGGTCTTTCAATGTCCCTAAAATTCAACCAAATCATTGACTCTGTATATATAAAGATTGTATTAGATGGAGTTTCTAGAAAAACGTCATCTTCAATATCTACGGAGGGCTAAGATTGTCACTTTTCAGTCAAAAAATGTCCAAATTTTAGGACAAAGGGCACAGGGTGATGGTGAGAGCCCCCTGATCTCTCAATCTTTCTAATATTTAACAGACATTTAGTCAATAGGTAGATACAAACGTGACTAAAAGGACTTTGGGTACACTTCCTGTCTTCTATGTTTACGGAGCGCCCAAAGTGCCAGTTGGATATTCAAAATATATAGCGAAAACCTACCCGAGACCGCTTAAATGAGGTTGAGACCCCCCTGGTCTTTCAATGTCCCTAAAATTCAACCAAATCATTGACTCTGTATATATAAAGATTGTATTAGATGGAGTTTCTAGAAAAACGTCATCTTCAATATCTACGGAGGGCTAAGATTGTCACTTTTCAGTCAAAAAATGTCCAAATTTTAGGACAAAGGGCACAGGGTGATGGTGAGAGCCCCCTGATCTCTCAATCTTTCTAATATTTAACAGACATTTAGTCAATAGGTAGATACAAACGTGACTAAAAGGACTTTGGGTACACTTCCTGTCTTCTATGTTTACGGAGCGCCCAAAGTGCCAGTTGGATATTCAAAATATATAGCGAAAACCTACCCGAGACCGCTTAAATGAGGTTGAGACCCCCCTGGTCTTTCAATGTCCCTAAAATTCAACCAAATCATTGACTCTGTATATATAAAGATTGTATTAGATGGAGTTTCTAGAAAAACGTCATCTTCAATATCTACGGAGGGCTAAGATTGTCACTTTTCAGTCAAAAAATGTCCAAATTTTAGGACAAAGGGCACAGGGTGATGGTGAGAGCCCCCTGATCTCTCAATCTTTCTAATATTTAACAGACATTTAGTCAATAGGTAGATACAAACGTGACTAAAAGGACTTTGGGTACACTTCCTGTCTTCTATGTTTACGGAGCGCCCAAAGTGCCAGTTGGATATTCAAAATATATAGCGAAAACCTACCCGAGACCGCTTAAATGAGGTTGAGACCCCCCTGGTCTTTCAATGTCCCTAAAATTCAACCAAATCATTGACTCTGTATATATAAAGATTGTATTAGATGGAGTTTCTAGAAAAACGTCATCTTCAATATCTACGGAGGGCTAAGATTGTCACTTTTCAGTCAAAAAATGTCCAAATTTTAGGACAAAGGGCACAGGGTGATGGTGAGAGCCCCCTGATCTCTCAATCTTTCTAATATTTAACAGACATTTAGTTAATAGGTAGATACAAACGTGACTAAAAGGACTTTGGGTACACTTCCTGTCTTCTATGTTTACGGAGCGCCCAAAGTGCCAGTTGGATATTCAAAATATATAGCGAAAACCTACCCGAGACCGCTTAAATGAGGTTGAGACCCCCCTGGTCTTTCAATGTCCCTAAAATTCAACCAAATCATTGACTCTGTATATATAAAGATTGTATTAGATGGAGTTTCTAGAAAAACGTCATCTTCAATATCTACGGAGGGCTAAGATTGTCACTTTTCAGTCAAAAAATGTCCAAATTTTAGGACAAAGGGCACAGGGTGATGGTGAGAGCCCCCTGATCTCTCAATCTTTCTAATATTTAACAGACATTTAGTCAATAGGTAGATACACACGTGACTAAAAGGACTTTGGGTACACTTCCTGTCTTCTATGTTTACGGAGCGCCCAAAGTGCCAGTTGGATATTCAAAATATATAGCGAAAACCTACCCGAGACCGCTTAAATGAGTTTGAGACCCCCCTGGTCTTTCAATGTCCCTAAAATTCAACCAAATCATTGACTCTGTATATATAAAGATTGTATTAGATGGAGTTTCTAGAAAAACGTCATCTTCAATATCTACGGAGGGCTAAGATTGTCACTTTTCAGTCAAAAAATGTCCAAATTTTAGGACAAAGGGCACAGGGTGATGGTGAGAGCCCCCTGATCTCTCAATCTTTCTAATATTTAACAGACATTTAGTCAATAGGTAGATACAAACGTGACTAAAAGGACTTTGGGTACACTTCCTGTCTTCTATGTTTACGGAGCGCCCAAAGTGCCAGTTGGATATTCAAAATATATAGCGAAAACCTACCCGAGACCGCTTAAATGAGGTTGAGACCCCCCTGGTCTTTCAATGTCCCTAAAATTCAACCAAATCATTGACTCTGTATATATAAAGATTGTATTAGATGGAGTTTTTAGAAAAACGTCATCTTCAATATCTACGGAGGGCTAAGATTGTCACTTTTCAGTCAAAAAATGTCCAAATTTTAGGACAAAGGGCACAGGGTGATGGTGAGAGCCCCCTGATCTCTCAATCTTTCTAATATTTAACAGACATTTAGTCAATAGGTAGATACAAACGTGACTAAAAGGACTTTGGGTACACTTCCTGTCTTCTATGTTTACGGAGCGCCCAAAGTGCCAGTTGGATATTCAAAATATATAGCGAAAACCTACCCGAGACCGCTTAAATGAGGTTGAGACCCCCCTGGTCTTTCAATGTCCCTAAAATTCAACCAAATCATTGACTCTGTATATATAAAGATTGTATTAGATGGAGTTTCTAGAAAAACGTCATCTTCAATATCTACGGAGGGCTAAGATTGTCACTTTTCAGTCAAAAAATGTCCAAATTTTAGGACAAAGGGCACAGGGTGATGGTGAGAGCCCCCTGATCTCTCAATCTTTCTAATATTTAACAGACATTTAGTCAATAGGTAGATACAAACGTGACTAAAAGGACTTTGGGTACACTTCCTGTCTTCTATGTTTACGGAGCGCCCAAAGTGCCAGTTGGATATTCAAAATATATAGCGAAAACCTACCCGAGACCGCTTAAATGAGGTTGAGACCCCCCTGGTCTTTCAATGTCCCTAAAATTCAACCAAATCATTGACTCTGTATATATAAAGATTGTATTAGATGGAGTTTCTAGAAAAACGTCATCTTCAATATCTACGGAGGGCTAAGATTGTCACTTTTCAGTCAAAAAATGTCCAAATTTTAGGACAAAGGGCACAGGGTGATGGTGAGAGCCCCCTGATCTCTCAATCTTTCTAATATTTAACAGACATTTAGTCAATAGGTAGATACAAACGTGACTAAAAGGACTTTGGGTACACTTCCTGTCTTCTATGTTTACGGAGCGCCCAAAGTGCCAGTTGGATATTCAAAATATATAGCGAAAACCTACCCGAGACCGCTTAAATGAGGTTGAGACCCCCCTGGTCTTTCAATGTCCCTAAAATTCAACCAAATCATTGACTCTGTATATATAAAGATTGTATTAGATGGAGTTTCTAGAAAAACGTCATCTTCAATATCTACGGAGGGCTAAGATTGTCACTTTTCAGTCAAAAAATGTCCAAATTTTAGGACAAAGGGCACAGGGTGATGGTGAGAGCCCCTGATCTCTCAATCTTTCTAATATTTAACAGACATTTAGTCAATAGGTAGATACAAACGTGACTAAAAGGACTTTGGGTACACTTCCTGTCTTCTATGTTTACGGAGCGCCCAAAGTGCCAGTTGGATATTCAAAATATATAGCGAAAACCTACCCGAGACCGCTTAAATGAGGTTGAGACCCCCCTGGTCTTTCAATGTCCCTAAAATTCAACCAAATCATTGACTCTGTATATATAAAGATTGTATTAGATGGAGTTTCTAGAAAAACGTCATCTTCAATATCTACGGAGGGCTAAGATTGTCACTTTTCAGTCAAAAAATGTCCAAATTTTAGGACAAAGGGCACAGGGTGATGGTGAGAGCCCCCTGATCTCTCAATCTTTCTAATATTTAACAGACATTTAGTCAATAGGTAGATACAAACGTGACTAAAAGGACTTTGGGTACACTTCCTGTCTTCTATGTTTACGGAGCGCCCAAAGTGCCAGTTGGATATTCAAAATATATAGCGAAAACCTACCCGAGACCGCTTAAATGAGGTTGAGACCCCCCTGGTCTTTCAATGTCCCTAAAATTCAACCAAATCATTGACTCTGTATATATAAAGATTGTATTAGATGGAGTTTCTAGAAAAACGTCATCTTCAATATCTACGGAGGGCTAAGATTGTCACTTTTCAGTCAAAAAATGTCCAAATTTTAGGACAAAGGGCACAGGGTGATGGTGAGAGCCCCCTGATCTCTCAATCTTTCTAATATTTAACAGACATTTAGTCAATAGGTAGATACAAACGTGACTAAAAGGACTTTGGGTACACTTCCTGTCTTCTATGTTTACGGAGCGCCCAAAGTGCCAGTTGGATATTCAAAATATATAGCGAAAACCTACCCGAGACCGCTTAAATGAGGTTGAGACCCCCCTGGTCTTTCAATGTCCCTAAAATTCAACCAAATCATTGACTCTGTATATATAAAGATTGTATTAGATGGAGTTTCTAGAAAAACGTCATCTTCAATATCTACGGAGGGCTAAGATTGTCACTTTTCAGTCAAAAAATGTCCAAATTTTAGGACAAAGGGCACAGGGTGATGGTGAGAGCCCCCTGATCTCTCAATCTTTCTAATATTTAACAGACATTTAGTCAATAGGTAGATACAAACGTGACTAAAAGGACTTTGGGTACACTTCCTGTCTTCTATGTTTACGGAGCGCCCAAAGTGCCAGTTGGATATTCAAAATATATAGCGAAAACCTACCCGAGACCGCTTAAATGAGGTTGAGACCCCCCTGGTCTTTCAATGTCCCTAAAATTCAACCAAATCATTGACTCTGTATATATAAAGATTGTATTAGATGGAGTTTCTAGAAAAACGTCATCTTCAATATCTACGGAGGGCTAAGATTGTCACTTTTCAGTCAAAAAATGTCCAAATTTTAGGACAAAGGGCACAGGGTGATGGTGAGAGCCCCCTGATCTCTCAATCTTTCTAATATTTAACAGACATTTAGTCAATAGGTAGATACAAACGTGACTAAAAGGACTTTGGGTACACTTCCTGTCTTCTATGTTTACGGAGCGCCCAAAGTGCCAGTTGGATATTCAAAATATATAGCGAAAACCTACCCGAGACCGCTTAAATGAGGTTGAGACCCCCCTGGTCTTTCAATGTCCCTAAAATTCAACCAAATCATTGACTCTGTATATATAAAGATTGTATTAGATGGAGTTTCTAGAAAAACTCATCTTCAATATCTACGGAGGGCTAAGATTGTCACTTTTCAGTCAAAAAATGTCCAAATTTTAGACAAAGGGCACAGGGTGATGGTGAGAGCCCCCTGATCTCTCATCTTTCTAATATTTAACAGACATTTAGTCATAGGTAGATACAAACGTGACTAAAAGGACTTTGGGTACACTTCCTGTCTTCTATGTTTACGGAGCGCCAAAGTGCCAGTTGGATATTCAAAATATATAGCGAAAACCTACCCGAGACCGCTTAAATGAGGTTGAGACCCCCCTGGTCTTTCAATGTCCCTAAAATTCAACCAAATCATTGACTCTGTATATATAAAGATTGTATTAGATGGAGTTTCTAGAAAAACGTCATCTTCAATATCTACGGAGTGGCTAAGATTGTCACTTTTCAGTCAAAAATGTCCAAATTTTAGGACAAAGGGCACAGGGTGATGGTGAGAGCCCCCTGATCTCTCAATCTTTCTAATATTTAACAGACATTTAGTCAATAGGTAGATACAAACGTGACTAAAAGGACTTTGGGTACACTTCCTGTCTTCTATGTTTACGGAGCGCCCAAAGTGCCAGTTGGATATTCAAAATATATAGCGAAAACCTACCCGAGACCGCTTAAATGAGGTTGAGACCCCCCTGTCTTTCAATGTCCCTAAAATTCAACCAAATCATTGACTCTGTATATATAAAGATTGTATTAGATGGAGTTTCTAGAAAAACGTCATCTTCAATATCTACGGAGGGCTAAGATTGGTCACTTTTTCAGTCAAAAAATGTCCAAATTTTAGGACAAAGGGCACAGGGTGATGGTGAGAGCCCCCTGATCTCTCAATCTTCTAATATTTAACAGACATTTAGTTAATAGGTAGATACAAACGTGACTAAAAGGACTTTGGGTACACTTCCTGTCTTCTATGTTTACGGAGCGCCCAAAGTGCCAGTTGGGAATATTCAAATATATAGCGAAAACCTACCCGAGACGCTTAAATGAGGTTGAGACCCCCTGGTCTTTCAATGTCCCTAAAATTCAACCAAATCATTGACTCTGTATATATAAAGATTGTATTAGATGGAGTTTCTAGAAAAACGTCATCTTCAATATCTACGGAGGGCTAAGATTGTCACTTTTCAGTCAAAAAAATGTCCAAATTTTAGGACAAAGGGCACAGGGTGATGGTGAGAGCCCCCTGGATCTCTCATCTTTCTAATATTTAACAGACATTTAGTCAATAGGTAGATACAAACGTGACTAAAAGGACTTTGGGTACACTTCCTGTCTTCTATGTTTACGGAGCGCCCAAAGTGCCAGTTGGATATTCAAAATATATAGCGAAAACCTACCCGAGACCGCTTAAATGAGTTTGAGACCCCCCTGGTCTTTCAATGTCCCTAAAATTCAACCAAATCATTGACTCTGTATATATAAAGATTGTATTAGATGGAGTTTCTAGAAAAACGTCATCTTCAATATCTACGGAGGGCTAAGATTGTCACTTTTCAGTCAAAAAATGTCCAAATTTTAGGACAAAGGGCACAGGGTGATGGTGAGAGCCCCTGATCTCTCAATCTTTCTAATATTTAACAGACATTTAGTCAATAGGTAGATACAAACGTGACTAAAAGGACTT